>NC_134782.1:65063615-65196115 GCF_046742065.1 Oratosquilla oratoria | reverse complement strand
CAGATGTCCGTTTGACTCTCCGGTTGGCTCTGGACATTAGAGGGTCTGGCGCACCCATCCCAATCGGGACCCTCACGAGAGAGAGAGTATATATATATATATATATATATATATATATATATATATATGAGAGAGAGAGAGAGAGAGAGAGAGATAGAGAGAGAAGCAGGAACACGTGCTTGCGAAACCACATGTGATGTATCTTCCAATGACAGCCTGCCTGTAGGCAGACTACCTGCTATCCACGCCCGTCTTGTGGCACCAGGTGATGAAAACTATGGTGACAGCGCCATGACCATGACTGGCATAGGCGGCGGCTCCGACAAAGCGGCATAATGTTTCTGTCACCCTGGTACACACGCACACACATTAAAAGCGTTTCCAGTTCAAACTATCGTGCAGACCTATCAACCCCCATTTTGTCTCCAGCTGCTGGAAAAAAAAGTTTCGACAGAGCAGTTAACTATTCACTTTTCCCAACAAATATGTGACATCTCCTTGGGCATTGCACTGTCACGCCTTTGTGACAACAAAGACGACCTTTCAGATCTAGCAGATGCTGCCGCCGACGACGACGACGCCTGGGGGAAAGAATGATGTCGACAAGTAGACTACGATATGGTCTACGCTTAAACAACGATGACGACAAAAGGTTCAAAGGTCTCCATGGCTATCTGGTTAAAGGAGTTATGGCACTGAGCTATTTTTTCTCCAACCTCCGGTTAATCGGCGGCACCAACAACCTCCAACACTTTTTTCCGCCGTAAAATCACTATGGCAAACTACTTGGTTTTCTCGACAAATATATAAAGAATATCACTTGGTATGTTGGAGGAAAATAATTTCCTCCGTCATATTAAGTTCCTTCCCGAAAGCTGCGGATTGTAAATCTGTTCCAGCAGTCGGAGGAAAAATTGCTCAGTGTGATAACGCCGGCTGAGGTGGTCCAAGCGACGACAAATAATATACATAATACAATTAAAAATATTTTTGTTGTTACTGTTTTCGACGACGAAATAATATTCCCTCGTATGACACAAAAAAAAAGTCCACCAACGCTACCTTACAGAATTCTTCCCATGGCCAAAACAGAAACATGGCGACATTTGCTGTGCGTGTGTACGAAGTATTACTCTCCTCCAAATAATCCCCAAAAAATATGTTCTCGCTTGTTCTTTCATCTTAGAAAACACACACACATTAACTGCACTAACGTGTTAGGACATGGCTGATGGATTAAGAAAAAAAAATTCGTAAGTAAAAAAAAGGGAGAGAGAGAGAGAGAGAGAGAGAGAGAGAGAGAGAGAGAGAGAGAGAGAGAGAGAGAGAGAGAGAGAGAGAGAGAGAGAGAGAGAGAGAGAGAGAGAGAGGAGAGAGACAGAGAGGGAGAGAGAAATCAAAACAAGATGACACGAAACAAAACTAGCCAGGACACAAATCATTACGAAGAGACTACACATAGCCCAACCATTACTGTATCCCCACTTTTAGTCCACCCATGGCTTCCATCATGACGAGGCCACCTCACCATACCTTCAGCCTAATAAAACCGCCCGGACGCCAGCCAGAATAAAATATACAAAGAGGGGGAAGGGAGTGTAACCGTTACCGTAACGCTGATGATGTTACTGAGTGACGTCTCATCTCTGAGACCTAATGGAGTCGCTTTATCTTATTCTATCGTATTTATTTTATTTATCTGTGTGTTCTCTGGTCCAAGAACAGCACTTCATATTGTAAAGGTGACCATTTCGCCCGCAGCTATTTATCGCCTCCTGGCGTAATATTCTTTCCCCTTAGGGCCTGAGTGGCCCAACAACTGCCGTGGCGCATGGTGCAGATTATTCTCTTCAGCCCCCACTCCCTCCCTCCCTCCCTCCCACCCCTTCACGGTCCAAGAAACGCGTGACCACTCATGCCACGTCATCGCTACATCACTCACAGCCCCTTGATCACCCGAGACAACATACATAATAAAAGTATCTACCCTACCTATGATCACAATGTTAGCGTATGGCAGTCCACACAAATAATGCTCATTACCATTGTGACGTCATTCACATCCTCATGACGTCATTCCGTGCATATGGTAGGCGATGTAAATGTTATGTGGTTTGGATAAAACGCCTCCACGTCACTCCGAGATATTTGAAACCTGGTTCTTCCTCCCTCCACCTTCTCCTAAGAGAAGTTTCCACGTCCCCTACGTTTCCACTACCCCCCCCTCTCTCTCCCCGACCTTACGATAAAGGTCGCACCACTTTACTCTTCCTAACCACTTTGACCTTTGAATAAACTCCAGACTAAAGTTCCCTGGACAGCTTTCCCCTTCTTCCGTCAAAAATAGTGTCTTGAATTACACCACAAACCGCTGCGGGTTTGTTTATACACACCCGCGAACGTAAGCTCAAGAGAAACCGCGCAATAAAATATCGAAAGTGTTATCGTCTCATAAGATGACGATATTCCGTTAACACTCCCCATCTTCGATCAGTATATCACCGTCGGTATTGTCATGGAGTTTTGTAAATTCTAGCCTCTCTATGGTGACAATCAGTCACCAAGAAGCGACATGACGTCATCATATCCGGCAGACTGGCGATATATGGACTAACATGATCCTTTCCCTCGTCAGCCGACCGAATGCCTCAAAATCCTCGGGTAATGTCACAGGCGACCTCGGCGTCCTCGCTCGTAAAACAATCCTGATGATTGTCATGCAATTGGCAAGATAATCTCACCCTCCAACCTCCCCGTGAAAAGTCACACTTCCTCCCCAACGACCCTGTCTGCCAAAATCCTCAGCTTCTATCCAACGAAGGTAACGAGAGAAGGCTGGAAGGGGAGAAGGATGAGGAACACGAGGTAGAACAGAGGGAGCATGCGTATGAGAAAGAGAAATAAGAGAGAATGAGGAGGAAAAGGAGGAAGGAGAAGAGAAAATAAAGAGAAAAGAGGGGCAGAAGGAGAAATGGTAGAGGAGTAGGAGGAGGAGGGGAAGAAGAGCGTGGTTGTCAAACGAGGCTATAGTGGGGACATCCTGTAAGTATAGGGTCACCGTAGCCTGCGACCATCTACAAACCATGAATGAATGCCAACTGTCAGGTGGTGCACACGACTTGGTGTACTGTCTACACCATACGCTGAGTAAAACAATATATATATATATATATATATATATATATATATATATATATATATACATATACACACACACACATTTATCAACCACAATTCACTTTAATTCTAAGCCATCAACATCGTGAACCTGGAGGAGGCATACATGCAGAAATTGAAATGTGGTACAGCTAAGGACTCGAACCTCCGCTAGCACATGACAAGTGGTAGTGACTTAACTGACTGCGCCATGGGACCCATTCAGTGTTGCACACACACACATTATATATATATATATATATATATATATATATATATATATATATATATATATATATATATATAAGGAGGGTCAGTCCAGACCAATGTTCAGAGCCAGCCTTTGTGTCATATGGATCTATTTACTTCCATCTGTTACATATACCCCATTTCGGGACACGCAAGATATATGGTGGTTCATTCCCTGTCCCTGGGAATCCTATCGTGGCAAGATACGGTTATCTCGGATTATCAGAAATAAAAAGGTCAAGTCATTTCGAGGCCATATCAAATACATTCCGCAGACGATGGTTTTATGATAGTGTCTCCTTCGCTAGCTATCGACAACTCGTTCATATGTAGGTCATAAATTTCTATCATGTCTCGTTACTTTAAGTCCAGCAAGAGCCATTGCAGAATAACTCAGAAAGGTGTCAATCTGCATAAAATCATGACGATTGATTAGGACTTTCGCCATGGACTTCCTCGTTCAGGGTCACGAGGAAGGTGATTTACGAAATATTTGCCTTTGGGGGTTGCACTTGACATCTCACACAGATTCTCAGTGTCAACCTGTACAATTATTATTTTTTTCAACAGAAAATAAGGTGTCTTCCCTTACCTAAAAATTGCAATTATTTATCCTTGTCTACAAAAATAAATCTAATCTGAATAATGTTACTTTTCACAAAAAATTCTTTCCCATTTTTTTTCTGGAACAAGTAAATACGCTCGTGTTATGAAACAACGGTACTTGGTATAAACTCTACAATACACTTGAATCTAACCACAACATACAGGACTAAAACTACGCTCGTGTGGTCCCGTTTCTTCCTATATTTGTAAATTTATTCAAATTAAATTTGGATGCACGTTTGGTCCATTTCTCTTTCTAATCGGTCACGAATTAATTACACAATTAGTTTGATGACTGGTGAAGAGCAAAGCATTCTAGTTAACACAAGGATAATTATTTAATTATTCTATTTATCTATTTATTTCCATTTTATCTTTTTTAAAACCCAGTAACGTACTTTCTAATTTTCCAAGGAAAGACAACATATGTCGCTGTTCCCAAGTTTTTTCCAACTTACTTTGGAAATGTCACACACACACACACACACAAAACAGCCTGTATTACTGAACCAGAAATATGACAAGGCAAAACTGCTTCCCTGACTACGAGATTCTGTTTTAATGATCCTCAATGTAACGATTAATAACAACAATAACAATACCGCGAAGACGATTAATCAACTATTACTATTGCTATCACTACTGGGTGAATGGTAAAAGGAATGATTGTTCTCTTTGTGGTCAGTCGACAAAATAAGGATCATACAAATTATTTGATTAATCAGTAAAAACGGGTGCATTTAAATGACACACAGCCCCGCACATAAAATACTGGGAATCGATAACAATCACAAAGGGTGGGAGGAAAGGGGAGGTGATAGTGATAGAGATAAAAAGCGAGAGAGAGAGAGAGAGAGAGAGAGAGAGAGAGAGAGAAAGGGGGGAGGGAGGGAAATAACGAGAAGATTAACGTGATGACGTCACCCTGGACCCACCGGGCTGACATGTGGGTAAGAGTCAAAATTACCTTCCGCAAACCTATAACATATAATGTAGGGAAGTCGCGCAGCGCAGACATATGATCATTACTATTTTATCATATTCAATCTTCGTTTCTGATATTACTCTCTTTAAAAATTGGGGTTAGTATTTTCAATATGAAAGTGAAGACATCCTGACAGGTTGTAAGAGGAGTAGGACAAGTGTATATTCTTTGACTAGTTTCGCACAGTGGTGCTTCCTCACAAAGAATGTTTGCACTACAGAACAACTGACATTAAATACAAAATGTGTGGGAAGAGAGAGGGTATAAGGATAGGTCAATTTCTGTTCACGGGGGCTCGAAATCGTGTGGGCTGGTCGGCCTGGCGCTCCGTGTGGTGCTACGGATGATTTCACTTCCTGTCTTCTTCCATTCTGTTGCTGCATGTGGTGCTGTTATTTTTCATATATTAATATCCCCTATTCTATCATTTGTGCATCTATTTGTGGCTATGTATATGGCTTCTACATTTTCCCTCTGTTTCTTACTGAGACTGTTGTGTACTGCTTCATCCTATTTTGGTAGGCTAGGTGTCCTTTTTCTTCAATATGGTTCACGAATGCGCTGGTGTTGCGGTGGTGACGGACATCGGCTTTGTGTTCTTTAAGTCTTGTTGGCAAACTCCAATATAAACATTTTCACAACCTGAACAAGGGATTTTATTAATTAAACTGCCGGTATCATTATCAATGTTTCTTGTTGTGCTTTGTCTTTCCGTGCTCCTCATTTTTATATAACGCATTTTTAGTACACAATTTTATATCAATATAACACATGTACGATAAACCCATGTGCGACAAGGAATAACCTGGTGAAGTGCGATGGGCTACGAAACAATGATAATTCTCTTAGCAACAGGAACCCCCCTCCCCACCTACCCACCCCCGCCGCGTAGCTCCGTAAGTCAGTCGCGGAATAAACACGAAGCGACATGACGTCATCAAATCCGGATGAAAGGAACAGCTGTCCGCAGATAGGACGACGGCTACGTGTACATAGCAGGCGAAAGATGTATCGAGGCCGGCACGGTTCTTTCCCTCGTCAGAAATGCAAGGGAAATGTGGGGAATACTTACAAAAAAAAAAAAAAAAAAAAAAAATATATATAATGCTAATAATAATGATAAAATAATAATAATAATAATAATACAACAAATAAACAATAAGTTTCAATTGACGCGTGCCTACCTGTTCCCAGCATACAACCCTGCACAGTACAGCTACGGAGACGCGTTTAACGTCAGTCCTCGCTTCGCTGCGAGCGAAGCGAGGATTGACGTCATATTTTTCTGGTGTTTGATCAAACATTTTGGTGTTTTATGATTTTTTGTTTTATTTGACCAAATGACAAGACATCTTGTCATCGGAGTTGAATGGGTTAATTAATTAATTCCTTACGGAGGAGATAGTTACCGTAAGCAAATCGAATAGCCTAATGGCACCCAAGTAAAAATTAGTGCCACCTCGTACAGGAAGTGTTTGAATACGCTCACACTGTTTGACAACGCAAAAAGAATTCCTGGTGGCGGTGATGAGAACAAACTAAAACACACCAATGTGCACAAAAGGTAGGAGTGGAGTGTCACGATGACCTGTATCGCCACCAATCATGCTCTAAGGCCTTGCATAAGTTAAAAAAAAATAGCTCATTTCTATTTTAACATAGTCTGATGGACAGAAAATGGGACAGAGAGAAAAAGAGAGAGAATAGGGAAGGGGGTGTACACTACTAACAACTTTGGCGAAAAAACAGGCTAACAGAGGCTGAAAAAGAGAGTCGGTGGCGTGAAAGAAGCAACAAATCCTTTTACTTTAGCTGTCGTCAAGCTATTTCTTTTGGGCGCCTCATTCAACACCGTAAAAATTCCTTACCCCAGAGACCACGAAACAGAATTTAACAATGCATATTATGCGCAATAACCTAATATCTGACTGATACTATCGCCTCTTTTTCTTTCGTCGTTTTTCCACTGACGTCTCTAGCCTTTCTATAAACTGATCTCTGTACGTCTGGCTCATTCTTGGCATTTCAAGTTCCGCTCTCTTTATCTTGCGCGTTGTCTACACTACTACAGAGCATTAAAAAAAAATAAAAACTGCTGACAGTAATGCACATACCCTGCCAACTGTGGCCGACAAATATGTTAACATAAATATCTATTCCTATCTCTTAGTCACTGATGTCACTCATGAAACAGGGCAGGTGCCAACTATAAGCACAATATTTGTGTTTAGGTGCTAGCTAGTGTAGATGGTCTAAGAGTATTGAAGCTTCGCCCTGTCCTGTTCTATGTATCTTATTTCGATCTTCATGACTAGAAAAGGGTGAAAATAGTTTATCACTTCATCTTGAAGAAAGCCTCCATTATGTGTAAAGTTTTGACAATTGGAATGAAGAACTCTACCACTGGGATTTGACAAGAATGCTGTTGAACACGCGACAGCCCAACGTTCCATTCCGATATACATCGTAGCGCGATCAGCAGTATCCTTTTTGTCTTGTGAAAAAGACGACGCACAATCAAAGGTTCGAGTCTCGGTGATAATGTTATTGAAGCCTTCAGTACACTTTGCTCGGTCTAATGATCTGACTCAAATTTGATATCAGTTTTAGCCGGGGGATGAGAGTTGACGATCAAGAATCTAGTACGTGATCAAAGACCCTGGTGAATTACACACGTGTGTGCATGTATGTGTATTTATACGATTGTAGTGTACAAAAAAGGAGTAACGCTCGTGGGGTCCTATATCTTACTCTCCAATTTATCATGCCTAACGCCCGTGTGTGCGTGATTCACCACGGTGTTGGATCACGTGTTGGACTCGTGATCGACAACTACGAGTATTACCCTCATGGTTGAGAGCTTAGAGCTCATATTTGGCCTGACCTAGGGGTAATGTTGTGACACCTCTGTGTTTGTGTGTGTGTGTGTGTGTGTGAGTACGTATCTGCGACTCTTGCACGTTATGTAATGACAACCTCGCAACGAACGAGTCTACGTTGAAACTCAGTTAAGAAAATTACGAAGCATTCAAATCGCCCCACTCTGCACTGCCAGGTCATGCTCCCCCTCCCCACGTGGTGTCGTCTCCAGTGGTCGTCGAGGCAGAGAACACATGCTTCTTGTTGTAAACGTTAAAAAGTCGCAAGACTTTGGAAGCCATATTTTCCCTGAGATAAAATCTTATTTGATCTCGCATGGATGATCTGTATTGTAGTTTCTCTTAGTTTCAAAATACGCATCATTCCCCAACGATGACATTTTATATCGCACATCATCACTTGTAAATGATAAACATTACATAAGAATGAATGAGAATGCAAGGGACCGTAAGGCCTGCACTAGGCAGTCCCATGTCAATTACCACCTATCATTCCCATCCATAAATTTGTCTAACCTTTTCTTAAAACAACCGATAGTTTCAGTGCTCATTACACCAAGTCTATTCCATTCGCTGACCACTCTATAGGTAAACCAGGTCTTGCCTATTTCCTTCTTAAATCTTAATATGATGATATTGTCTGCATCCCCCTTCTAAGCCCTTGATCCACTTGAACGCCTCTATTAGACCACCCCGCACTGCGTCTTTTCAGGGAGTAAATTAAGGTACCTAAGATTGTCCTCGTTAGGTAAATTTCTGAGTTCATGTATCATACTGGTCATTCTCCTCTACTGATTCTAGGAGAGCTCGCCATATCATATGCCGTAGTCCACGAACATTACTCCTCATCCACGGCCTGGTTCCTGCCGTGAAGTGGAAGTCTCCACTAACCATAAGAAAACCAAATTGGATCAGCAAAATCTCTTCTACTTGCCGAGTTAACTGGAAAGGGTGGGAGGGGGTGGGGGAGGGGAAAGTTATGAAAAAAATTGACATGTGAAATAAGATCAATATAAGGTACCTTTCCATCAAATTCGAGAACTCTAAAATATCGTGTCCAAGGCTAAAGAAAAAATATTACCTGGGTCTGCGTCGCAAAATGTCAGACGTTTTTATTTCAGTATCGGTTTCAACACCTTTTTATAACATATCCTTTCCCTTTTGTCTTTATTAGTTTTGGCGAAAAGTCCTCTCTCTGACGAGTTAAACACCATATGAGGACGGAGCCTTTATTTGTACGACGTTTCGCTTATTACAGCTTTTTCAAGTAATAAGCGAAACGTCGTACAAATAAAGGCTCCGTCCTCATATGGTGTTTAACTCGTCAGTCTTGTCGGCAACTGCTACTTTCATGAAAAGTCCTCTCTCTACCTTGTTTGTCCTGAAAATGTTCTGTACTGTCAGCACATCCATTTCAACGAGTGACTACTGGCACTGAACTATGACATTTTGAAGTCGTCTTTGGTGTGCTTCGTTTCTTTCTGTTTTGGCTCTGATAGCTACCTTCCTTCAACCATCACTGCGATACAGGATATCTATTCAAAGTGTTGTTCTTGAATGAGAGGAACGCATATATACCGTTTCTCTGAAATCACTTTTAATCTTCGCTGTACTGTTAAATGGAAGTACTTGTGACAAGCACCAAAGTGTGTTTGTGATCGACAAAAATAATAGTTACAGTATCTTTGTAAGAGTGCGCATGCCCGGAGTACACGACAACGATTTGCAATTCGTTTTTTATAGTTCAACATAACCTTTCTCGTCTGTCCACTTTAAATACCCTCTGTTATTCTGTGATACAACTAATGCCTTGTACCGCTTCACAATAGGGTTGTAGGTTTTCCTCATATTTTGAAAATTAAAAGCGGTCACTGATGTCTATTTACAGACTGCAGTATATGTGTAATACTTGTTTACCCAACCTGTGTTTAAAACTAAGAATATCGTTGCTCTGTATTACCAAAACCCCATACCGTTCCTTCTGCGCTCTGAGCAGACATTCGATTGGATTGTGTGCATCACCTCCACATCAGTCCCTCTCTCTCCCCAAACTACGATTTATTAGGGATGCCTCTATTCAACGCATCCCCTTCAACCTCAACGCAAAAAGATGTACCGTTGTTTCATAGGCTTTTACACCAATGGGTCAGGTCCAGATATGACCCAGTTTCATCAGATGCTAATATTACATAATACGCCCGTGGTAAGGATTGCAGTCTGCAACATATGTGGTATCACTCAGGTATCTGCACTTACAAATAATTATATATATATATATATATATATATATATATATATATATATATATATATATATATATATATATATATTCAAAATACGACGATAACAGTTTAAAGATAAAAACAATGAGGGAAATCTGTCACTATCTTCTAAGACACGAAGTACATTCACACCATATATCATTCCACGCAGATCAGAACAGGGCTATCAAGTATATATATAATGAAAACGGGGGTATTAGGTATAATTAGAGAATACCTTAATTAGGGGAGTAATTAGTGAAATACAGATTAGCGTTTGAAAACTGTGAATCCTGTAAAGCAATATGTTAAGGTTATTAATGCAAGACAACATTAATTATGGTTTCCAATAGTTATAAGGTAAGTAGAGGGGGTCCTGCCTGAGCGGCCATGGGGTGACATTGCAAAAATTGATGCAAGGCGAGAACGCTGCAACATTGTGATGCTTACGTAATTCAATGACTGTCTTCTCAGCTAGTTAACTTCATTAGTATGTTTTCGTCCAGTATTGGGTCCTGACAGACTCCAAAGTACAAATTGAAACTTGGTTTCTTGCAATACACCTAGAAAGCCTATTTTTTTTTAATAAATTTCAAAACTGAAGCCTGGAAATCTATTTTATAAATAAAGTGAAAAAACGAAGACAACACAACATAGGAGTACTCACGAGGGTCGAAAATTGCCATCGATGCTCGGGTAGTGTCTGAAACCCTGTTCGTCTTGCGAGCTTTGGTCGCCTGCTGTGGAATCTCTTCCACCAAATTCTTGCTGATAGGCACTAACTGAGGAGGAGGGGTAATATCCTTGGACTGGGGAGGAGTGGGTTCTCTTGGGGGAGTGGGCTCCCTTGGAGGCGGAGTAGGTTGCTTTGGAGGGGGAGTAGGTTGTTTTGGTGGGGGAGTGGGCTCCCTCGGAGGAGGTGTGGGTTCCCTTGGGGGAGGCGTGGGCTCTCTTGGAGGAGTGGGTTCTCTGCGTGGGGGAGTGGGTACCCGCGGGGGAGGAGTTGGTTCCTTGGGAGGAGGAGAGGGTTCCCTTGGAGGTGGTGTGGGTTCCCAAAGTGGAGAAGGTTCCCTTGGGGGTGTGGGTTCCCTCGGAGGTGGAGTGGGTTCTTTGGGTTTGGGTGGGGGAGAGGGTGTCCTGGGTGGGGGTGTAGGTTCCTTGGGCTGCGGTACAGAGGGTTCTTTCGTGGGCGTAGGTTCCCTGGGTGGAGGCGAGGGTTCTCTAGCCAGGGGCGCGGGTTCGTTGACAGAAGCGTTGTAATCCTCGTGCACTGGTTCGGAAGTGAAGTCGTCGTCGTCGTCGTGTGAATCGACAGGTTGGCTGAAGACCGTGTATGGGTCTTGTTCTTCGCCTACTGCAGGAGGGCTGGGTGGTACAACTGTCGGAGGCTCCATGCTGAACATGGCAGGTGCAGGAGCTGCAAAGGACTTGGGCGGTGCGAAATCGTCCATCAGTGAGGCGCTGCCAGTCTCGTGCCCTTTGCCAGGTCCAGACAAATCCCCCAGAAGGTCCTGGACAGCTGACGCAGCAGATGTCACCTGGGATTTCACTGCACTGCTGACGTTACCTTCCATGAAGTCGACGAGCATGTCCTGCGTGTTGGCCGCAGCAGTGGTGGGGTCTGTGCCTCCGAAGGAAAGTGGCGCAGAGTCCTGCGGTGCAAAGAAAGGGGAAGTCTGCTCCTGTTGACGCTTTTCTTCGCTTGCCATGCTACCTACAGGAGAACCACTCGTTACTAACGGGTCTGGGTGAGAGGGAATCTGCTGCAAAAGAGCTGCATCCACCTTCTCAAAGTCATCCAGTGATAGGGAATCTCGGTTCGATCCAGCGGGAGAGGCAGAGGCAGGGGCAGTGGTGGCGGTGGTGGTGGACGGAGGGTCATCCATAGGGGCGTTGGCAAAACTGCTCAAATCCCCACCACCCCCTCCTTCAACACTTACATTACCCACCTCAAAACCCCCGATATTAAATTCTTGCTTATCCATCTCTGACAAGTCGGCGCTACTCACAGCTTACGCTAAAGCACAGAACGTATCACAGACAGTTACGGTACACAAGCAGCTCCAGACTTCAGCCAACCTGCCACACTGTACCACGTCTTTGCCGACATGCACAGGACAACCTAGGCGTACGAGACGCTGCTATTGAGTTTTCTTTGGGTTAATTAATTGTGTAATTACCAGTCTTTGATGCACTAATAAACTAATGCAACTTATTATACTATATAAAAAGTGGTCGTCCATACAAATATTTAAAAATATCAAAGATGAATGTAAAATAAAGGTTTCGGAAATATACAGCCTTGGTTACTCAATGATCGTGGGTGGTTGGCAGAGGAGGGGCGGGAAGTTTGAAGTTAGCCAATAGAAATTTAGTTTACTCTGCGGTATGTTTAAAGCTCTCCAATCACAAACTTTCGTCAGTTGCTCCTCCCCATTTGTCAGATACCGAAACATGGTGGCTTTTACAGAGGTGTCACAGCAGGCCGAGTCCGAGAAAAATGGAAAATTCCACAATATTTCCCCATGTAATGAAAAAAATGTGGATTACAGTCAAAAAAGAACAGTCGAGGAATCGGATGACCACCAGGTAAGCTACAATGAAGACTTCATTTCCATGTCAAACACACAACTAGTTGGATTGGGTTTGTCACCTGGCCTATGCAAGTTTTCCAAGTTGGCATTACGCAACTTCTTTGCCCTATCTACATTCGAAACTTACAATCCTATGTGACAGTGTCATCGCATTATGAATGCCCATACTGTTTGCTGGATACATCAGCTAAAGTATGTAACCGTCAGAAGTGCAGAGAAGTAGACCATGTAAATCTGGGTCTCTCATGGTAGTCATGGCAACTAGTCAACAGGGAAAAGTGGTGGTGATCGTGATAAACCACACGTGATAAAGCGGGTGTGGCGGTACCGACAGGGTCCAATTGGTCTAATAGCTATATTTCATTAATTCCCGTCGTTTCATCTTTTCTTGTTTGTTGAACAGAAATTGTCATCCAAAAAATTACGATCCTGTACTTTGAAGACGTCACATGATTATGATAGAATAGTATTGCCACCTAAAATTAAGGTGCATAAATATTTTGTGGGAGGAAATGTTGGGTATAGTTTCTGAAAAATTGCTGTTTTGCATATATTTAGAGCAAAACATACAGACTTGTGAAATATTTTATTCAAGAAGAGGGATATTAATTACCACTGCCTGACGTTTGTCTAAGGTTGTATCATATCATGTATACGCAAATTGTGTACGTATTTTTAATATCCAAATTAACTTGTTTGGACAGTATTCTGGGAGTTGTAAGGTTTCTGTCATAATCATGAGACTATTATCTATAGCTGTATCGATATTACAGCGTGTGATCAAACTGGTAACCCTCTTAAAAGTAGGACAGAGATGACAGGTGCAAGCACTTCCTGCATGCACCAATGCCAACAGTATGAATTAGGAACCAGTTTTTGCAGACTGCAGATTTGTGATGGTTGCATCTTTTTGCAGTTGTAGATAAATTAGTGACAATCTGTATTGATTTTCAGCTGTAGAAGCATCTTGCAAGTCATTTCCTTCAAAACTGAAATATTTGTAGTTTTATTCCCCCGATGGGGTTATTTCCAAGTAGATTTTCAGAATCACACAAACAAGGATATTTAACATGAATTTTACATTATTCAGTTGGTTCTAATCTTACATAACCTAACTTAAACCAAATATAACCATTCCATAGAAAAAAAATGCAAAAGCAAAAGAAGTGAAAATGTGTTTGTGTGATACTGAAGTAATACCCAAACTAATATACTTGAACAGTACTTTTTAGAATGGAATAAAAATTATTGTAATTTAGTTGGGATTAGTGATTGAACAGTACTTTTTAGAATGGAATAAAAATTATTGTAATTTAGTTGGGATTAGTGATTGGGGATAACAATGGGAAAAAAATTTCTTGACTAAAGGTTCCACGGAATGCTGGCAGCACCAGACACAAATGACCCCCCCTTATCTCATTCAACTCAGCATAAGATATGAAGCTGTTTATATATTTATATTAATATCTATTACTTGGTGCTACTTGGAGAAAGAGTGTATTTACTGAATTATGTTTGTGTGTATGTGTATTTAATTTACCTAATTAAACAGATTTCGTTGGGTCATGTCTCCTGTTCTCATGCACAACCATCATATTTAGATCTGTACTCATGCGTGTGAGCGATTCACCACAGTTTTAGATATCATGCTGGACTTGTGATTGACAGCTAATACCTCCATGGATGAGTGCTCAGAGCTGATGTATGGCCTAATCTATGACCTTACACATACCCCAAACTCCTTGCCCACTGGAGCTGTAGTGCAGCAATGCTGAAATTTTCAGCTCTGGGCTGTATTTGAACTCGTATTGCTGAATTAGTATTTGAGTGTGGCACCATCACATTTCAGGAAAGGAGCAATGCATGTGGTGTCCCATCTACTACTCTAAAGGTCATGCCTAGCAATAAATTCATGTATGGTTCTAATATGGTTTATATCCTTAATTTCCACTTATCATATTGAGATTGCATGCGTGTATTGTTCCAACTTGGACTATATCACTTCCAAGTATTTATTATGGAAGATTTCACATCCTATAGAGACTGCTCTTAGGACTGCTCTATATCATGATCTCTTAAAGCCCATCTATCCCTAATCAAAATCTCTCTCCTGACAGTATAGTCCATCCCCTTTAGTGACCTGAATACTGTATGTGTGTGTGCATGTGTGACTAAAACATATGAATATTTTCCTCCCCAAAAAATGTAGAATCGGGAGATTTGATACAGGTCTTTAAGATTCTAAAGGGAATTTACAAGATCAAAAATGACAAAATTTTCACACTGAATGTGAATCAGACAAGAAATGATGGTCTCAAACTGTCAGGAAGTAGATTTGATTTGGAAATGGTTAGAAACAACCTTGCCAAACGTGTAGTAGATGAATACCGTAGACTAAACTTCCTGCAGAGGCAGTGCAATGTAGTAGAGTTTGAAGTTTTAAGATTCATTTAGATAAACACCTTAGCATTATGCAGTAAAGCATGCCATTTTTTCTATTTAACTTTTTATTTATTCATTATTATTCATTTATTATATATCTGTTTATTGTTATTTATATTATTTATGTTTTATTTTATATTTTTATTTTATATTATTTTTTGCATCTGATGATTGTGGGTGGTTGTCATCATGCTCTTCCTTTGTAATCTTTTGCATGGATGTATTTATGTAGTTGATTATATGGGAAGGGGAGCTATGCTCATTGTGACCTGTCTTTGTATCTCGCAACCAAGTGTTTTCTTAAATTCATGTATGGTGTTTGCACACACTATTGTTTAATCCAATTTGTTCCAGACATCCACCACTCAGTGTGTTTTTTTTTTTTTTTTTTTTTTTTCTCCTCCTCCTCCAGATATCTATAACTGTCATGTCCCTTTGTTTTTCTTCTATTCCAATTTAATAAGTCTTCTCTGTCAAGGACTTCCATGTTTTTCTTCTATTCCAATTTAATAAGTCTTCTCTGTCAAGGACTTCCATGCCTTTCAGGATTCTGTAAATGGCCAACAGATCGCCTCTTTCTCTTCTTTGTTCCAGGGTTGGTAGTTCCAGTTTAGATAATCTTTGCTCATATGTTAGTTTGAAAGTGTTGGGGCCATCTTTGTCATTACTCTTTGGATTCCTTCTATTTTCCTTGTATATTTTGTGTGTGTGTGTGTGTTTGTGTAACAGGCATATGCTACTGAAGCTTTACATAATTTGTCAGATTATGGTATTTGATAGAATGCTCTGAGAGGCATTGAAATAATGGGGATTTGTAATAGGCAATATTGATTTCTGTCTATCAGTCATTATTAATGTTTGGTTTGCATGTTTGAGTGAATACCAGAACATAAGCAGGCCTGAGATTCAGGGCCAAGAAAAAATTAGAAGGGATTAGTTATGTATTCTGAAGTTTTGAGTAGGGTATGATAAAAAACACAGCTGATGGTACTCTTATATTGTGTTATCGATGTTTGAAGTCTAGCATTGATATATAGGTAATTATGGCTTGAATGCCACTCAACCATTGAATTCTCAATGCTTCACCATTGTTATCAAGAAACATCTCTGAGGTTTTGAGGCCAAATGGATAAGCATTTGATAACATGTGAGGACAGTATAGAGCAAGTACTAATTATATAATTACCTAATACCAAGCATATAAAAACTATAACAGTGGCTTAGAAAATAACCCTTCAGAAGTCATCTGTCCTTTAACAACGGGAGATGCTTCTAGTCTCCATTTATCTTCAATCTGGGAATCATTTTAGTTGCTCCTCTTTGTATTCTCTTGATCTTGCTTGCATCTCATAGTTGTTTAGGGAGTATATTACTGCTGCGTATTCTAGTCTTGTACATGGGTTGAAGTGTTGACTGGGGGCATCCTTGGAGACAAAAGCCAGAGTATGTTGGGGATGGAATGGGTGGGAGTGGTTTTTATGCCTTCGTTTTTTGGTTACCACCCTTGTAAGGGGGAAAAAGCCTTTGGTGTATTTACTTATTTATTATTATTATTACTATTATTATTATATATATATATATATATATATATATATATATATATATATATATATATATATATATCCATATACATATACATATACATATACATATATGCAAGGTAACCACTTAAGAAAATAAACAGACGGAACAGAGCGCTTTCGTATATTACATCTTCAGTGTAATTTACACTGAAGATGTAATATACGAAAGCGCTCTGATCCGTTTGTTTATTTTCTTAAGTGGTTACCTTGCATTTATAAAACACATGTTCCTAGTGTTCTTATTGCATATATATATATATATATATATATATATATTTTTTTTCCCTTTAAGCTGACACTGTTCTAAATTCTGAAGTTTATTATGATGTGTTGAATATTGGAATTTCAAGAAGGATTAATAATATAAACAGTTAAAAGATTCTGTGGAGGTAAATGTATCAGTAGAGCAAAAAATAACCACTGAACTTGCACATGTTTAGTGTGTTGATAATTATAACCATGCCCGATACTTAAAAAAATGCTAAAGCAAAAGTCCAAATATTTGGGGACTAGTAGCAGTTTGATTATTGATTATTCTTGCACAATAAGGTTTTTATTGTGTAAGTACAGTATCTATTGACAGACTTCAATGAAACTTGGTCAGAATAACTGTAAAAATGAGCATGATTTTAAGTTAAAAAAAAAAAATCCGCTTCCTAGCTCAGTTAGAAAAAAGATGAAGTGGGCTGATATCTTTAAATCCTGGAATAACCTGTCTCCTTGTAAATTTTCACAGCTTTCCATAAATATGATCCTTTGTTGCCTAACTGACTTGGTTTTTGAGATATTGACTAGTTTCTTTGTACCCACCAAACTGCACAAAACTCACTATCTTGGAAAACCCTCAGTATTGAAAATGGTTACATCATAAAATATTAAGATGTATCTTAACCTAAAATTACAAATAGAAAACTAAATGATTATAAGATTTGCAAGCTATACTGATGGAATATTACAAAACTGGCCATTATTTCACAAAAAATCATCCAGTAAGTAATATCTGGTCTTACCATTAGAAAGAACAGGTCAAAATACAAAGAGTAAGTTTCAGCAAGATATGACATTAAGTGGGGTTTTGGTCAGTTTTTATAAATGTCAGGCTGCTGGGGTACTGTTGGCCGCTATCATGAGGCCATGGGTTTCCAGTAGTAGAAGCAGTAGATAGAAGTGATGAGGTGAGGTGATCTTCAAGTTATTGTGTATATTGCATGGAATTGGTACAGTGTTCAAATATCAGTAACCTAATAGCATTAGTCAGAAAAAGATGTGAAAAGCTTGGAAAGGTCTTGAACATGTGCACATTTAGTCATTTACAGTTGTAATTACTAGAGTAGGCCTATGCATAATTTTGATTTATAATGGATTTTATTTATTTATTTTATTTGCATAAGAATTGAAGAATGGAGGAGGGTCTAATAATGAGTATCTGTACATCAGGTTGTTCTGCATGATATATATTGAAGAGACTCCTCATGCATCTTCTAAGTCTGTCAGGTGAAGTTGCAGTCTTGGGGATTGGCTCTTTGTATTTGAAACAGATTTGAGATTCCTAATTGTCAAATGTTTTCCACTACTTTTTCACAAAGAATATAACTGGTGACTGATCTACTGACTGGTGATTTAGAAGCATCCCCTCACTCACAAAGCACTGAAGTCCAATATTATATGGAGAAATCAGTGAGAGGGCTTGCTGCCATGCGATTGGTTTTGCATTTGGCATTTGGGTGTTGGGGGTGTGGGGTGGCTTTAGGTGAGCCTTTGTATTTTGCAAGCAGGAAGTAACATCTAGGTATGGCATCAGTTATCACATGTGACTATGATAAGATATGAAATCTTATTCCTTGGAAGTGTTACTGGAACTGGAAGAAGCTTTAGTTGTGCATGTTGCATCAGTGTTGAGTTGGTCTTGGGCAAAGTAATTGGCTCCAGAGTAGATTTAATTTTTAGCATGAAAGAACAGGTATATATTTTTTTTTATGCAGCTGATGTAAACTATCAGTATTCTAAGTTATTCTATTGTATTTTATTTATTAATTTATTTTTTATTAGCATTATTATTTTATTTATATATATAAGAATATATATATATATATATATATATGAAACCACAGGGAAATAAAGGCAGAATACTAAACATTTTCATCTATTACGACATTCTCAGAGTACTCTGAGGATGTTATAATAGACGAAAATATTTAGTATTCCGACTTTATTTTCCCTGTGGTTTCTGCAATACAGTACTATTTAGTCACTCATTATTGTGATTATTTTTGCAATATATATATATATTGAGACATTGTGACAAGTTGAAAAAGGTGGAAAAAAGAGAGTCACAGGTCTCGTTCCAAGTTTATTCCTGACTGGTTTGCGAAACCGGTCAGGAATGAACTCAGAACGAGACCTGTGATGTATGTATGTATGTATATATATATATATATATATATATATATATATATATATATATATATATATAATATTATCTATTTATTTATTTATTTTTTGTAATAACTAGTACTTCTGTCCTTGGACAGTAATGTGCTGAAAAGATGGAGTCATAGAAGTGGTAAGTAGAGATTCTTTCAATTGGTCTGTTGCCCCAGGTCTTTCTTGTAGGAGACCCACAGTTCCCAGGTCACTGGCAAAGACAACCAGATAGGCTTACAGCTTGAGGAGATCCTATGTTGTTATTTGAATAAGATAAGTGTTCAGTGTAGGATGAAGTGCTCATCTTTGTGTGGTTATTGCATGTAGGGCAATCTGACTGTTCAAGCCTGTTCTGGGTTGGTTCTGTTCATTGTTGAATAGTGGCTCAAATGTAATTGTGGCAATATGATTCTTGCTTGTTTGAGTGATTTTTCAGTTGGGTTGATATCTGAGAAAGTTGGGTAAAGGAGGGATTTGGGGATTGGGCATTAAGTGTTTTTGTATGAATGTGTTCTGTGGTACATGGAAGTTGTAGTAAATGTTTGAGTAGTATGATTTTTTTTTTCTTTCTGATAGTTGTGCTTGTGTAATATGGTGAGAAGGATGAGTGGGTTTGAGGGTTCTTGCATAGAAGTAAATGCCTACAGTTTAAATGTGCTGTTCAATGGGGAGGGTTTCGGATTCAAGATGTAGATATTCTACTGGTGTGGTTTTAATGCATTTGGTTATTCTTGATGCTTTGTTTCATGTTTGAAGGATGTCTATTTTCTTGATTGTTGAAAACCATGCTATGTAGGTGTTGTTGAGTGTGGTTCTTGTGAATTGTCCATGAGAGTTTATTCTGCTGGACAAAATCTGTGCTTGCCACTGGTTGTAGAAAGTTTAGTTTTATGAATTTCACTGTCATGTCCTTGATGTTAAAGCAGAAGGGCAGTTCTGTGTCAATATTTAGGCCTAGGATTCTAGGGTTTTATCCAGTGGTAGAAGTTTGCTGTTGAACTTGACTGCTGTTTCGTTGATTTATGATTGTCAGCGGTGAACATTGTCACAGGGGAAGTTGTTCTGATTTGTCTTGGCCACAGTTTTAGTTTTATGACATACACTTGTATATTTTTGTCATCGCTGTGTTGGGCTATGATTGTCAGGTCATCTGCATTGATGAAAACTTTGATATTATGCTCTGGATTATTTGTGGGGAGATAGTTTGTGAAGAAATTAAACAGTGCTGGTGATAATATAGTATTGCACCTTGGAGACTCCATTTTACAATCTTTTGATTTCTTGTAGGTAGTCATTCTAAGACATTATGCACTATTGGCCCTTCTCAGTAGTATGAGATTGGTTGGAGCCATCTAAGTATTATATTGATGAAATTGCAGTTAGAAAGGTCCATGCCACAAACATGTCATAAATCAGTTTACTGTGAGAGCTCCAGGGACACTAAAGCAGCAAATAAATGGGATCAATTGTAGGAACCCCCCCACCCCCTGCACACACACGCACACACACACACACAATATGGTCACCAAGTACAAAAAAATGTATAAAAAAACTTGAAAGAATACAAAGAGCAATTACAAAACTGGCACCAACACTCTCAAAACTATCATATGAAGAGAGACTACAAAAACTTGAACTACAGACACTAGAGCAAAGAAGAGAGAGAGGAGATTTGATAGCTATTTACAGAATCATGAAAGGCATAGAAATTACTGATAGAGAGAATCT
Organism: Oratosquilla oratoria; assembly: GCF_046742065.1. NCBI lineage: Eukaryota > Metazoa > Arthropoda > Malacostraca > Stomatopoda > Squillidae > Oratosquilla > Oratosquilla oratoria. The sequence continues at coordinate 65,175,208 of NC_134782.1, read as the reverse complement.
GATAAAATGGGATGACAGAAATACAAGAGGACACGGAAAGAAAATAAAAAAAGACAGCTATAGAAGAGATTTGAAAAAGAACAGCTTTCCACACAGAGTAATAGACAGTTGGAACAAGTTAGATGAGAAAGTGGTGTGTGCAAAAACAATACATGAATTTAAAAATTGTTTAGATAAAATGAGAAATGAAGACGGGACCTCACGAGCATAGCTCCCCTTCCCGTAAAATACAACTAGGTAAATACACACACACACTTCAACGAACGGACGGCTTAGAAGACGTTCTGAAGAAAATTGAAGTATTGTGGATCCCAACGAAAAGAGAAGTGCCTATTGTATTTACAGGGTGGGGGGAAATTGCTCGTGGGGTAGTAGGAAAGTAGGGAAAGAGGAGAAGGAGAGGGATTACTGAGGGAAATGGAAGGAAATGAGGAAGGAGTAAACTTGGCCCAGACAGACAGGCGAAAGGTAAACAAAAGGCCCCCCGACGACGATGAAATGTCTAATAAAAATGTAAAGATTAGAAGTATAGACAAGAGCAATACAGTAGAAAGTGATGAGAATATTTTCCAGGGATTTAAAGAGGGTGGGGGGGGACACAAACCCCCCCCGACCGACAAGACTAGAAGAGAAGGTCGATAAGAGGATCGAGGACTTGGAGCGTAGGTTCGGTCATGTTAACAATATTATAAGGAGGGTTGAAAAATTGGAAGAACTAGAGAAGGCGAACAAAAACTTAACTGATGAAATAGAAAACCTGAAAAGACAGTTAAAAGAAGTAAAGGTGGAGAATGAGGAATTGAGGAGGATAGTAAAGAAAACAGAGAGGGATGGAAGTCGATAAAAGAAAACAGTAAAGTTGCATTTACTGATATAATTAAACAGCAAATGAGAGAACAAACTGAAGACTCAGTTATTAAAGTAATGAGACAGAAGGAGAATATAGTAAGAGACTTAGCTGACAAAAAGAAATGTATAATTATATTAGGAATGGAAGAGAAACATAACCCAGATAGAACCTCAAGAACCAATGAGGAAAATGAAAAAGTAAGCAGTTTACTAAAATTAGTTCAGGAAGATGAACCAGAAATTATGAAGGAAATTGAGGAAAAATTCAGGCTCGGAAAGTATAGTAAAGATAAGACCAGACCAATTAAGATTAAATTCAGGTCACAAACGACGGCAGAGAATATCTTATCCAAAACAGGGGAACTAGCAACAAGTGAACAATATAAAAAAGTATGGATAAAAAGGGAAATGAATAAAGAGGAAAGAGAGGAAGAAAAGCAGAAAAGACTTGAAGCTAAGACAAAAAACGAGAACAGAACGGAGTCAGAGAAAGAGAGATTCTATTGGAGAGTAGTGAATATGAAACTAAGGCAGTTCGACATACAAGAGAAAAACACAATGGAAGTGACAGAAAACTAAGAGTGTCTTACACAAATATAGATGGATTAATAACAGGATTGAATGAGCTGAATGATTATTTGAAAGAAAAAGAACCGGACATAATGGGAATTGTAGAAACAAAATTAAAAGGCCCACTACCACCCAACAGTGTAGGACATGATGCATATAATTATTGGATTAAAAACAGAGAGAAAAAGCAAGGGGGTGGAGTTATGTTCCTGACTAAGAAGGATATAAACGTGAAGGGTGTCATATATGGAAAGAATACAGTAGAGATGATTATGATAGAAGTGGAAGACAGAGATAAGAAGAGCAGAAAATTTGTGATAAATTATGTGCCACCGAAAACAACCTCATGGGAGGAGAGTGAACATAAAAGTATGTTAGAGGACACAAAGATAACATTAAATAAAATAATGGAAGATGGAGGAAGAATAGTTATAATGGGCGACTTTAATTGCAAAGAAATCTGCTGGGAAGAAATGACAGTAAAGGGTGGAGACGGCTCATGGGGAAACGCTCTACTTGAGATGATTACTGACCATACAATGACACAATGGATACAGGAGAACACCAGGTATAGAAATGAAGAAGAACCATCGAGACTAGACTTAATAATTACATCTGAACCTAGAATAGTGGACAAGATTGAATATAAAACACCAATAAGCAAAAGTGACCACATATTGATTGAACTGGAACTTAATGAAGAAAAATATAGGAAAATAAATGAGCAATATAGAAAAGGAAGAATGATGTATGAAAAAACAAACTTTGATAAAATAAGAGAATTCTTTCAACAAGAAAACTGGGAAGAAATATACAAAGAAGAAACTACAGTGGAAGAGAAATGGAATATTTTGACAAAAATTTACAAAAAAGGAGTGGAAAAGTATGTCCCAAGACAAAAACAAGAAAAAGAATATGTAAAATGCTGGTACAACAAAAGTTGTAGGGAGCTAAAAGACAAAAGAGACAAAGCCTGGACCAGATGGAAAAAAGACAGAAGACCTGAAAAATGGAAAATATATACCGGTTATAGAAATGAATATGTACAAACGTGCAGAGAGGAAAAGAGAAAATATGAAAAAGATGTCATAGAAAAGTGTAAAGATCAACCAAAACTATTCTACAGATTTGTAAACAATAAACTGAAAAACAAACAAGACTAGAGAAATTAAGACAAGAGGGAGTTGAATACACTGAGGAAATGGAAATGGCGGAAATTATGAACAAACATTTTAAATCAGTGTTTACAAGGGAGAACATACAACCTGAAGAGATTGAATGGAAAGAGAAAGTCCCCCCTATGGAAGAAATAGAAGTAACAAAGAATGAAATATTGACACACTTGAGTAATCTTGATGTCAGAAAATCGCATGGACCAGATGATATAGCAAACTGGATTCTGAAAGAATGCAGGAATGAACTGGCAGACAAAATACATAGCATACTAAACAATTCCTTGAAAGAAGGAAAAGTTCCAGAAGATTGGAAAAAAGCAAATATAGTACCTATATATAAAGGAGGAAATAAAGAAGAACCTACAAACTATAGACCAGTCTCCCTAACAAGTACAATAGCAAAAATTTGTGAAAGAATTATCAAAAGTAGATGGGTAAAGTATTTAGAAAAAAACAAAGTGTTAAATCCAAGGCAATTTGGATTCAGACAAGGACGATCATGCGTCACCAATTTAATATGTTTCTATTCAAGGCTAATAGATATAATACAAGAAAGAGATGGATGGGCGGACTGTGCATTTCTAGACCTAAAGAAAGCTTTTGACAAAGTACCACATAAGAAGTTGCTTAAGAAATTAGAAACTGAAGGAGGAATACAGGGAAAACTACTAAATTGGATGGAAGATCTTTTTGCAAGAAAGAAAATTGAGAGTAGTGATAAGAAACCAGCACTCAAAATGGGATGAAGTAATAAGCGGTGTTCCGCAGGGAACAGTACTGGCCCCAATAATGTTTGCTATATATATTAATGATATGGATGAAGGAATAGAAAGCTATATGAGCTTCTTTGCAGATGATGCAAAACTACTGAAAAGAGTGGAAACTGAAGAAGATTGTGAATCACTACAGAGAGATCTAAATATAGTACAGGAATGGAGTAGGAAGTGGGAGATGGAGTTCAATACAAAAAAGTGTAGTATAATGGAATTTGGAAAAAGCAAAAACAGAATAACAGGAGCATATAAATTGGGAGAAGGAATAAAAAAAGTAGAAAATGAGAAGGACCTGGGAGTCATTGTTATGAATAATATGTCACCTGAGAAACATATAAATAAGATTTTTGGAGAAACTTATAATTTAATAAGAACAATCAAAGTTGCATTTACATACCTGGATGAAGAAATGGTGAAGAAAATCCTAATCACCCTGATAAGACCAAGATTGGAATATGCAGCAATGATATGGTCACCAAGTACAAAAAAAATGTATAAAAAAACTTGAAAGAATACAAAGAGCAATTACAAAACTGGCACCAACGCTCTCAAAACTATCATATGAAGAGAGACTAGAAAAACTTGAACTACAGACACTAGAGCAAAGAAGAGAGAGAGGAGATTTGATAGCTATTTACAGAATCATGAAAGGCATAGAAATTACTGATAGAGAGAATCTGATAAAATGGGATAACAGAAATACAAGAGGACACGGAAAGAAAATAAAAAAAGATAGCTATAGAAGAGACTTGAAAAAGAACAGCTTTCCTCACAGAGTAATAAACAGTTGGAACAAATTAGATGAGAAAGTGGTGTGTGCAAAAACAATACATGAATTTAAAAATAGTTTAGATAAAATGAGATATGAAGACGGGACCTCACGAGCATAGCTCCCCTTCCCGTAAAATACAACTAGGTAAATACAACTAGGTAAATACACACACACACACACACACACACACACACACACACACACACACAAAATTGTCAGAATCCTACAACTTGCTTAGATCAATAAAGGTGGCTTTTACCTATTTAGATGAAGAAATGATTAAAAAATGTTAGTCATACTAATAAGGCCTAGACTGGAGTATGCTGTGACACTATGGTCACCCAGTACCAAAAAGAATAGAAAGAAAATTGAAAGAAGCAAGAGAGCAACCACAAAAATGGCCTCAGCACTTTCAAACCTGTCATATGAGGAAAGACTAGCTAAATTGAAATTACTGATTTTGGAACAAAGAAGAGAAAGAGGCAACCTACTGACCATCTACAGAATCATGAAAGGCATGGAAGTCCTTGATAGAGAGGACTTACAAAATTGGGACAAGAGAAACACAAGAGGACATGAAAAAAAATCAAAAAGGGTGGTAGTTATAAAAGAGACCTAAAAAAAAAATTCCATACAGAGTGGTAGATATCTGGAACAAACACATAACAATAATGTGTGAAATAACCATACACGAATTTAAGAGCAAACTAGACACTGGGATACAAAGACAGGACACCACGAGCATAGCTCCTCTTCCTGTAAGACAAAATTAGGTAAACTAGGTAAATACACACACACAAACAGATCGAAAAAGGTCTGAAGCGCTCCACTGTCACTCGGGTCATGGTAATTTTTTTTTTTTTTTTTTTTTTTTTTATTACCTAGTTTATGGTTTAGGAGCACTAGTAGTTAGGTTACTATCACCACCATCAATGCTCCCAAACCATAAATCAAGGAAAACTGGTAAGAGTTTTTATGAGAGTAGTAGAGCCTGTGGTAGAATTAGAAATAGAGAGAGTGAGTAGTGTGAGGTAAAGATGGGACTGCACCAGGGATGTGTCATGTTGCCATGGCAGTTCATTATGTACATGGGTGGGGTGGTGCAGGAGGTTAATGCAAGGGTAGGGCAAGGGATTGGAGATTGTTAAAGAAAATGAAGGAAAGTGGGAGGTAAGCCAGTTGTTGTTTGCTGATGACACTGCACCTGTGGCAGGATTAAGGGGGTTAGTGGTGGAATTTGGGAAGGTGTGCAAGAGGAGGAATTTGAAGGTAAATGTTGGTATAAGGTGATGATATCTACAAGGGGAGAAGATAGCAGCAATTTGGAAGTGAGTATTGAAGGAGAGATGCTGGAGGAAGTGGATAGCTTCAAGTATTTGGGGTTGCATGTTACAGGAAAGGGAGGAGTGGAGGTAAATTGTAGATTGAAAAAAGCGAGTAAATGCCTTTGAGGACTAAAAAGTGTAATGAGAAATAGACATTTGAGAATGGATGCTAAGAGGAGATTGTATGAAATAGTGATTGTGTTGACAGTACTGTATGGGGCAGAGACATGGAACATGAGAGGAAGAGTTTAATGTTTTTGAGATTAAATGTCTGAAGTATTGTAGGGGTTACATGGTTGGATAGAGAGAAATGAAGAGGTGAGGAGGAGAGTTGAGGTGGAAAAGGATATATGAAAAAGGCAGAAGATAGGGATGAGTGTAGAATGGCTGTGTATGGATGATATGGTGATGCATAGAAGGGAATGTGTGGGGGATAGGGAGGGTTTAGGGAGTGGTTGTGTGTGAATGATATTTTGACACAGCCCGAAGGGATTTCTCTCCGTCTTCATTGTTTCTGCATGAGGGGATGGAGAGGTGGGGTCACCAATTAAATGAAGCGGCCTTGCTATGGATGTGTTGTCTTGCTGCATCGCTTCAGACCCAGGACAGTGGGCAAGATGCAGGGATAACCTGTCATCCATGAGGAGCCCAGATGAGAGGGAGGAAGGAGTGGTGAGTGGGAGTGGAATTATGCTTTTTGAAATTGACTATCTCCCTTGTAAATGGAAAAAAGCCCCTGGTATGTGTATGTGTGTGTGGAGGGGGTGGAAAATTCTACAATTGATCAAATGTGTAGCAAGGTGGATGTCTGTTGCCATACATACATATGGAATATATATATGTATATATATATGTATATATATATGTATATATATATACACACACACACAGTGAGTCCTCCTTATACAGTAACTCTTTATCCGGTAAATTCACAGTTACGGTATTTGGTAATTACTACCCTTGATTCTATTTATGGTAAGAAAAATTCACAGATACAATATCTGCTCGTATTTTGGAGATAAAATTAGATAGTTTGAAGAGGAAAGAGCAGGGAGAAGGTATGTCTGCCATAGGTTGAAACTTGGGTTCGGTATACGGTATTTTCAATTTGTGGTAAGGTTTTCAGGAATGCATATGTACTGTATAACGAGGACTCTTTGCATATAAATATTATATATATATATATATATATATTTATTTATTTATAAAATAGTGTTTTTGTAGACTATCCTAGCAGGTTGCTAGATGATGAAAATGAGTACTCCTGTGCATTATTTTCTATGTGTAGTCTATATATTATATCAATAGCCTCTGAGCATAATTAACTTTGCACTAGTGGCAGAATTGTCATAGCTTACTTATCCATTGATTACCGTAACTAACCAATGGAGATCTGTCACCAAACTGTACAGGAGAGAAGTTCACATCTTTATGAACAGCCACCATAGGAATTATGGAAAAGTTATATTCCACATCTTTTCCGACTTATAAAAAGCTGAATTTAATGTGGCTAAGCTAATTATACTCAGAGGCGCTATATATATATATATATATATATATATATATATATATATATATATATGTATGTATGTATGTATATATAATAGTGATATTATAGACTATCTGAACAGGTTGCCAGATGATGAAAAATGAGTACTACTTTGCAATATTTTCTGTGTGTAATATCTATATTATGTGGATGCAAGAACATAAAAGTAAATAAAATAATCATTCTTTTTTGGGTGGAGACTAGACTCCAATCATAAAAGAATGCTGTGTGACTGGTTTGTAGGGATATCATTAAAATCCCTAAAGTATTGACTGCAAAAAAGTTGCACAGTTGATATTCTATACGAGGGTGTGTGGGAAAACATGGCTACCAGTGTTGTGTAGTATTGTTAGAATTCAACTACCTGTCTTCATAGATATTTTCATTGCAGTGCACTAAAAGATGCATTTTTATTCTATATTATGAGCTGCAAGAGTGTGCAAAATTTTTTACTTTATATTGTATGTATTCAAATTTTGCATGCTGGCTGTTAGTTATTGTGGAGAAACACAATACAATGGGTAAAATATTTTGAATGATAACCCTCATGATCTTTTTTTCCAGAATGGACATGCTGTGCACCTTCAAGAAGGTCCTCACAAAACCAGTACTTTGAAGAGTTCGAAAAAGGTAAACTTTGCAATCATAAGTTCACTGTATATCAGCTTGTTATCTTCATTCCTTCCTCTACCTCCTCACTCCTTTTCTTCTCCTTGCATTCCTCCTCCCTCTTCCTCCTCCCTCTTCCTCCTCCCTCTTCCTCCTCCTTCTCCTCCATTCATTCCTCCTCACCCTTTCCTTTTTCTCCTCACTTTCCCCCTTTCTTCCTCCCACTCCTTCCTCCTTTTCCTTCTTTCCTCTCTTCTCACTCTTGACTCCTTCTCTCACTCCTCATTCCATCCTCATCCTCCTCTTCACCCCATACTCTCTGTCACCTCTTCATCCCTTCCTCCTCCCTTGCCTCTTAACCCATTCCTCTTCCCTCTATCTTCTCTCCTTCCTTCCAACTCTTCCGCAACCCTCTGCCCCCTCTTCCTCCTCCTCCATTTCTATTCTCTTTCTCCTTTGCCATTCCACTCCCTCTTTTTCCTCACTCCTTCCTCTTCACTTCTTTCTCCTCATCCCTTTGTTCCCACTCCTTTCTTGTACATCAGGAGTATCTGCACATCAGGTGCACTTACTTTTTAAGATTGTCACATGTAGATGTTTATTTATTGTTTGACTTGTATATCTTTTCCTAGTATGCATTACCTTTCTTTGGGCTTTGACTTACCTGTGACTTGATAATGTACCTGTCTTATCTTTAGTTTTCATAAGAGGACTTCTGCTATTTTAGAATTCATTTTACTCAACACAGTTGTGTATTTTTTCGTATCACAAATTAGTTGACATCAATCAACTTTGCAGAGGACTCATAATGTGGAGGAGTGCCCACTGCTGGTTGCATTTTACACGTTCCTGTCCTATGGTGTCCTTCTACTTGTAGGTTACATCAAAGAATTCTTCTATCCTCCTTCGAACAAGGAGAAGAATAGGGAGGTAAGTAAACTTTGTATGTGGATTGTCTTTAACCCCTGTGCTACCAGTACATTGCTACGGAGATGAGTAAAGTAGTTTGGCATTGAACAGAATAAAAGGAAGAAGTGACATCTGGTATGGAAAAGTTAATTGAGATATGCTGTAGTCCCACCACATCAGAGGGGGGTGCCATAGGTATGAATGAAATAGCTTTATGGCAGTCAGTTCTAAAAGATAGGAATCACCCAAGAAGGATGGGGTTAATGGCCTGGTGATGAAAGATGGTGTAGTTCAAATTATACTATTACATAGAGAGTAGATTGTGAATCATGATGGTTTTGTTTATTGTGATAAGTATCTCAAAATATGGACAACTTAGTACTATACTACTATTACCGGTGTTCATCATAAAAGACGGACTAATAATGCAAACTGCTATGATCTTTAGTGAGTGAAAAAAAGTTTCCAGAAATCACAAGATGAGTAAACTTAAAGATGTGATGGAGGTTGTATATACACCAAAGGTCCTCTATCTTGTAAGGAGAGTGGCAGTCAAAATACACATTTACTTTATACATGTATATACCAAAAGGTCCTTTCCCCCATATAAAGGTATGCGCTGAATGGCCTACCGGCTCCCTTCTCATCCACTTGTATTAATTTTTGAAGCAGATAAGAATTTTCTTTCATCCAGTCACAATTCAATTGTTCCTATCTTTTTGCAATCTTTTCCCTGCTCAGCATATGTTCCCTGTGCAACCAAGTGCTCCCTTGAGGGAACAGTTATTATTATAGTCAATATCAGGCCTACTCAAATGCAGTAGAAGGCTGAAGATGCTGTCATTAAGGTAAGGAAAAAGAAAACTTAGAGATACAGTAGACAAAAAAAAGTGTGTAGTAATATATGGTATGAAGGAAAAACATAACCCAAATTAGTTCCTGAGAGATAAAGAGGACAAAGAATGGCAAGGAAAGTTTTAAAAGTAGTACAAGGTAAAGAACAAGAATTATGAAAGGAAATAGAGAAAGTGCACAGAATTGGTAAATATGCAGAAGGAAAAGGAAAAAGTCGACAACTAAAGATTAGTCACAAATGGCAGCATAAGAAATCTTAGCAAGAGAATTAGCAAGTAACGAACACTATAAAAATATATGAATAAAAAGGGACATTAATGACAAGGAAAGAAAAAATTAAGACAATAAACGAAGCTAAAGAAAAAATATGAGAAAAGAATGGAGACAGCCAACACAGTTTTATTGGAAAGTGTTAGATATGAGACTGAAAAAATGGTATTAAAAAAAACAAAGGTTCATAGAAGAGATGGAGGGAACAAAAAATTAAAATTGGCTTATACCACATAGATGGATTAATCTCAGGATTGAACAAACTAAACTATTACCTGTCAGAAGCAAAATCAGACATAATGGGAATTGTGGAGACAAAATTAAAGGGTCCACTAGTACCAAACAGTGTTGGCCATGGATTATTTAATCACTGGCTTAGAAAAAGGGCGGAGAAACAAGGTGAAGGAGTCATGTTCCTGGTTAAGAAAAACTTAAATGTGATGAAAGTTACATATGGAGGGAACACTGTAGAGATGATCTTGATAAGTGTTGAAGATAGCAACATGAAAAACAGAAAGTTTGCAGTGATTTATGTGCACCCAAAAATGAGGTCTTGGAAAGAGATTGTTCCAAAATGTTAGAGTATACAAGAATGTGAGCACCTTGTTAATGAAAGGTCATCTCTGTTTCCCGCCACTGATTGGGTCACAAGCAGTGGCAGTAGGGCCTGACAGATGGACCTGGAACCCCACCATTTAATTATATGCTGACCCCCCCCCCCCCCATAATCTCAAATAATTTACAGAGCACGCACGCACAAAACTTTAGGCCGTGTCGTTGCTCATTGCATTTTTCAATTCCAACAACTCCATTCATTCTTATATTCTGTATTCTATACTCGTTCAACAGACATTCTTTGTCTCCAGTGCCCCTCCTAACCTTAGCCATCCACCTTGTTTTTGGTCTTCTTTGAAGTTCATGCCATCCATTTCTGCTTTCCACACTGGTAGTCATTCCTCACTTATTCTTTCCATATACCCAAACCACCTCAACATTCGTGATTTCCACAATCTGACAGCTCTCTCCATTTTCACTCTCTAACTCAATACCATGGTCCTTACAATATCCATCCATATAACAACCACCATAATTCTGAAACAGTCTCAATTATGTGTAGACTCTTCAACTCTGCCTTCTTCACATTACAAGTCTGTTCTGTACATTGCCATGTGTACAATTAATCCCATGTACAACTTTTTCGTTTCACTCATCCCCAGATACCAACTTAACCTCTTCCATACAATGTGGCACTTCTATTATTTTGGTTGCTAATGGGATACTTGTTCATCTCTGCATCTCCATGATAAGGAAGATGTCAGACCATCTTGATCATCCCCTTCCCTGAGTTCCCAGTTCCCAGGGGGATACAAGCCTCCTGCAAGAGAAACCTGAAGCAGTGGATTGATTGAATCTGTTCAATATTGGATGGAACTTTAACATGTATTTTGGCCAACTCTTAATTACTTTATCTCCATGACGCCAACCTGGTAGCAAAAGGGTTAAGCCTATATATTGTTAATATACTCAGGTTTTCTCTATGAGTATTGTTTTCTTTTTTTTTTCTTCTTTTTTTCAGGACTATGTACCATTGTATATTGGCTTTGAGAGCTTCTATACACGAAATGTTTACAGAAGAATACAAGACTGTTGGGCACGTCCCATTTGCAGTGTTCCAGGGGCTGAAATTGAGCTGCTTGATCGTTACTCGCCTGACTATGGATGGACCATGAAGTGAGGACCTTTAGGGTGTAGGGTGAATGTGTAATAATGTTGTAGATTGTTTAAAAGGCTTATCTAGGATTCATTGTATAAAATTTGATTTAGTATCTAACAGGGATGTTGTTGTTATCTGTTTTGTAAATTATTGACTGCATTATTTTTATGTGCACAGTCATTATTTTAAAGACTTAGATGACATCTCTATGGATCAGTCTTGGAGCATTCTTATATAATTTGAGACTCCTCTCAAAAAGAATGCTGATCACTTAACCTCTACCATTGTGGAGTGTTTGTAGATGTTTGGGTTAAGGAGTCTGTTGAAAGCAGTTAAGTTCTTTCATGAATAATAGAGCATGTGAAAAGATCAGGAACAGAGGGAGTGAATAGTTTGAGGTGAATGTGGGGTTGTGATGTCGCTATGGTTGTTCACTGTATATATGGATGATATGGTCAATCTGTTGCTCCATAGCTCTTGTAGGAGACTCGCAGCTCCCAGATAATTGGTGTTGGCCTCCAGATTGGCCCACAAATTGCTCAAAAAAGAGCTGTTGTGTTGTCAGGGTGATGCAAGAGCAGAGTAGTGTATGATGAGGTGGTCTGTGTCTTACCATGAGTTACAATAGGTACATATACCGTACATATACTGAAGACTTTTTTTCCCCTACTGCCCTGGGTCAGAAGCAGTGTCACAAGACACAGCACATCCACAGCAAGGACGTTTCATTAAATCAACACCCCCCCCCCTCTCCGTCCCCTCATGCAGAAAAGGAGAAGATGGGGAGAAATCCCTTTGGGCTGTGTCAATTTATTTCTCACACATACTCCCGCAACCTCCATCCCCCACTCATCATGCATCACAGCATCATCCATACACAACCATTCTCCATTCACCCCTATCTTCTGTCTTCTCCCATCCTTCCTCAACCAACATTCCCCTTTCCCAAAGCCCCTTTTACCCCATCCATCCATATCATCCAAGGTTGACCCCTCCTTCCACCTCTGCCTTCCACACCTCTTTTACTAGTCTTTCTTCACTCATTCTTTCCATGTGTCCAAACCATCCCAATACTCTTTCATCAGCCCTATCTCCCAGCTCCCTTTCCACCCCTGTTGTCCTCACCTCATTTCTCACTCTATCCAGCTTAGTAACCCCTATCATATTTCCCAGGCACCTCATCTCAAACACGTTCAAACTCTGCCTCTCTTCCTCTTTTATGTTCCATGTTTCTGCCCCATGCAGTGCTGTTGGCACAATCACTCACTCCTTCATACAATTTCCTCTTTGCATCCATTCCCAAATGTCTATTTCTCATTACACTTTTTAATCCCCCAAGGCATTTACTTGCTTCTCTCAATTTACATTCTGCCTCCACTCCCCCCTTTCCCGCCACATTTGCACCCAAGTATCTAAAACTATCCATTTCCTCCAGTCTCTCTCCCTTAATACTCGCATCCAGTCTGCTGCCACTTTCTCCCCTTGTACATCTCATCACCTTACTTTTACCCATATTTATCTTCAACTTCCTTCTTTCGCACACCTCAAACTCTGTCACTAACTTCCTCAATCCCTCCTCTAATCCTGCTACAAATGCAGTGTTGTTGGCAAACATCAACTGGCTTATCTCCTATTTTTCTCCATTTTCTTTAATCATCTCCATTCCCTGACCCACCACCCCATCCATGTATAACTTGAACAGCCAGGGCGACATCACACATCCCTGATGAAGACCCACCTTTGCCTCAAACCATTCATTCTCTCCATTTCTAATCCTAACACATGCTCTGCTATCATAAAAACTCTTGACTGCTCTATTCCATATATCTGCAATACCTCCCACAGTGCCTTCCTGTCTATCCTGTCATAAGCCTTTTTTCCAGATCCATAAAAGCCCAAAAAAACCTCCTTACCTTTTCCTATAGCTTTCTCACATATGTCTTCTCACAAAAATCTGATCTACAGAACCCACAAAAATTGTATCTACGCAACCCCCTACCTGTCCTAAACCCACACTGTTCCTCACCAATTACTCCCTGTGTACCTCTCCAAATCCTCTTGGTCAAGACCCTCCCATAAGCCTTCCTAACTACACTTAACAAGCTGGTCCCTCTGAAACTACTACACTCACACTTGCCCCCTTTTCCAAAGTCAAGTGGAACTATACAGGCACTCCTCCAGTCCTCCGGCACTCTGCCCTCTCATAAACATTAAATAACTTCACCAACCAATCCACCATCACTGTACCTCCTTTTTTCAGACATTCTGCATGACATCCATCCAACCTAGGTGCCTAACCTGCTCTTATCATCCTAACAACTGCCTTCACTTCATCTTTCCTTATTTCTCCTCCATTTCCCTCACTCATCACTGTTGTTTTCTCAGCACTTCCCACTGCAACTACCTTTCCATTTTCCTCATTCATCACTGTCATTTTCTCAGTGCTTCCCACTGCAGCTACCTTTCCCTCCCTATTTTCCTTCACATTGAGCAACTCCCTAAAATACTCTGCCCATCTTCCTCTTACTGCCCTCTCTTCCATTATTATCTCTCCATCCAAACCTTTTACCTTTTCTTCTCTACTTGATTCCCTCCTCTTCCTCTCTTAATTTCTTTCCAAAACATCTTTTTATTACTTTCAAAATTTTGTCATACTCTTACCCCATTTCACATCTGCTTTCCTCTTTGCCTCCTTTATCTTATGCTTTACTTCTCTTCTCTTTTCTTTGTACCTCTCGTATGAATCCCTTGTCCTATTTTGTAACCAATTTGTGAAAGCTCACTTCTCTTCTACAACCTTCTTTGCTTTCTCATCCCACCTCTCGCTACCCTTCTTTCTATTTCCTCCCATCCTCCTTGTTCCACACACCATCTTTGCACACCTTGTGACTCCCTCCTTGAACCATCCCCCATTCCTCCTCCACTCCAAGTTCTACTCTATCCTTCACTCCATCCCACTCCTCTCTCAGCTTCTTGTACTCCTCCTCCTTTCTCATTTAAGCAGTTCACTCTGCTGTGGTGTCTTTGAGTGATTGTTTAGGTTCTTATGTATTGGTGACAGGAATCCACCTTTGTATTGTTTTGTTTTCCCTGATTGTGGTGTAGTGTGTAAATGTAGGTGGAGTGGTGTAATAAGGGAATGCGAGAGTGCTAGGCAGATTTTTGGAGCTATTTGTGAAGGTAGTGGGAAGTGGGAAGTAAGCCAGTTATTGTTTGCAGAAGAAATTATGCTTGTGGTTGATTCTGAGGAGAGACTGAAGCAATTGGTGTCTGAGTTTGGAAGAATGTGAGAAACTTGAGAATAAATGGTTAAAAGTAACGTGATAAGATGTACAAAGTATAGTAATGGTAGAAGGTCGGGTGTGAATTTGAAGGGGGAGAGGCTAAACCACTTCAGTATAATGAGGCCTACATAGGTGTCAATAAGCGTGAGTGGATACATGAGGATGCCTTTGTCGGTGTCTTGATTATATATTTTTTGTAGTTGTACATGAGTTACCACCGGATTCTGTGAACTGGTTTGATCACATTTTCTGTGTTTATTATTACTCAGTAAAATAGAATAAGAAATACAGCAGTGACTATATTTTATAATGTGAGTAGGGTGATGAATTGTATGTATGGCAACCGATGCTGTGCAGGAGAATTTGAGTCATACCAAAGTGGTTAAGGAAGTGGAGGGTTTTAAATATTTGGAGTCACAAGTTGCAGTGAGTGAAGAGTGAATCTGAAGGTGAATTATGAAGTAAAGGAGGCAAATGTCTGGGTGGAATGAAAAGTTAAGAAATAGATGTCGAGGGATGAATGCAAAGATAAAGTTTTATGAGGGATTGATTATACCTGTGGCAATGTATTGAGCAAGAACTTTCAATCAAAGGGAGACAGAAAGAAAAAGCCTGAATATATTTGAGAATTATGGTAGGTTTTACAGGGAGAGAGAAATTAAGAAATGTGAAGATGATGTAGGAATGGAGTTAGAAAGGGAGCTTTTGGATATAGTAGATCAAAGCGTATGAAGTTTGGGCAAATGGAAAAAAAAAAGTGGGCAGCAGATGTGTGGGGAGTGAACTTGAGAAGAAGATCATGGGTGGATGAATGAGGTAAAGAAGGTCATGGATTCATGAAGAATGTGTGGAGCAGGGAAGAGTCCAAAATGATAATAACAATTGCCTTAAGATTCACTAGCTGGAAACCTGTGCCCCCACAGTGGCTGGCAATAGTTTCTAGGCCCTCTTACAGATCTTTCTGGGATGAAACTGGACTATTGTCTGTATTGTATTAGTGTGGGATTATTTTTGTCACCAGCTTAAAGTAACCGAGGGAAGGGAGCTGTTTTACTACTCCATACTTGAAAAGATGGAAGAAATACAGTTGAAGTTGGGCCCAGTGTGGAGACGGCATTAACCCCTTGAAGATGGTCTTCTAGATCAGGAGTCACCAAAGTATGGCCCTCAGTCAGTGTGTGCAGCCTGCTACTGCATTGTACAAGTCAATTTTTCTTTTTGATCTCTGAGTCAGATTCTGGCGTGCAGCCTGAGGTACGATGATTGATACATCACAATACTTGCATTATAAGATATAAAGTCACTGCTGTATTATTCTCTTTCACTGAGTAATAATAAACACAGAAAATATGATCAAGCCAGTTCCTAGAATTTGGGGGTCATTCAGCTACAACTGCAAAATAGATATAATCAAGACACCAACACTGGCATCTTTGTATACCCACGTGCACCACATCGTATGGAAGAGATGAATATTATTTCTCTTGAAACATTTTTGATAGAATATTCAATATATAAGTAGATACTTGAACAAAATAGTTATGTAGACATCGATTGTTATTCTCTCAGTTATCTAGTCTCCTGTGGAAAATTTTTAATGACCCCTGCTCTAGATGGAGATGATGGGTTTTGAAAATGGGTTACAGGGAGATGATTCTCTCCTGTCCATCTTGCAGGACCGCTTAAAGCAGGTGCTCAGAATTTGTCTGAGTGTTCAAAAGATAGGAGTGAATGGAGGGAGATTGTGAATAGATGAAAAGATGATTGAGCATAAAGGGATGAACTTGTCTATTCTATGAATTATATTGAGTGGATGAAGAAGTGGACAGGGATTGCCATATAATTGAAATGGTGGGGATAGACTAGCTTTGGCTGCTGTAACTTCCTGTGGAAGTGCAATGTCTTACTGCATTGCCTTTGACCTGAGCATTGTGATTGAAGACAAGTATGACCCTTCTTCCTGAAGGTACTGGAATAGGAGGGATGTAGAATGGGTTTTCATGTGTATGAAGTGGGTTTATGCTTTGACTTGACCACCACCCTTGAAGTACATTTTGCTTAGTGCAATTATTGTTCAATGATTATCCCTGGCTTAATGATGATTGTCGAACTCTATGTATATACCCCTCTATTTTTGCTACCTTCCTTAAATCTTTCATTTACCACCTCTGACTACACCTCTTCTGTGCAATATCGTTCCCAAGGATAAAAGTGTTGAGTGTTGCTGATGAAATACTATAAAAGAAAAGCTAGTATAAATAGTTTTGAGCAGATGAGGAAGGGCGTTGGCCTATGATGAATTGGTGTGGGTTAACCAGTTGTGGCTGTAAGGACCTACTGTGGAAGTGCTGTGCCTTGCTGCATTGTCCTATATCCAAGTGGTGTGATGGGACAGGGATCACCTTATGTCTACAAGGTGGTGATATGATAGGGGTTTTAAATACGTTTTCATGTGCATGAGATGGGTGCGTGCTTTGACTTAGCCACTCCCTGCTTGTATCAAAGACCTTTACCCCATTCATCCACCCCAGTTTTGGTCTTCCTCTTAAGTGCACTCCATCCACTTCAGCTTTCCACCTAAGTCTTCATTTTTACTTGCCATAGTCTTTTCTCATTTGTTCTTACCATATGCCCAAACCACTCCTGCACTCTTAGATGTACAGATGAAATGCATTCAGTATCTACTTTCATTTGAGCACCTGAGGGATGAAGGGTTGGTCTGTCCTCTGCTGCACTGTTATGGTCAAAAGCAGTGCAGCAAGGCTACATCTTCCACAGCATAGGCTGACTGATAACATGTATCCTTCCATTGCCTCATCGTATGTTGACCTCTCCCCTTTCATTTACTCAAAAGCATTATGAAGCAGATGGAGAATATTCCTCTGGATTGCATCATCCCCTCATCCATACTTTTTGAACTCTATGTTCAACAGACATGCTGCTTGCATCCAAGGCCCCCTTCACTCTGTTCACCCACCTTGTTCCCTTTTCCTCGTAAGCTTACACCATCCACTTCTACTTTCCACACTCGTTGCTAGATTTTTCTTTTTGAATCTTCCCATATGACCTTGGCACTCTTTCTATATTCTTTGACCATTTTCTTCCAACCCTTGTTTTCTACTTTACCTCCTCATTTCTCATTCTATCCATTTATGTAACATAAATTTCTCAAATGTGCCATCTCAGAAAGTTTTCTTTTTACTACCCTCATGTTTAAGTCTGCTTCATAAAGCACTGTGGGTATGATCACTCTTTACTAACTTACTCTATTGATTTGTTCCCAAATACCAATTTTTCATAACATTTTAATATTAGTTATGTTGAATGAGGGATATGAAGTTTGAAGTTAGTGATTGATTGTCTCAAACATCAATTGTATGACAATGTTGTTTATTTCAGACTTTCAGGCACCACAACCAAATGCATCAATGCAGGTTCATACAATTATTTGGGCTTCGCTGAAAACGTTGGACCATGCCATGATGATGCTGAAAAAGCCACACAAGAAGTTGGCTTCACCACATCTAGTCCTCATTTAGAATTAGGTTAGTAAACATGGATGTAGATGAATCTATACATAATTCTAATACAAGGGCGATTCCTTATGCCTCTAGAATCGCACTTGCACACATTACCCTTTCACTCTTTCACCCCCATTGATAGATCATATAATGTCCTAAATCCTCCATAACCATCCTCTCAACCTCTCCTGTACCTGGTAGTACTGGCCACTGTCACACTATTTTACTCAGCTCTGTGGGTACCTTGTGGTCTATAGTGGTGTTAATCTTGATTGGTTAACCCCTTCCATATGAAGGTAATAATTACCTTTGTATTGTCACTATTTTACTCATCCGATAGGCATATCTCAATTTTGGAAGGGGTCAATAACTTGTCATGAATGAAAGCTCAGAAATGAACATGTATAGTTCCATAACTACTCGACTTCCCGACCCCCTGTGTCCACTATTCTTGGCATTCATTCCCAATAACACATCCAATCTCTCCTCAGCCATAGTCATTGTGGATCACACCCAAGACTGGGACCAACAATGGGCACTTGTTTGTTATGTTTCACAGAGATGGATGTCAGAGGCTCTGTGCTGCCCATCTTCAAAATTTGTAAACACCCTTACCATCTTAACCTGCAGCTCCAAGGGGAATGATACTTTCTCTTTAGATTTTTATCAATCTTGACTATTTTTCCTCACCATTTTCACCAGGAAAGGGAAGGTGTCAGGAGTGAGGAGAGGATGAGGTAGGGAAGGGGTGGCTCTTCTAGTAATTGAGGAGATAGAGAAGCATGTGCTGAAGTGGAAGGAGGTTTCTGATGCTGATATCTGTGTCATGAGGCATGAGTGAATATACGAGGATGCTGATATTGGCATCCTGATTACATTTATTTTGTAGTTGTAGCTGATTGACCCCTGTATTCTGTGAATAGTTTTGATTGCATTTTCTGTGATTATCAACATTTAGTGTGAAAGTGAAAGAGTATTACAGTTGTAACTTTATATTTGATAATGCACGTATTGTGATGCATCATGCATTGTACATCATGTAGCCTACAATGCGCACAAATATACAACCCATATTGAAGAGGTTAATGTGGATGAAGGTGAAACTGGAAAGGGAGATGTGGGTCTTTGTAAGTGCATATGGGCCTGGTAGTGAGGAGAGAGTAGAGGAAAGGTAGGCTTATTGAATAGATTTGAATGAGTGCATAGAAAGTTTTAGGAGGAATGTCAATGTAGATTGGGAGATCTCAATGCTAGAGTAGGAGATGAACCAGATGGAATGGTTGGGAAGTTTGGAGTGCCAGGTAAAATTCGTACATGCATATACCAACAGTATCCCCCTTACAAGGGAGGTAGCCATAAACAAAGGTATAAAATCCACTCCCGCCCATTCCATCCCCACATATTCCACTCTCATTCACTCCCATCATTCCCTCTATCTTGGCTCCTCCTGGATGACGCATCCCTGCATCTCGCCCACTGTCCTGGGTCAGAAGCAATGTAACAAGACAGGACAATGAGGACATCCACAGCAAGGCCACTTCATTTAATTGGTGACCTCCCTCCATCCCCTCATGCAGAAAAAGAGAAGATGGAGAAATCCCTTTGGGCTGTGTCAAAATATCCTTCACACATACTTCCTCCCCCATTCTCCACCCACTCCCTTCCATGCATCACAGCATCATCTATACACAACCATTCTTTAATTACTCCTATCTTCTGTCTTCTCCCTTCCTTCCTCAACAGACATTCCTCTCGTTCCCAATGCCTCAGTTACTCCATCCATCCATCTCATCCTTGGTCGCCCCTTATGTTCACTCCTTCACCTCTACCTTCCACACCTTTTTATTAATCTTTCTAAACTCATTTTTTTCATGTGTCCAAACCATTCCAATACTCTTTCATCAACCCTATCTCCCAACTCCCTTTCCACCCCCATTCTCCTCGTCTTGTTTCTCACTCTATCTAGCCTAGTAACCCCTACCATACTTGTCAGGCATTTACAACTAGGTGAATACATTTAAACTCTTCCTCTCTCATGTTCCTTGTTTCTGCCCCATACAGTGCTGTCAGCACAATCATTCTACCTTCACCTCTATTCCTCCCTTTCCTGCCACATTCGCACCCAAGTCTCTAAAACTATCCACATCCTCCAGTTTCTCTCCCTTAATACTTCCAGTTTGCTGCCACTTTTTCCCCTTCTACATCTCATCACCTTACTTTGGATCACATGAAGAATCGTCACTCCAGTCTTTGACAGGGTGACAATTTTTCATGTGGGTCCCAGGGTGACAATTCTTCATGTGGGCCATCCCGGGTTTACGATTCTACGGTTGTAAAAGTTGATAATAAACATAACCCTCGTTCAACCTAACCTAACCAAATCAAACCTAACCTAACATAATCTTTATTCCACTGTTGATATTCATCGTAATGGGGTGACAGTTCTTCAGGTGGGATTTCATGGGGTGATGATTCTTCAGGTGGGATTTCATGGGGTGATGATTCTTCAGGTGGGATTTCATGGGGTGATGATTCTTCAGGTGGGATCTCATGGGGTGATGATTCTTCATGTGGGCATTCTGGGGTGACAGTTCTTCATGTGACCCCTTACTTTTACCCATATTTATCTTCAACTTCCTTCTTTCCCACACCTTCCCAAACTCTAGTTCTACTCTATCCTTCACTCCCTTCCACTCCTCTCTCAGCTTCTTATTGTACTACTACTTTCTCATTTAAGCAGTTTATTCTAAGCACCTCTCTACCTTCTGTCCTTTTCCTCATTCTCCACTTTCAACTTACCTTCCACCAAAAAATGATCTGATATTCCTGTATACTCCTCCAGTCCTTTGGCACTCCCCTTTGACACTCATTAAACAACCCCACTATCCAGTCCATTGTTACTGTGGACCCCTGTTTGAGAAATGCTGCTCCAGAGAATTGACAGAATAGACAAGAAGAAATTGCTTGGAGCCACATCATTTTCTCATCCATTCCCAACTACTCTCCACTCACACCTATCTCTTACTCTACCCAGTTTGACAGACATTCCCCCTCACCCTATCCGTCCAACCATCCATCCCATTCTTGGTCTTCCCTCATTTTCACTCCATCCACCTCTATATAAAAGTTACAATGGAGTATTGACTACATGGTAACAAAGTTTAAGTATACATCCAGTTACTAGTACAGTCCAATGTTTCTTTTCAGAGAGGTCTTTGGGTGAGATCAGAAACTGTTATTAATTGCTGTAGGGGTGTGGGCTGCCAGTTAATGAATCTTGAGGCAACAATTATCATCATTATTAACCAAACACACTTCATCTTACAACTGAAACATTGTATTGATTTACCTTCTACAACTTAAACATTTATTTTGTCTTCATGTAAAGGCAGGTTGGTTATATGTATTTGAATACTTAGAACAGATTTTACTTTCAGGGACCATGCAGTGTCACTTGGAATTGAATGATCTTGTTGCCAAGTTCCTTGGGGTAGAGGATGCTTTGACATTTGGTATGGGGTTTGCCACCAATGTCCTTAATCTACCATCACTTCTGGACAAACATTGTTGTGTATTCTCGGATGAATTTAACCATGCCTCACTGATCCTTGGATTGCGTCTATCTGGAGCAACTGTTAAGGTAAATCTTCTTAAAAATTAGACATGTTTGTGTTTCTTCCTGCATAAAGTCAGTTCCTTGTAAGGGTGGAAAAAAACACTTGGTATATAAATAGGTGACCCAGGGCAGTGGGCAGGAGATGGGGGCTACCCATCATCCAAGAGGAGCTAAGATGAGATGGGGGGTGGATGGGAGGGGAATGAGTGGGAGTAGGTGTGTATCTTTTGACTGGCTACCTCTCTTATAAGGGGGAAAAAGCCTTTGTTATATAGATCTTTCTATATACCAAGAGCCTTTCCCCCTTATAAGGGAGGTAGCCAAGTCAAAGGCACATACCTACTCCCAACCATTCCACTCCCATCCACCAGCCTTCCCCCCAAATCACATCTTAGCTCCTCATGGATGTCAGGTCATCCCTGTATCCCCCCCCCCCCACTGCCCTGGGTCAGAAGCAATGTAGCAAGACACAGTACATTCTTAGCAGGGCCACTTCATTTAATAGGTATCCCCCCACCCCCCATCTGTCCCCTCATGCAGAAAAAGAGAAAATGGGGAGACATACCTTTGTGCTGTGTCAACATATCGTTCACATGTAAGTACCCCCTTCTCCACCATCCCCTGCCCCTCCCTTGCATAACTGTATTATCTATGCACAGTCACTCTCCACTCATCCCTATCTCTTGCCTTCTCCCCTGGTCTACACCCCTTTCACCCCATCCATCCATCTCATCCTCAGTCATCATGTCAAGTTCACTTCCTCCACCTCTGCTTTTCACGCCTCTTTCACTAATCTTTGTTCACTCATTCTTTCCATGTTTCTAAACCATTATAATAATCTTTCATCAGCCCTATCTGCCATCTCCTTTTCCACCCCTGCTCTCCTCCTCACCTCATTTCTCACTCTATCCAACCTAGTAACCCTGACCATACTTCTCAGACATTTCATCTCAAACACATTTACACTTTTCCTCTGTGCTTCTCTTAAATTCTAAGTCTCTGCCCTGTACAATGCCATCGTCACAATCACCCCTTTGTACAATCTCCTTTGCATCCATTCCCAAATATCTATTTCTCATGACTTTAATCCCCCAAGGCATTTACTTGCTTTTCTCTGTCTACTGCTTACTTCCACTCCCTTTCCTGACACATGCAACCCCAAATATCTAAAGCTAACCACTACCTCCAGCCTATCTCCTTGTATACATACTTCTAGCTCACTGCCATCCTCTACCTTTGAGCATCTCGCCACCTTGCTTTTACCCACATTTAACTTTCTCCTTTTACTTACCTTCCCAAACTGTCACTAACTTCCATAATCCCTCCTGATCTTGGCACAAGCAGTGTTGTCAGCAAACACCAACTGACTTGATCCCACTTTTCTCCATTTTCTTTCACCATCTCCAGTTCCCTGCCCATTACCCTTGCCTTTACATCCTGTACCACCCCATCCATGTACACATTTAACAGCCATGGCAACATGACACATCCCTGACACAGTCCCACCTTTACCTCAGACCACTCACTTCTTCCATTTCCCATTCTAACATAGGCTCTGCTAATCTCGTAAAAACTTGACTGCCCTTAACAGCTTTCCCCCCAATTCCATGCATCTCCAAAACCTCCCACAGTGCCGACCTGTCTACCCTGTCAAAAGCCTTTTCCATATCCATAAAGGCACCAAAAAACATCCTTACATTTTCCTAAAGCTCTCTCACATATCTGCCTTACCACAACAATTTGATCCATGCAACCCCTACCTTTTCTAAACCCACACTGTTCCTCACCAATTACTCCTCTGTTCCTCTCCTAATCCTCTCGGTTAACCACTTCGGTACGGGACTTAAATCTCGCGGGCAGCAGCCAATGCCAGCCGTATGACATGTCGTAATAATACTCGCATCATAAAATATAGTCACCGCTTATATCGATCGTTCTCTCTTTCACCCGCGAATTTTGAAAACCACAGAGAATGGGATTCAGGGCGCATTTGGGAGAATGTAAAAACACAGGGGCGACTACAATAAATATAATCAAGACGCCGATATGGCAGCGTCGCGAATCCACTTGCTCCTCATGACGCCTACGTGTGCGGCACCGTATGGAAGGGGTTAACACCTTTCTCAACTACACTCAACAAACTGATCCCTCTTAAATTATTACACTCATTTGTCCCCTTTTACCTTGTAAAGTGGAACTATACAGGCACTTCTCCAGTCCTTTGGTACTCTACCCTCCCTTAGACATGTATTAAACAACCTTTAAACAACCTCATTATCCAGTCCACTATTACTACCTCCCTTCTTCAGATGCTCTGCATGACACCTATCTAACCCAGGTGCCTTACCTGTTGTCATAATTTTCAGAGCTACATGCACCGCAACTTTCCTTATTTTTCCTCCATTTTTCTCTCCCATCACCATTTTCTTAGTGCCTCCCATTGCTACCACCAGTCCCTCCCTATCCTCCACATTCAACAGCTCTCTTAAATACTCCACCCATCTTCACCTTACCGCCTCCTCTTCCATTAAGATTTGTCCCTCTGCACCTTTTATATTTTCTTCCCTACTTGATTCACCTCCCTTTCCTCTCTTGATTTACTTCCAAAACATCTTTTTATAGTTTTCAAAATTTTCTGTCAAACTCCTCCTCATTTTACATCTTTCCTTTTTGCCTTCTTTATCTTTTATTTTGCCTGTCTTCTTTTTTCTTTATACATGTACCACTCATTCCATCCCCCCTTATACTCCACTCCCATCCACCCCCTTCCCTCTCTCTTATCTTGGCTCCTCCTGGATGACAGGGCATCCCTGCATCTCACCCACTGTCCAGGGTGAGGCTTAGTATTTGTAGAAATAGTTCTTTGACAGATGTTTTTTTTTTTTTTTTTTCAGGTTTTCCGCCACAACGACATGAAGGATCTTGACCGCAAAGTACGAGAAGCTATCATTTATGGACACCCCAGGACTCGCCGACCATGGAAGAAAATCCTTGTTGTAGTAGAAGGAATTTATTCTATGGAAGGGTCTATTTGTGATTTACCAGGACTTCTGGAAGTCAAGCGTAAATACAAAGTAAGTGGCTTGTGTGTTTTACTTTAAATTAAGGAGTCTTAACATAAATTCATCAACTTTGGGATTAGCCTTCTTAGTCTAATTTTCTTTTGTCATAACACTTCTGCATTGAAGGATTGGTGGGATTAGAATTGTGTGCCAATTGTTTTAATGTACTGCTCAATGGAGAGGATTATGGTTTCTAAGTACAGTACTTGACATAGGTTTAGTCTGCCTAGTTGAAAAACAGAAAATGCACCAACATTATCAAATAAATATTAATAAAAAATAGAAAATGTAATAACTGGTTATTTCACTTGCCATTAATATTTAGTGGGATGCCCTTTCTGCTTGATAACCTCCTGCAGGCATTTTGGGACATAGGGCAAGGTTATGAAGTATATCCTATGGTATCCTTGCCTGAGATTTCTGGATCTCCTGCAGCTTGGGTATGATAGAAATGTCTCTCCCCTGTAAATCATGTTTCACTATCTCCCACAAATTTTCAATTGGATTTATGTCTGGGCTATTACCAGGCCAGTCTCTGATCTCAATTTGCGTAATCATCCAACCATTCATTGATTTGGCCTTGTGTGTGTGTTGCTGAAATATGGCCATCTGCATATCATCAAGTGCAGGGAGTACAACAGTTTCCCCCCATTACTATGTAAACCCCTTTTCCACTGTCCAAGTGGCGGATCTATGTTTAGGCAATGTCCAGGATCACTGTGGGAAATTGGAGTGTTTAATCTTTGAAGAGTATGCTAAGATAAAAGGTAAATTTTGTAAGGTAGCCAGCCAATAGCCATACTGGGCCATATACAGTATCTATACTTGTTGCAGGCTTGCAGCATCTGACAGTGACTTTATATGGTCAATTACTTGTTTATTTTTATACTCTGTCTAATGCCTGTTTGAATAAGATAGATGCACATATGTGGAGGGATGAATAACATATTTGCACCTGTTTTTATATAGTAAATATTTAATATCTGAACAAATTTGGACGAGAAAAAAAAATAAAAAATTTTTTTTATAAAAAAATGTATTTTTTTTTTTTCATCACAATTAACATAACATAATTGGATCACAAGCCCTCTGCTGAATAAATAAAAATAATTTATTCAATAATAGGGTTATAACATAACTTATAAGTATACAAGTTTTGGTTAGTTTGTCACTGCACTCAACACCACTCACAGCTTGAAGCTGGTTATTAGTCTACCATTGACCACTATGTGAACGGATTCCTATGTTCTCTCTCTCTCCTCTGCAATGTATATTAATTGTATTACTTGTCAAATAAGATTGATAGATGTCATTAGTAAGTCAAGAAAAATGTGTCGTCTGCTACACCATTTTGAGTATTTCATTGTCACATTTTTTAAGGTAGTTACTATTAAGCAAAAAAAAAAAAAAAAAGAAAGAAAGAAAAAAAAAAGCATGTAAATGAACAGATACGAAAATGTAATAAAAAAGAATACTGGGCGAGTTGCTATTCTTGTCCAAAACATTTTTAAAACTGTGCCAAAACTAAGTGGGGCAACCGTACATTGTAAAACAAATAAAACGCATCAAAACATGAAACCACAGATAATGGAAGTGCCCTAACACCATAGAAAACCTTAAGTGAGGGGTATACTGATTTATTTGATATTCTAACATAGATAAATTATTGTAATATGGTTATTTTCCTGGCGGAGTTATTTTAAAGCAAAAAAAAAAAAAAAATTTTTTTTTGCAAGAAAAAAAAAAAAGTAAAAAAAAAAAAAAGCACATATTTTTTTTTTTTTTTTTTTTTTCTTTTTTTGAGCTGCATCTCTAGTCTTGACATCCCTTCTCGAGAAAGGATGAAGTTTGCGGACTAGTCTCATTATTTTTTATCTGCTAGAGATGTGACATTAATTCATTTCTCATTACTGAGCATCTATAGAAGTGAGGCAATGGTAGCACATGTAAATAACATTTTGTCACCCATATTCATCATTTTAATGGACTGCGTATATTAATGGTTTAAATTCTATACTTTTACAGACTTACCTGTATATAGATGAAGCTCACAGCATTGGTGCCTTAGGTGATCATGGTAGAGGTGTGGTTGACTATTATGGCTGTGATCCTCGGGAGGTAGATATCCTCATGGGAACATTCACCAAGAGCTTTGGAGCAGCAGGTGGATACATAGCTGGATCCAAGGTAATTAAATTTTGGCTGGGAAAAGTGCTGAGGTGGGAGGGGTGGTGGTTGTTGTCACCTTTCCCTAGGCTGTCTGGCCAAGCAGTCCTGTCTTCTTGGGAACCGGTTCTTCCCACAGATCCCTTATAAGAGTATATGTTGTGTTGATGGCATGCATACTTGTGTACAGTGCAGTCTTTCATAATGTGTTGAATAGTATGGGGTAAAGTGTTACATCCTGGACATCTGTGGTAACATAGAAGGGCTGTATGGTACCCACACTGCAGCATGGCCAGGTGGATTCAGAGGGACATACCAGGGGTCAGGCATGTAGCATTGTGTTGTCTTTCAGTCTGTTAATGGAGCAGTGAGTGATGCAGCTATGGATATGTTTCTGGAGGCAGGTTTATGGTGGTTATAGAGGAAGAGAGGAAAGTATACGTGTATGATATAGGTATTTGGTTGTTTTGATGTTTCTTGGCATGTGTGGGTGTTCTGCCATGCAGTGTAGTGGGTGGGCTGTGTTTGTTGGAGGCTGCAGTAAGTGTTTGTGTGCCTCTTGTATCAAGGTGATCCATGACAATGAAGTTTTGTTTCATGGGGTAAATGGTCTGTAGGTGTTGTATTTGTACGACCTGTAATAGTGTTTAGGACGGGACCTAGTTGTATTGTACGAGAAGAGAACTATGCTCTTAGTGACCCGTGTGTGCATGCTGGACATCAAAGGGTTGACAATAGCTGTCCAGTTAGTTAGAAGTTTGGTTGGGGCTATTTTGTGTCTATTTGTAGTGAACCAGGTGTTGAGTGTGCTAAGGTATGGTTCTAGTATTTCTGCAGCTTTATCTGCATTAAAGTGTGTGCATGTAATTATTATGTCATCTGCCAAAGGATAGATTTGTATTTTTGAGGTGTGGGGGTGAAGGTATATCACGCGTGTATAGATTAAAGGGTGTGGGGAATAAAACTGAGCCCTGTGGTACTTCGTTATTAGATTTTCTGGTGTGTGATGATTGGCCTTTATATGACACATAGACATTTCCACCTGCCAGATAATTGGCCAGCCATCTTTTGGTATTATTGTGCATGTTTGTGATATATATTTTGTTTGTGAGATTGTGATGGAGGATGTCATCGAAAGCTTTACTAATGTCTAGTGTTTTCAGAAGTATTCTGTGTGGGGGGTTATCTGAAGTGGTGCATTCAAAAACTCTTGTGTGAGTGAGCTTTATCAGAAGTGTGTTTGTGGAGTGTAGTGGTCTAAAGCCATGTTGTGATTCAGCAAGGGGGTATGTGGTGTGACAAGTATGAGGTGTTTTATGATGTTGGAAGGGCTACAGAGAAATGTGATTGGGTGGTGTGATGCTGGAACTATTGGGTCTTTGTTGGGTTTGGAGATTGTGATGATTTTCCCATGCTTCCAGATGTCTGGTATATTGTTGTGGGAACAGCTGTAGTTTGCAATTTTGGTGAGTGCATGTATGCTATGTGGTCCAAGGTGTTTTAGGTGGATGTAACTTATGTTGTCAGGGCCACAGGCAGATGAGTACTTGAGGTTATAAATTAAATGCTAAGTCAAGTTGTCTATGAAGGGTGTGTAGTCTGCATCTGTGGGGAAGTCTTTCTTACGTCGAATGACACATCAGTTGTCAGGGTAAGGGGTGAGATGGTTTGTGTGTGCAAAATGATATTTGAGTATGTTTGCTTGTTGTTGCCTGTTTGAGGGTAAGTTGACTGTTGTTATTGTCATTCCCTAGATGTCTGGCCAGGAGTCCTGTCTCCCTGAGGAATGCCACAGCTGGAATGGTATTTTCCAACAAATCCTTGATAGAGTGTATATTGTGTTGTTTGTGTGTGTAACTGTGTACAATGCAGTATTCCATAATATGTTGTATGGTATGGGGTGAAGTGTTGCATCCTAAACAGTTCATCTACAATGTGGTCATTCAACTTCTGGTAGCTTAGTTGACTGTTGTGGTTATTGCAGCATGAGAGTGTATTGTGTTACTGTGCATAGTGTAATGCTGTTGAATGTCTTGTACATTTTTTTGGCGTTTGTTTCATGATTGTGTTGACAAATGTTTGCCCCCTTTTTTTTTTTTTTCATGTATTTTGTTGTTGAACTCAAGTGTTCAGTGCTTGTATTTGGTCTGGTATTTTCTGAAGGATAGGTGTGCGGGTGTCGTGTATTGCATTATTTGAAGAGGCCTTGGATTTCTGGTGTGAAGTTTGGGTTATGTGATTTTCTGTTGCCTTTGAGGGTGTACTTCTTTTCTGTATTTTGTATGGTTGTATTGAATTTGTGCAAAGCAGCTTCTGTGTCTGTGATTGGTGTACTATTTTGTGTCTCAAATTGTTGTTCAGTCTCTTCAGTGAAAGTGTCCCAGTTTTCTTTCTTGTCATTTGTGTGCAAGTATTTGTGTTTCATGTTTTGGTGATGGTGATGATTAGAAGGTGCTTGGATCCAAGGGCTTTAGCTACTTTCCATGAAGTTCTTAGGGCTAGACAGGGGAAACAGAAAATAAAGTTAGGAGAGGAGGGGGTGTAGAGAGCTTGATGGGGGATGTATGTGTGTGATTATGGGTGTTGTTCATGGTGGTCAGTTCGGTTGTCTGCAGATCAAACCCTCTGTGTGTTGGGGTTGTTGACATACCAGGCCGATGACTTGGCGTTAAAGTCACCACTTAGGATAAGGTTGGGGATGGTGGCAAATTGGTTTAGGTCAGGCCAGAAGTTTGGAGTTGTGGGGGATGATGGGAGGGTGGATGTATGCATTAACTATTGTAATTGTGGATTTGTTGCCTGATTGGAATTGGATTTATTGGGTTTCAGTGGTGATGTCTATGGTAGGGAAGAGGGTTTTGGTGGTGGCAGTTGTGTTCTTGAAGTAGATGGAGTGATGGATCAGGGTGTTAAGTCCACTGCTGTTGCCATGTTTTTTGTATGATGGCAACGTGTATGTTGTGTTGTTTGAAGAAGTGTTCGACTTCATCCTTTTTCTGTTGATGCCATCCAATTTGTGTTGTAAGATGTTGATGTTGTAGGTTCTGTACCTGTTGTAGGTTTCTGTATGGGGTTGGGGCACAGGCTGGGGAGGATTGTGATCAGGGTCAGAAGGAGGAAGAGAAGTGTTTGGGGAGGAGGGGGGAGGGCGGTGCAGAAAGAATGTGGAGATGCATTGTTGTAAAAAGGGTTGTTGTACTCACCTGGGTAACCAAAACTGTTCCTAGGGACTGGTGCCACCTGCATAAGAGTGTGTGGCAGGGTTGTGCTGTGGCTGTGTGGCCCCCAACTTGTGGGCTTGGGAGGTGGTCTCATGATGCATATGCTGCCACACCAGGACCTGATGGCTGACTATGGGTGTTGTTCATGATGGTCAATGAGTCTAGTTGTGTCTGCAGAACAAACCCTCTGTCCATGGCGGAGGGGGGAGGGTCATTATGTGTGAATGAGATTTTGATGCAGCCCAAGGAATTTCTCCCAAGATCTATTTTCCACATGAGGGGATCGAGGGGGGGGGGGTGCTGATTAAGTAAACCTGCCTTGCTGTGGTACTGTCTTGCTTCATTGCTTCTGATCCAGGACAATGAATGGGAGACAGGGATGACCCTTCATCCATGAGGAGCTAAGATGAAAAGGAGGAAAGGGGAGTGGATGGGAGTGGAATGGGCAGGAGTGTGTACATTCCTTTTGACTTGGCCACCTTCTTTATAAGGGAGAAAAAGTCCCTTGTATGTAGATAGATATTGATAGATAGCAACTGATTTGTTATAATGAATGTTGTTTTATTATTATACATTGTAGATATCTGAAAAAAAAGTTTTAACATTGCATTACAGGATCTTATAAACCATCTGAGAGTAACAAGTCATGCCCAGTGCTATGCTGCCTCCATGTCTCCTCCAGTGGCACGACAGATTTTGACGTCAATGGAAATCATTATGGGGAAGGATGGCAACAAGGAAGGTATGACGTTTCACATGCTCATCACCTCTGTGATGAAGCTCTCCTTCTTCTCTTCCTCTACCTCCTCCCCTTCGCTTTCCTTCACCAACTCTTTCTACTCCTCCTTATTATCATCATCATCATCTCCTCCTCCCCCTCCTCTTCCTTCTTCTTCTTCTTCTCTCCTCCTTCTTCACCACCTCTCCTCTCCTTTCCTCTCCCTCTTTTCTTAGGAACAATGATGGGGACCTGCTAATGGTGGTCTTATAGAATGCACTTCTGAGAGAAGCCTCATCTTGCCTGTCTTCAATACCTGTCCACACACTCTTCCCCTTCTTTTGGAGGTCAAACCCCAAAGTTGTATTTCACATAAAGAGAGCTGACAAGTGGGAGTGCTCACCTTTTGCTATTAGCTAATGAAGACAGAAACAGTCCCACATTAATGCATCTGAAAACAGCAATGTTTCCTCCCAGTGATATCTAGGAAAGGCCTAAGGACTGTTGCCAGCCATTGTGGGGCTATGGGTTCCTAGTAAGTGAAAATTGAGGCAACAGTTATCATTACCCTCTTCCCTTTCCCTTCTCTCTTCTGCTCCCACATCTCTTCCCCACTCACCTTGTCCTACCCATCCACCATATTCTCACTCCACTTCTTCCCTTCACATTTTTCTTCTTCAGCCTGGTCTTCTTTTCATGAGCCCATTCTTTACAAATGCCCGCTTATCTATGCCATTCTGCCCTCCCCTAATCCTGCCTACACCTTATCCCTCTCCTTCCCCTTCTTCCTTCCCCTCCCCTTCTTCCTTCCCCTCCCCCTTCTTCCTTCCCCTCCCCCTTCTTCCTTCCCCTTCTTCCTTCCCCTCCCCCTTCTTCCTTCCCCTCCCCCTTCTCCCTTCCCCTCCCCCTTCTCCCTTCCCCTCCCCCTTCTCCCTTCCCCTCCCCCTTCTTCCTTCCCCTCCCCTTCTCCCTTCCCCTCCCCCTTCTTCCTTCCCCTCCCCCTTCTTCCCCTCCCCTTCTTCCTTCCCCTCCCCCTTCTTCCTTCCTCTCCCTTTCTTCCCTCCTCTCCCTTTCTTCCCTCCTCTTCCTCCCTTCTTCCCTCCCCTTCCTCCCTTCTTCCCTCCCCTTTTTCCACCCCCTTCTTCTTCTTCCCTCCT
Organism: Oratosquilla oratoria; assembly: GCF_046742065.1. Classification (NCBI taxonomy): domain Eukaryota; kingdom Metazoa; phylum Arthropoda; class Malacostraca; order Stomatopoda; family Squillidae; genus Oratosquilla; species Oratosquilla oratoria. Next base: position 65,143,093 of record NC_134782.1, on the reverse strand, counting down.
CTTCCTCCCTTCTTCCCTCCCCTCTTTCCACCCCCTTCTCCTTCTTCCATCCCATCCCCTTTTTCCATCCCTTTCCCTTTCTTCCTTCCCCTCCCATTCATCCATCACCTCCCATCCCCCTTTCTCTCTCTCCTTCTCTCCACCTCTCTCCCCCTTCTCTCTCTCCCTCCCCCTTCTCTCTCTCCCTCTCTCTCTCCCTCTCTCTCTCTCTCTCTCTCTCTCTCTCTCTCTCTCTCTCTCTCTCTCTCTCTCTCTCTCTCTCTCTCTCTCTCTCTCTCTCTCTCTCTCTCTCTCTCTCTCTCTCTCTCTCTCTCTCTCTCTCTCTCTCTCTCTCTCTCTCTCTCTCTCTCTCTCTCTCTCCCCCTCTCTCCCACTCTCTCCCTCTCCCTCTCCCCCCTTCTCTCTCCCTCCTGTCTCTCTCTCCCCTTCATCTTATTCTAATTCTTCTTCAACCCCCCCCTCTCCATCTCACTCTCTCACTCTCATATCCCCCCCTCCCCCATCATCTTTGCCTCTTGTCTCTCAACTATATCACATTGCCTTTCTTCTTCATCATATTCTTTTCCCCTCTTTGTTTCATTATCATTCTCATTCTTTTTTTGATATCCTTTTTTTCATTCTCATTCTCATTCTTTTTTTGATATCCTTTTTTTGTTTTTCATTTATTCTATGCTTTGTAATAAATGGTATCCAAGGTGTACAGTAAACTCACAGGTTGTAATGATATGGCAGAAATGATGATTTGGTTTAATGTCATGAATCCCCCTCTATCAAGAAGCTAGGATGGTACCCCTTACAGAAGACTTGGTAACGTTGAATTTAATGAACTGTGCCCCTGTTATATAGAAAGTATGTGTGTGTTTTGGCTTTGTGTGGGAGCAAGGCTTAAAGGGGAGAAGGCTGTTTTGGGCGGGATACAGGGATGACCCATCATCCATGAGGAGCTAAGATGAGAGGGAGAAAAGGGTGTTGGATGGGAGTGGAATGGGTGGGCATGAGTAAATGCCTTTTGACTTGGTTACCTCCCTTGTGATGATGATGATATGGTTTAACGTCACACACACTCCCCCCCCCCCCTATCGGGAGGCTAGGACGGTGCCCCTCACAGAGGGCTTGCTACCTCCCTTGTAAACAGGGAAAAAGCCCTTGATGTATAGATAGATAGATAGGGAATGGAGGAATAGGGTTGTAGGTAAGTTTTAGAGAAAGGAAAGCAATTAATAATGTCTTGGAGGAATGAAAATTTCAGAGGATGAATGCAAAGAGAATGTACAAAGGTGTGATTGAGCCCATGTCACTGTATGAGTCAGACTTGAATTTTAAGAGAGGCTGAAATGTGGAGCCTGTATGTGTTTGAGATGGAGTGTTTAAGAAGCATGGTGGGAGTTGGGAGTTACAAGGATTGATAAAGTTAGAAATGAGCTGAGCAGAGAGCTGAAAGATAGGACTGATCAAAGAATATTGGAATGGTTTGGGCATACGGAAAGAATGAGTGAAGAAAAACTAGCAAAAAGAGTGCAGAAGGCAGAGATGGATGCAGTAAACTTGAGGGAAAGACTGAGAATGGAATAAATGGATGAAGAAGGTCTTCTGAGCAGGGGAGAGGGCAAGAGATTGGTGTGAGGTGAAAGTGGTTGTGAATGGATGACAAAATGAAACAGTTTGAAGGGATTTCTTTTTTGTAGGCTTAGTAATTTTGGAATGGATGAGGTGGGGAGGGACATCATGTAATGAAGTGGTAGAGATGAACTAGCTTGAGCTGGGGAAGTGTTGTATATTGCTGCATTGGTTCTGACTGGATGTTAGATGGGTCTAGTATAGGTGAAGGGTAGGGTATACTTTGGCTGGCCACCCCCCCATAAAGGGGAAAGTGCCTTTTGGTATGTGCATACATGTTTGTGTATATGTATGTGTGTATGTAATTACCATTAGAGTTTCTCCAGAGTAAAGGTTCTCATTGGTATGAGAGAGATGGGGATTGTGGGAATATACTGTAGTAAATGCTGTGACAGGTAAATTGGTAACCATTCTGGTGTGCCCCAGAAATGAAGTCTGTAAGGCATACTGTCATTGCTAATGCTCCCTCCCAGGCATCACACAACTCTCAGAAATGCCTTGTCTATCTACAATCTGTGATGATGTCTCTGATTTGTCCCTGTTTTGTGATAGTGCCACTAATCTTTGCAACTCATTTTTGAACATGGGAAAGTGGTTAGATACTGAAGTCACTGGCAGAGAAAGAAAATAGAAAAATAATTGCAAAGTTGAACAAGTTTCATTTTGTAGATGTATTCAAGAAGCTTGAAGTTTTAAATTAGTTTATGGAATCTATGACCTGGTCTGATCAGTTTAAATTGAATTGTTGCTTTCTGTTTTGCATTTGTAAGTTATCAAATGAAGGCACGAAAGCTGTGATGAGGATGACTTGAGAAATATTGCTGTCTGTAATCGGTAAAGATGTTAATATTTTTACCAAAGATATTGTTTCATTGCTTGTGGGTTTACTGTAGCAGATGCCTTTTCTGTTGTTATTATGGTTATCTTTATTATTATTATTGTTATTTTCCCCCTTTCCTTTTCACATGGTGTGAATGTATATATATATATATATACATATATATGCAAACATTGTACAGACCAGGAATTCATTTCAGCAAAAGCAATGTGAATAATTATTGAACTATATCTTATTGTGTATTGCTCGCAGCTTTACTATATATAATATTCAGGAGTCACCTATCCCTAACACTTCATGCTGCCTTTCCTTCAGAACAATCTTATTTTGCATAATTTTTTCTCTCATTTTAAAAGGTTCATCCCCGGATCTGATGCTTGTTTTAGGTATTCAGCTGTATTATTCACTATGTGATAAGGGACCCACTCCCATTTGGGTATATCCTTTATATATGTTGACCATGTGTGATTTTTTATTGTTTACAGTTTGAATAGCCTGATTAGGCTGTTCTCTTCTGCCACCTGCAAAAAGTACCTTCTTTTACTTCTAACCATTATCTCTTCACAGTCTACACTCATAAACCCTATAATATTTTTGCATACGTAAACCTTGCACAGCATTGCACTAATTTCTGGTTTATGCATGAGCTACCATGCATGCCTAATGTGATTATGCACTTTTAAAGCTTTTTTAATATTAAGTAATGCAATAAGTAACAAGTTTTGCAGCTTTGATTTAGAATAACTGGGTATTGGCTGCATGTTATTGTGGAGTTAAAATCTGCTCATTGGCATGCAGCTGATACTTTAGGGTCTACATGGGGTGCCCCTACAGACCAGGGCCACACATAATTTTGTCTGTAGTAGAAGAAATTGCTATTCATATAGAAATGATACTTTATTATACTGTGACTGTCCCCCCATTATGCTGTCCCTCCACTCTTGTTACTGTCCTGTACCACTTCTCAGAATATTAATTTTCTGATTTTGCCATACCCTGTTGTGGGGGGGAAAAGAATACTAATGCCAAGTGTTCCCACTTGAGTTGTAAAAGGCGACAAATATGGGATGGGGATAGGACTAGCCATCCTTCTCCCTGTAGCCCCAAAGGAGACAGAAAAAAAGGGGGGGGGGGGACATAAGAGGGTCTGGAAGGAGTTTTCCAACCAGAACACTAGGTTTGGGTGTTTTAATGTGCATGAATGTGGTACAGATGAGAGTAAAAGGGAAGAGATAGGTAATATGTTTGTGAGAATAAAGATGGATTTGTTTGCATTGAGTGAAACTAAGTTGAGAGAGAGGGGCGAGTTTGAGTTTGGGAGGGTTTCAGGAGTAAAGAGAGGACAATTGAGAAAAGGGGTGGCTATACTAGTAAGTGAAGAGATAGGTAAGTGTGTGGTGGAGTGGAAGGAGGTTTCTTCAAGGTTAATGTGGATGAAGGTGAAACTGGGAAGGTAGGTGTGGGTTTTTGTAAGTGCATATGGGCCGGGTAGTGAGAAGAGTGTAGAGGAAAAGGAGGCTTTTTGGATGGATTTAAATGAGTGCATAGAGGGTTTAGGGAGAAATGTCAATGTAGTGGTATTGGGAGACCTTAATGCTAGGGTAGGAAATGAACCTGTAGATGGAGTGGTTGGGAAGTGTGGAGTTCAAGAAAAAATTGTAGTGGAGAATTGATGATGGAGTTGTGTCTAGAGAGCTGATGATAGCAAATACAGTGTTTAGGAAGAAAGTCGAGTAGTGTGGTGGATGGAAGGGTGGTAGATAGGGTGTTAATGGACCATATAGTGGTAACCAGGAGAATAAGAAGGAAGAGTTAAGGATGTGCATATTCTAAGGGGGAGATTGGGGGAATATCAGATCACTTTTTGGTGGAAAATAAGTTGAAAATGGAGGATAGATGGAGAAAGGAAAAGGACAGAAGGTAGGGAGGTGCTTAAAGTAAATTGCTTAAATGAGAAAGAAAAGGAGAAGTACAAGAAGCTGAGAGAGGAGTGGGAGGGAGTGAGGAATAGATTAGAACTAAGAGTGGAGGAGGAATGGGGATGGCTTAAGGAGGGAGTTGCAAGGTGTGCAAAGATGGTGTGTGGAACAAGGAGGACAGGAGGAAATAGAAGGAAGGTTAGTGAATGGTGGGATGAGGAAGCAAAAAAGGTTGTAGAAGAGATGTAGCAAGCATTCACAGATTGGCTACTAAATAGGATAACAGAATTGTATGAGAGGTAAAAAAAAAAGTAAAGCATAAGATAAAGGAGGCAAAGAGGAGGGCAGATGTGAAATGGGGTAAGAGTATGACAATTTTGAAAGAAATAAAAAGATGGTTTGGAAAGAAATTAAGAGGAAGAGGAGGTGAATCAAGTAGAGAAGAAAAGGTAGAAGGTGCTGATGGAGATGATAATAGAAGAGAAGGCAGTAAGAGGAAGATGGCCAGATTATTTTAGGGAGTTGCTAAATGTAAAGGATGGGAAGGAAAAGATAGTTGCAGTGAGAAATTCTAAGAAAAGGACAGCAGTGAGTGAGGAAAATGGAGGAGAAATAAGGAAAGATGAAGTGAAGGCAGTTAAGATGATCAAAGGAGGTAAGACACCTGGGTTGGATGGATGTCATGTAGAATGACTAAAAAAGGGAGGTATATTGATGGTGGGCTGGCTGGTGAGGTTATTTAACATTTGTTTAAAAGAGGGTAGAGTGCCAGAGGACAGGAGTGCCTGTATACTTCTTACAAGGGAAGGGGGGGATAAGTGTGAGTGTAGTAGTTCCAGGGGGATCAGTTTGTTAAGTGTAGTTGGGAAAGTTTGTGGGAGGGTTTTGATTGAGGATCAGGAGAGGAACAGAGGAAATCTTTGGTGAGAAACAGTGTGGGTTTAGGACAGGTAGGGGTTGTGTGGATTAGGTTTTTGTTCTAGGAAAAGGTAAGGATGTATTTTGGGCCTTTATGGATTTCTAAAAGGCTTATGACAGGGTAGACAGGAAGTCACCGTGGGAAGTATTGCAGATATATGGGATAGGAGGAAAGCTGTTAAGAGCAGTCAAGAGTTTTTATGAGAGTAGTAGAGCTTGTGTTAGAATCAGAAATTGAGAGAGTGGTTTGAGGTAAAGGTGGGACTTCACCGGGGATGTGTTATGTCGCCTTGGCTGTTCAAATTATACATGGATGGGGTGGTGCAAGAGTTAAATGCGAGGGTAATTGGTCGAGGATTGGAGATGATTATAGAAAATGGAGAAAGGTGAGAGATAAGCCAGTTGTTTGCTGATGATACTGCACTTGTAGCAGGATCAGAGGAGGGATTGAGGAAGTTGATGGAGTTTGGGAGGGTGTGTGAAAGAAGGAAGTTGAAGATAAGTAGGGTAAGTGTGAAGTAATGAAATGTACAAGGGGAGAAAGTGGCAGCAGACTGGAAGTGAGTATTAAGGGAGAAGGACTGGAGGAAGTAGATAGTTTTAGATACTAGGGTGCAAATGTGGCAGGAAAGGGAGTGGAGGTGGAGGTAGAATATAGATTGAGAGAAGCAAGTAAATGCCTTGGTGGATTAAAAAGTGTAATGAGGATTTGACCTTTGGGAATGGATGCAAAGAGGAGATTGTATGAAGGAGTGATTGTACCGACAGCACTGTATGGGGCAGAAACATGGGACATAAAAGAGGAAGAGAGGAGTGGTTTGAATGTCTTTGAGATGAGGTACCTGATGAGTATGATAGGGGTTAGTAGGCTGGAGAATGAGAAATGAGGAGGTGAGGAGGAGAATGGGGGTGGAAAGGGAGGTGGGAAATAGGGTTGATGAGAGAGTATTGGGATGGTTTGGACACATGGAAAGAGTGAGGAAAGATTAGTAAAAGAGGTGTGGAAGGCAGATGTGGAAGGAGTGAACATGATGGGGTGACCAAGGATGAGATGGATGGATGGGGTAAAAGGGGCATTGGGAAAGAGGGGAATATCTGTTGAGGAAGGATGGGAGAAGACAGAAGATAGGGGTGAATGGAGAATGGTTGTGTATGGATGATGCTGTGATGCATTAGGGGGAGTGGGTAGGGGATGGTGGGGTGAAGGATTATGTGTGAAAAATAATTTGATGCAGTCTGAAGGGATTTCTCCCCACCTTCTCTTTTTCTGCATGAGGGGATGGAGAGGGAGGGTCACAGATTAAAAGAAGCAGCCTTGCTGTGTCTTGCAACACTGCTTCTGACCCAGGGCAGTGGGTGAGATGCAGGAATGACCCATCATGTTGGAGGAGCCAAGATAAGATGGAGGGAGGGGAGTGATTAGGAGTGGAGTATGTGGGGATGGAATGGGTGGGAGTGGATTTTATGCCTTTGTTTTTTGGCTACCTCCCTTGTAAGGGGAAAAAACCTTTGGTATATGTATGTATGCAAAAGGATTAAATCAGTAATTGATAAAATTGTGAAGTTCTAAACAGGTTAACAGAATCGGTAGGTTAGGATTCCTAGGTAAGTTTGTATGAAAACTGTTAAATAGAAATGTATTTGTATGTTCCAAAAGTGAGTGCACTTCAGAAATCATTTCTTTTCTTGGTGCACATACATCTTTTTACCCAGATCAAGGGCTTGTTATAGAAAACTCTATTAGCCGATCAGTGGTTGTGTACCTTGATCTGAGTTAAATTATATGATAACTCCTTGCGATTAAAAAGTAAGATCATACAAAATACCAGTCATGTGATTCATTTAGTGGTCATGGAAAGGAGTGTAAAAGCTAGATTTTATTTATATGTAATTTTTAAAGGCCATAGAGGTTAATTGGGTGGTTTTTGATTAGATCTGTGTAAAATAATTAGCACATGTGGTAACAGTGGCTGTGGGACATCATGCCAGGACATTGCTGCAATTACCTTTCTCCTCCAGTTTTTATTTTAAGTGGATCTGTAAGAAATTTGAACTTTGATTCACTATAGGTTGTCAAATTGTATGTATCAACTCTTGGTAGTATTACACGTACAGTGGGGATGAATGAAAGGGAGATGTGTGATGAGAATGGGAAGAGTGAGATTTTCCTGTGCATTACCTGAGTCACCTTCATTTGCAAGTAATGGCTGCTTATTGGACATGGAAAATTTTTTTCATTAGACTTTCTTTCCAAATGAAAAGAAATCTGTAAAAGAAAAAATTAGATATGCTCTCTTTTTTTTCTCCCTCTTTCTCCTTTCTCCTTTCTCCTTTCTCCTTCCTCTCCTTCCTCTCCTTCCTCTCTCTCCCTGCCAGTCTGTCTCTCTATCTCTATACCAAGGGCTTCTTTCCCCTTGTTAAGGAGGTAGCCAAGTTAAAGTCACACACCCATTCCCATCCACCATCCTTAATTTCCTTTTGTCTGAACTCATGGATGAAGGCTCATTTCTATCTCTCACAAGGACAATGGAGCAAGACACAGTACATCCACAGCAGGGCTGCTTCACTTACATGGCTCAGTCGATTTACTTAATCTACAGTTTCCCTCCACCCCCACTCCACTTCCTCCAGTCTCTCTCTTTTAAGACCTACTTCCAACTTGCTTCCACCCACCCCTTTTATACTTCTCATTACCTTACTTTTTACATTTACCTTCAACTTTCTCCTATTGCATACCTTCCCAAACTCTATATAACTGTCTTAATCCCTCCTCTGACCCTGTCACATGTGCAGTGTCATCTACAAACATCAATTGGCTCACCTCCCACTTCCTTTCACTATAATATGATAGGTACCGAAACAGCCATTTTAGGACCGATAGGTCAGTTGCTGTTGGTTGACCATGTAACTTGGATATACCTCCCATACCACCCCATCCATTTTAAGATTGTGTATATGAGTGCTTGTGAGTGTATGTTGTTGTGATGTGTTTTTGTTAATGGCTATTGTTTTTACTGTTTTATTTGAATTTTATCTATATGAGATAAATATGCGCTGAACGGCCTACCGGCTCCGACGCTTGGCCTTCGAGCCAGATATTTCATAAATCAACCACCCAATCCATTTACACATTGAACAGCCATGGTGTCATGACACAGCCCTGATGCAGCCCCACCTTTACCACAAACCACTTGCTCTCTTCATTTGTAATCGTAACACAGGCTCTACCATTGTAAAAAATCTTGACTGCTCTTAACAGCTTTCCCCCAGCCCCATATATCTACAATACCTCCCTCAGTGCCTTCCTGTCTAAGTAAAAGAACGAGTAAAACAGCAGTGACTTCATATTTTATAATGCAAGTAGTGTGATGCAAATTACATATGGCAGCCGATACTCCCCGCAAGATTTTGAGTCATACTGAAGTGGTTAAAGGCCCAAAAAACATTCTTACCTTTTGCCAAAGCCTTTTAACAGATCTGCCTTACCACAAAAATTTTATCCATGTATCATCTACCTTTCCTAAATCAACGCTGCCTTTCAATTACTTCCTCTGTTCCTCTCCTAAGCCTTGCAATTAAAACCCTCCCATAAGCCTTTCCATCTACACTCAGACTGATCCCTCTAAAACTACAATCACATTTGTCCCCTTTTCCATTGTCATTGCCAAAACCTCTATCAGAAGGCTAGGATGGTGTCCCTTACAGAAGACTTTGTAGTGTGGAATGTAATGAACCATGCCCATGGTCCAACTCACTTGTAGGATTAAAAATACCATCACCTTGACCACTGCAATTAGCAATGCTCTAACCCACTTGACCAGCAGAACTATATAAGCAGCAGTTCTCTAGTACTGTCCCCTCCCTTAGACACAAACCTCACTAACCTGTCTACTATAACTGTACCTCCCTTTTCCAGACACATGTGACACCCATACAATCCAGGTGCCTTACCAGCTCTCATCATTTTCAAAGCTCCTTGTACCTCATCTTTTCTCATCTCTTCCATTTTTCTCCCTTATTACTGTCATTTTCTTGGAGCCTTCCACTGTCACAATCAATCAATCCCTATCCACCAAATTCAACAGATCACTAAAATACTTTACCCATCTTCCCCTTACAGCCATATTTCCATTAATATCTGTCCATGTGCACCATTTACCTTTTTCCTCTGTGCCTGGCTCATCCCCCTTTCATCTCTTAACTTTCTTCCAAAACATCTTTTTATTAATTTCAGAAATTTGTCATACTTCTTGCCCATTTTACATCTGCTCTCCTGTGCCTCTGCTTATCTTCATTTATCCTTGTACTTCTCATATCCTGTAATGATTGCTTCTTCTCTTCTACTACCACCTACACATTCTACCACTCACTACCCTTTCTTCTGTTCCATCCTCACCATTCCACAATATAATCTTTGCACACCTTGTCACTTTCTCCTTGAAACACACCCATTCATCTTCCACTCCTACTTTTACTCAGTTTTTCACCACCTCCCACACTGGCTTCTATTGGTACTCCTGCTCTTTTTCCTTCTCATTTTAAATGGTTTAAGTATCTCTCAGCTTTCAGCCCTTTTCCTCTTTCTCCACCTTTTCTTCACTTTCAACTTCCCTTCTACCAAAACATTATCTAACATGCCTCCTCTCTCTCCAATAAGAACATGAACATCCAAAACTCTTCCTATCCTTACTTTGGATACCACTACACATTAATGACTTATCTACTATCTTTCCATCCATCACCCTTTCTCATGTGTACTTATGCTTGACTTTCTTCTTAAACACTAAGTTAGCTATCAGCTCTCTAAACACATTTCCACTGTCAACTATCCACTATGATTTTTACCTGGCACTCCAAACTTCCCAACCACTTCCATCAAAAGTTTAATCCCCAACTCCAAGATCACCTTATACCACCATATTGACATTCCTCTCAAAACACTATTAGCACTCATTTAAATCTAATCGAAAAACCTCCCTTTCCTCTACACTCTTCTTACTACCTGGTTCATATGCACTTACAAAAACACATCCCCCATCCAAGTTTCACTTTCATCCACATTAACCTTACACCCTCCCCACATCTCCCAAATTCAAAATCACCCCTCCCTTTCAACTGAGTTTCACTTAATGGTAACACATCCATCTTCCGTCACACAAACATTACCTATCTCTTCCCAATTACTTTCATTTGTACTACAACCACACACATTTAATGACCCAGATATTAGGGTTCTGGTGGAAAACTCCCAGACCCTCTTATGCCTGGACATGTCATAGGATAATTTTACAGATCAGGATACCTAGTCCCATCACTATGTCCCACTTTGTTGCCTTTTATTACATATCTTCATTATTCCACAACATTTGCATATAAAACAGTTACACAAATCACAAAACAAACACTCCTTAATAGGTTACCATATTCTATTTTAACAAACTCGCAAAAAAAACCCAGCTGAGAAATAAACTCCCAAGATTAGCAAGAATTACATCGGTATACTTTCAGTTCTTCATCCTTTACTGAAACAGTACTATCATAGAATCAGCCTGGTAACAAATTTCATTTGACCTAGATACAACTACCACACACAAAATACAGAGCACATCATACTGCATTGTCCTACATTTATTCATTAGGATCAAGAGAATACAAAGAACATCAGTCATTTCGGTTCCCAGCCTTAGATAAACTGTACAAGGAAAGACTAGAAGCACTGGAGCTCCCATCATTAAGGGAATGAAAAGAAAGGTGACTTCATTGCTTTATTCAGATAAGGGAGGGGAGTGGATAAAACTGAAAAAGAATTTTTAGTTTGGGACAGGAAAGTGTCGCAAGGTCATGAAAACTAGTTGAAAAAAAAACGTATCTGAAGGATGTTAAAAAGTACAGTTTTCCATACATATGTATCACTTCCTGCAATAGCTTAGGAGATGGTATAGCTGAAGTTTGAACCAGAATTGAATTCAAAACTAAGTATGATAAATGCAGAGTAAGGGGCCTCTTCGGCATTGCTGTTTTCCTGTTTACTACAATTGGGTAAATACAGTTAGGTAAATATAGTACATGCCTACCATTCTGTGTGATTTGTCTAGTTTAATAATGATAATAACTGGCATTATTGCTGGGAAAGTGACAAGATACAATCTTTGATTAAGTGGCAAAGAGTGAAAGGGAGATGCATGACAGGAGTGAAAGGAATGGGAAATACATTTCTCTCCTGTGCTTTGCCACCTCACTTGGTGGGTAATGGCCAGTTAAGTGGAAGATAATGGTAGAGAAGTTTATTACAAGTTTCACAATTAGTGATTAGTACATTAAGATAATTAAGATGTGAATTGGGTATCCCACCTATCCATTCACAAAAAATGTTAGTTGTCAGGACGACACCCTGCACCTTGCACTTGTCACTGCATTGTTGTTATTCTTGATTGATTACCCACATTAATTGTTTGCCTTGCATGTTGACAGTTAACATTTTGACTTGGTATGCTATATGCTAGTGCCAAGGACTACATTAGAAAATTGGTATTTAGATGATCTTGATTAAAGTCATAAATATGCATTTAGAGATTCAGCTGTACATTTTTTCTTTAGGTGGGCATAATTATGTTTTGCATAAACATTAGGGCAACAGACAGGAGTTAGTTTTCAGTAGAAGTCATGTTTATAGAACATACCATCTTTAACCTTCAAAGGTTGTAAAGTTTTTGCGTGGCGTACACTGAACGTGCAAAAAATATAAAAGTTTTAAGTATAGTCAATATAAAAAGTTTTTGAACAAGTTTGAAAGTATTTTATGCCTGACCTAAACATTAAAATAATTCCATGCGGTTGAATAGATTAGGTAAAACAAATTGCATGGTGCATCATAGGAGGGGGGCTGAAATTAAAATACATTTCTTCATCCACTTCCTATCCTAAATGCTTATTGAGGTGTGCAGTCGACCCTTGGGCTGTATTTTGAGTAAGGGACACTTGGTACCCAGGAAATGGTGCCCACATTTGAACTGGCGTGGGCTCTATACGTGTGTTATATTCATGAACCCCATCCTACTGGCATGCAGTCCTGCCACTTGACATTTAGAGGTTAGATGGAAGACTTGTGATTATTTCCAGGTGATTGAAAGCCAAGACAAGTTAGCATTGAGGCCTGAACTGACCTGTTTGTCTTTCAAAAGCAGTGAAGTCAGGGATCTCTAAACAAGTTACAAACTTCTTTGCAGCCATTTACAACTCCTATCCATGAACCATTGCACCACTCATGCAATTGATATGTAACCATCAAATTCACTTGTCAAATTCACCAGACTTTTACAACTGAGTGTGTGTGGGTGTGGGTGGGTGGGTGTGGGTATATGTCAGATATTTATTCCTAGCCTTCTGATGTCATGCAGCATTGTTCTGGCAAGATTGAAGTGTGCATGATGTGTTCAAAACCTCCCTCCATCAACTCTTATTATACTTAACCTCCTGTTAAAGAAAGCATTTTGCTCTTCCCCACTTTTCAATACCAATGAAACCAAATATAGAAAAAGGAAGGAATCTCAAGCTAAATAGGAATGGATAGAAATATTACATAGGCAAGTGTGTCGTTGGAAACAGGATTGGCATAGGTAGTGGTACACCATGGGGACATATTTTTGATATTTTAGTGCCATTGGCAGCAACTTGTAGTTTCATTTTTTAACTAATTGCTAAATTAGAGCTGCAGATTTGTGTAATGTCCAACAGTAGGACATTTGAATGCTGATGTTTTTGATACCTTGTGTGATATATTTGTAAACTGATATTTGTGTGCATGGATGTTATGGATGTATGCAGTGATACTGTTTCAAGTCTAGTTATTTATGTGTCAAGCTGTATTTTATAGCCAAAGGCAGTTCATTGACAGGGTTAAAGATTGGTGATTGCAAGATGAGAAAGTTGTACAGTAATTTCTTGTGTGGGACCTTGGTAGTAGTTTTTCAGTGTTAAAAGATGAAATTTGAAGATCTTTTTTACAGTCACCAAAGTGTAGATATAGGGTGAAGTTGTCTTTTTTCCTATGTATGTGCCATCCACCCTTCCACCCAGGAATAGCTGTTAAGTACTTTATCCAGTAACAGGTACTAAGTGTATAGTGCGACAATGTATTTTGACCCACCTTACTTGGTATCTTTTTTACAACTAGACCTTACAGTCTCACACTAACTGCAACCCACACTTGGTTTGTGTAGTCATGTATGTATTTCCAGTTTAGAACCCACAGATAGCCTTACATTTTTCCAGTTAGCCTCTGCCCTTAATAAATCTTTAAGTTTAGATTTATTGGGGTTTGAGATTTTGGAATCTTGTGATATGATTTGCAGTATTTTAGTTCCTGATGTTACCCAAGCAAATTGGTGGTGGAAAATGCAAGCATGTGAGGCCTCCTTATCTTGACTGTGTGCAGTTTCATGGAAGGGATGTGGTTTTTTTTTTCCACCCCCCAATAATGTAAGGCAGGGAAAAGAGGGCAAAAGGAAAGAGTGAACAGATGGAGACAATGAATAAAGGGATGATGGAATAATAATCTTCTTTGCATTCTTTGCATTCTTCTTCTTATTTGCATTCTTCTTCTTATTTGCATTCTTCTTCTTCTTTGCATTTTTTCTTCTTCTTCTTTGCATTTTTTCTTCTTTGCATTCTTCTTCTTTCCATTCTTCTTCTTCTTTCCATTCTTCTTTGCTTATTCTTCTTCTTCTTCGCATTCTTCTTCTTCTTTGCATTCTTCTTCTTCGCATTCTTCTTCTTCTTCTTCTTTGCACTCTTCTTCTTCTTCTTTGCATTCTTCTTCTTCTTCTTTGCATTCTTCTTTGCATTCTTCTTTGCATTCTTCTTTGCATTCTTCTTTGCATTCTTCTTTGCATTCTTCTTCTTCTTTGCATTCTTCTTCTTTGCATTCTTCTTCTTTGCATTCTTCTTCTTTGCATTCTTCTTCTTTGCATTCTTCTTCTTTGCATTCTTCTTCTTTGCATTCTTCTTCTTTGCATTCTTCTTCTTTGCATTCTTCTTCTCCTTCGCATTCTTCTTCTTCTTCTTTGCATTCTTCTTCTTCTTTGCATTCTTCTTTTTCTTCGATTCTTCTTCTTCTTTGCATTCTTCTTCTTTGCATTCTTCTTCTTTGCATTCTTCTTCTTCTTCTTTGCATTCTTCTTCTTCTTCTTCTTCTTCTTCTTCTTCTTTGCATTCTTCTCCTTATGAGCGGAAGAGGAAGATATCTTAGAAAAATGGAAAGATTAACCCAAACTATTCTATAGATATGTGAAAGGTAAACTTAAAAATAAAAAGGAGATGGTGAAACCACGCCACGGAAATACAGAATACACAGAAGATTTAGAAATGGCCGAAGTCATGAACAATCACGTTTAAGTCTGTTTTCACTAGAGAAATGAAGGAAGTGAAGTGGGATCTCCCCCCATGAGGGAAATGATAATACAAAAAGAAATAATGGATCAATTAACGAACCTTGACATTTGGAAATCGCACAGCTCGGATGGAATTGCAAATTGGATACTAAAAGAATGCAAAAAAGAACTAATGGACAAAATATACAAAATAATAAGTTGCTCACTCAAAGAAGAATAAAATACCAAAAGACTGGAAAAAATACAGCATTGGGATGAAGGAAGTGAAATGCGATCTCCCTCCGTGATGGAGATAACAATAACAAAAAGAAATAATGGATCAATTAATGAACCTTGACGTTAGGAAATCACATGGCCTGGACGGAATTGGAAACTGGAAACTAAAAGAATGTAAAGAAGAACTAATGGACAAAATATGTAACATAGTAATTTGCTCAAAGAAGGAAAAATACAAAAAAAAAACTGAAAATGCCAACATTGTACCAATATATAAAGGAGGAAACAAAGAAGAACCAACTATTTACAGACTGGTCTCCCTTACAAACACTCTAGCCAAAATTTGTGAAAAAATCAAGAATAGATGGATAAAACACATGGAAGAAAACAAGATAAACTAGAGACAATTTGGATTCAGACAGGGAAGATTATGTGCCACAAATTTAATCTGTTTCTACTCAAGACTAATAGATATAATACAAGAAAGGGAATGAATGGGCTGATTGTGCTCTCCTAGACTTACAAAAAGCCTTCAACAAAGTACCACAAAAAATTATTTAGAAAATTGGAAAACATAGGAGGGATATAGGGTAACCTACTAAACTGGATGGAAGATTTCCTGCATGGTAGAAAAATGAGAGTAGTGCTCAGAGAAAAGTGTTCAGGTTGGGAGATGATTTGTAGAGTTCCACAGGGATCAGTATTGGCTCCAATGTTCGCTATTTATGTGAATGACATGGATGAAGATGGGGAATCTTACATGAGCTTCTTTGCAGATGATGGTAAATTGTTGAGGAAAGTGAAAACTGAAACTGATTGTGAATCACTACAGAGGGGCATAAACGGAGTTTGGAAATGGGATCAGAAGTGGGAAGTAGACTTCAACAATAAAAAATGTAGCATAATGGAGTTCAGAAAAAGGTTAAAAAAAAAAAAATCGGGACAATATACAATTGGAACAAAGGAAGTGAAGAAAGTGCGATCTGAAAAAGACCTGGGAGTAATTATCTCAAATGACTTGTCCCCTGGTAAACAAATACAATATTGTCGGAGAATCCTACAACTTGCTAAGATAAAAGTGGCTTTTACCTATTTAGATGAGAAAAGTTAATAAAAATGAGTCACACTAATAAAGCCTAGACTGGAGTACCTAAAAGAATATAAAGAAAATTGAAAGAATCCAGAGAGCAACCACGAAAAGACCCCTGGACTTTCAAACCTGTCATATGAGGAGAGACTGGCTAAATTGAATTTACCAACTTTGGAACAAAGAAGAGAAAGGTGTCACCTATTGACCATCTACAGAATCATGAAAGACACAGAAGTCCTTGATAGAGAGGACTTACTAAATTGGGACAAGAGAAACACAAGAGGACATGAAAAAATCTCAAAAAGGATAGTTTAGATCAAACATTTTAAATCTGTATTCACAATTGAAAGTTCACCAAATTTGGAGGAATGACAGATTCCCCCTTCCATGAAAGAAATGACGGTGACACAGAAAGAAATAAGGGACCAAATAAAAAAACCCTGATATCAGAAAGTCACACGGGCCAGATGGAATTGCAAATTGGATATTGAAAGAATGCATAGATGAACTAACGGACAAAATACACAGGATAATTTATTTCTCACTCAAAGAAAAGGACCGCAAGATTGGAAAAATGCAAATATTGTACCAATATACAAAGGAGGGGACAAAGAAAATCCAACTAACTATAGACCAGTCTCCCTTGCAAGTACAATAGCAAAAATATGAGAAAGTTATCAAAAGTAAATGAATTAAACATTTGGAGGAGAACAAAATACTAAATCCAAAACAATTTGGATTTAGAAGTGGAAGATCATGTACCACAAACTTGATATGCTTTTACTTGAGGCTAATAGAAATAATACAAGAAAGGGACAGATGGGCAGATTGTGCCTTCTTAGATTTACAAAAAGCATTTGACAAAGTACCACACAAAAAGCTACTAAGAAAAATTGAAACAATAGGTGGAGTACAAGGGATGTTATTGGAATGGATGAAAGATTTCTTAAATGGGAGAAAAATTATGGTGGCACATAGAGACCAGAACTCGAATTGGGAAGAAATGATAAGTGGAGCCCCATAAGGTTCTGTGTTGGCTCTGATAATGTTTGCCATATATATAAATGACATGGATGAAGGTATGGAATGTTATATGAACTTCTTTGCAGATGATTCAAAACTATTAAAGAGAGTAAGTACAGGGGAACACTGCAAATCACTATAAGAAGACCTGGACAAAGTCTGGAAATGGAGTCAGAGGTGTGAAGGGAATTTCAACATCAAGAAATGTAGTATAATGGAATTTGGAAAAAGTAAAAATAGAATATTAGGAATATAAAATTGGTACAAAGGAAGTTAAAAAAGTCAACTCGGAAAGGGACCTAGGAGTAACTATCAGCGATGACATGGCACCAGACAAACATACCAACAAATTGGTCAGAGAAACTTTCAATTTATTAAGAACAATGAATGTGGCCTTTGACTACATGGATAAAGAAATGGTAAAGAAAATATTAGTGACATTGATAAGACCAAAATTGGAGTACACTGCATCACTGTAGAACCTAGTAATAAAAAGAATATAAAGAAATTAGAAAGAATTCAAAGAGCAATGACAAAGATGGCACTAACACTCTCCAAATTGACATACGAACAAAGATTGGACAAACTAGAACTACTAATCCTGGAACAAAGAAGAGAAAGAGATCTAATCATCTACAGAATTATGAAAGGGATGGAAGTCCTTGATAGAGGTGATTTACTAAAGTGGGATAGGAGAAAAACAAGAGGACACAAAAAACTTATAAAGATAGTTACAGAAGAGATCTGAAAAAGAATAGCTTCCCACACAGGGTGATAGATATCTGGAACAAACTGAATGAGGAAACAGCGAGTGCAAAAACTATACAAGAATTTAAGATGAAACTGTATACTGAAAGATACAAAAGCGGGTCACTATGAGCATAGCTCTATTCCTGTAAAATAGAACTAGGTAAATACACACACACATGGGACACTATGAGCATAGTTCCCCTTCCTGTAAGATACAACTAGGTAAATACACACAACAAACTAGATGTGAGATACAAAGATGGGTCACTGAGCATAGCTCCCTTTCCTGTATAATACAACTAGGTAAGTACACACACACACACACAGAGGTAGATAAGTTATTGAGTAAAGCATGGAAATTGGCAGCTATAGACAAATTCAAGAATGAGTAAGAAGGGAAGCAGCAGAAGAGAGGAAATAAAAAAAGTAGCTAAGGAAAAAATTAAGTGAACAAACAGGAGAGGATGGAATTGTATTGGAGAGTGATAGATCAGAGAATGAGGTGGTTAAGAAAATCCAAGATGGAAAGGAAAGAAATTAATGAAAGATATTTGAAATAACCTATACAAATATAGGCTGGCTTATATAAGCAAAATTAGAAATAGATGACTAAAGGAGAAAAACCAGGCATGTTTTGTGAGAACTGTGGAGATAAGATAAGCAAGAACAAGAGAACACAAAAGGCATCAACCAAGCTGGTTCTCAGCCTGTCAGATAAACCATATGAGGAAAATCCAATTGACAGTCATTAAGATTATTGAATGGTTTTAAGTTCTCTATGAGCAAAACTGTCCTTGTGCACTTTTGTAGAATCAGAAGAATACCTCCAGACCCTGATATTTACATTAAAGGACAACGAATCCCTTATGTTCAAGAGACCTGTTTCTTGGGTTTAATATTTGACCAAAGATTGACATGGACTGCCCATTTGAAATACCTGAAAAATAAATGCAGTAATGCAATGAACATTCTAAAAGTATTGGCTCGTACTTCCTGGGGTGCAGATAGAAAAACATTACTGAAGTTGTATAAGGCTCGTATATTTTCAAAAAGCTCGTATGGTTGCGAGATCTATTCTTCAGCCTCTCCAAACCAGCTCAAAACGCTTGATTCGATACACCATGCAAGCATCCGCCTAGCTACTGGTGCATTTAAAACTTCGCCTATTCCAAGTCTTTTGGGAGACGCAGGCGAATTATCCCTGGATATTTATTGCCAGTCTTTCTTACTAAGATATTGGTACAGACTACAGAGGCTCCCTGAATCTATAACTTTTAAAATGGTAACTAAGGAAACCTATTTTAACTTTTATGAAGCTCACCCAAAATCTCCTCAACCATATGGTTTTTGGGCAAAGCAGATTTTAGTAAACATGGATAGAAATATGCATGAGGTATTACCCTTCAAACCATCAATAACTCCTCCATGGAAGCTACCAGAAGTGACTTTTGGTAAATATTTTAATAGTTTTAAGAAAGACACAACAGAGGTTGAAGCCTGTTCAATTTTTATGAACCATGTAGAGCATAGTGATACTAGTTGTATCTTTACTGATGGCTCCAAATCTGAAGCTGGCGTTGGGTTTGGAGTCTATAGTAGCAACTTTTTATGCAGAGGGGCTCTCTCTATTTCAGCCTCTATCTTTACAGCTGAGCTGTATGCTATTCTAGCTGCTGTTGAGAAAGTGGCAACTCTGGATACTGGTAGCTTTACCTTTTTCTGTGACACCATAAGCGTGTTGGAGGCACTCTACAAATCCTCTGATTTTAAAAATCTTACAGTGGATTCATGTTATAGAGAGGCGAGGTACTGAAGTAAAGTTTTGCTGGGTCCCTGCACATGTTGAAATGAATGGAAATGAAGAGGCTGATAAATTAGCCAAACATGCAGCAACAGAGCTATTTCCAAGGAGATACCCACTGTTATTCAGTGGTTACTTTCCAGAAATTAAAGCTTTCACTCGCAGTACCTGGCAGGAATGTTGGAACTTGGTTAATCCTAATAAGATGAAGGAGATTACAAGTGTGATATCTCCTTGGGAATATGGGAGAATGCCTAGGAGATGGGAAACAGCACTATGCAGTCTCAGGATTGGACATACTCGTCTCACTCACAAATATTTGGCAGATAAACCATATGAGAAAAAACTAAAAGCAATGGGTCTGCCAACTATGAAAGATCACAGAGAAAGTGGTGATATGATTGCAGTATTAAAGTTACCAAAGGGGATGGATTCCATTGACAGAAGAGATCTGATTAAGGATAGGAGGGCTTTAAGAGGTCATGAGAGCAAATTAAGACCACAAGTATAAAGGCTGTGAAGAAATATGGTTTTCCATATAGATGCATAAATACTTGGAATAGCTTAGGAAGTGATATAGCCCAAGCTCAAACAATACTTGATCAAATCTAAATATAATTGGAAATCAAAGATATAGATTAAGTTGGAATTGTTCATGAATCTGAGGCTAGGTGTGATGAAAAATTAGGTAATAGGAGATGGGACCTAATGAGCATTGCATCTTTCCCTGGTTACTACAATTAGGTAAATCCATGTACACAGACACACAGTGTGGGTGTGTGGTTTGACTTGGCTAACCCCACCTTCTTTATAAGGTGGGAGAGGGCCTTTGCTATATATGTATTTAGAACATGAAGCCAGTACACTCTGCACTAACAAGCAATGGCTGATGTCAGCAAATGCACAACATAGGTCTCACAATCTGCAAAGTCAAGCCAAGGTGGTCTCATGGTGGTGTATAGCTGTTTCTCTAACCTCGCACTAACCCATTCCTTTGTCTATACTTCTTCACTCTGTGTAGGTGAACGTCGAATAAAACAGCTAGCTAGAAATACTCATTACTTCCGGAGGAGAGCAAAGCAAATGGGTTTCATTGTGTACGGAAATGACGACTCTCCTGTCGTGCCAGTTTTGCTTTACCTCCCGGCAGTCACCGCGTAAGTATCTCCTGCCACAACACTGTCGGCATTCCCTAATGTGCGAGGTG
Organism: Oratosquilla oratoria; assembly: GCF_046742065.1. Classification (NCBI taxonomy): domain Eukaryota; kingdom Metazoa; phylum Arthropoda; class Malacostraca; order Stomatopoda; family Squillidae; genus Oratosquilla; species Oratosquilla oratoria. The sequence continues at coordinate 65,122,325 of NC_134782.1, read as the reverse complement.
TGTTTCTTAGTTTAACCCTCCCTTCCCCTCCCTTCTTAGGGTTTTTACATAGAGTATATGTTTGGACTCAGATACTTCTCTTATTTATGAAACAAGTTGAAGTTCGTCCAACTTGAATATTGATCATGTTGCTTGTAGAATGCTTTTCTGTGCCTGTTTTGTGGTGAGTTTTTGCATGCCTTGGCTTTGAGTGTGCTGTTGCATGTTATCCAAGCTTTTTCTGTATGGGATAGTGCTTTCAGATGCTTCACTAGTTCATGTTTCTATCTACAGGAGGACTACCCAAGTGTTTTCTACTCTCACATCTTGCCCTCATCTTACCCCAGTTTCTTAATCCTTGTCTAGCTGTCTCACAAGTTAAACCTTTGTGTATTGTGTTCATGACCACCCAGAGGCGTGTGCTTGAGTCCGTGGTATGAAACTTGACATTCTTACCCACCATTAGGTGAGAGGCGCATCCAGCAACTGGCCCGCAACGTTCGCTATTTCCGCCATCGCCTCAAACAGATGGGCTTCATTGTTTATGGCAATGATAACTCACCCGTGGTGCCTTTGCTCTTGTACTTGGTTCCCAAAGTCTCGTAAGTAACCAAAGTAACCAAGTAACCCAGATAACTGAAGGAGTGCTCATTTAGGGTCCTGGGTAGGAGAACTAGAAATACAGTAATCCTTTGTATGTTTGTCAGCAGTATTGATTATAGGGTATGTGGGACTGAATCATGATATTTGCAGAAAAATGTGTAAGAGTGCTTATGTCTAACATTCAGTTCTTTATAGAAGGTTCAAGTATCCCAAAGCCAGGACTCTACCTCAGACACTTCTGCTGTTGTAACAAAAGTAGTCACCTGAGTACTTTGGTTAAAGTTCACATGAATATAGATATTAAGAGTAGTGTTTGTTGTTGAGTTGGATTGACTAAGGTTGATGAGAATTTAATTCAATTAACTCATTTTTTTCAAAGTGTAGAATATAGGAGTAAAGGATTTTCCAGCAAAGATATTTGAAATAACATCAAACTGCTCAAGTATTGTATTTATAACTGGTGTTGGTCAGTGATTATAAAGTGATGTGTGTTTTTCAGTGTAACTCATGTAGTAGGTCTTTTTCTGTATCCTAACAGCTAAGGATTAGTGTTTGTTTTGGGCGGTATTTATGTCTCATGTTGGGTTGGATTGTTGTCTTCTGGGTTAGTTTCCCTGTTTGGCTTTGAACTTTTGGAAATGTTGGGCATAACATAAGTCCTTCTGTAGTCTAATATATATCTGAATTAATTTTACACTTGTGAACCATCATAAGAAAAATTGTCCCTTTAGAAAACATGGTAATACAATAGAATAATTTTCAGGTAAGTCTGTAAGTAGTGGATGGAGAGTTTTCATCATATGCACCTTTAGTCTTCTATTCTGACATTGCTTCTGATAGAGGACATGGCGCCTGGTCCACTTATGAATTTGTTTCAGCTATATTGCCTGCATTTTGAACAGATCTCTGCTTAAAGACCTTGGAAGACATTTAGCTGCTGAGCTTGTAGATGCCATAGTCCTCTTATGGAGATGGTTAAGTGAGCAGAGCCATTTAAAAATTAGCAGTGCTTATAGTTATGCATTATATGTATACATATACAAACAAAAACTAGTTACTTATCCCTTGATGCTTACAATTACTGTGTAAGCAAGCATGTAGAGTAAATAATAGTTATAAAAAGATAATAGTCAAATCTTACTTTAGGTACCTTGATATTCAGCAGTACTTTCATCTAAACCTCTTAAGATTTTATTTAAACTTGTGGATGGGTTTTATTGGGAGAATAAAGGTACTTTATCAATGTTGACTTACCAAAGATGGTTAATATATGGCATCTCCAGATAGTGAAACTATATGATTAATCACTTGCTTTATAATTGACACCATCATGGATTGCAAAGTGACATAGCTAATAGGACTGTTCCTCTCGAGATTTCTGTTATGGTAAAGTAAAATACCTACAGATGAATTAATTGTTATGTAAAGGAGAATGGACACAGTTCAGTCAATATAATATACTTGGATTCCTGAAAAGCATTTGGTACAGTCCTGCATAATCAACTACTCAGTAAATTACACATGTGGCATCAGAGGTAATATTCATAATTGGGTCAGTGATTGGCTGAGAGAAAACCAAGGGTTGTAATTAATGGAAACTCATCCAACTGGTGTGATGTAGTGAGCGGTGTTCACCAGGGATCTTTGCTTGGTCCAGTTCTATATTTATGTAAATTATATGGATAGTGGTCTGGTATGTAAAATATAAAAATTTGTGGATGACATTAAAATTGCTAGTAAAATCAGTAATGCAGTGGATAGGGATCAACTACAGTCTGAATTAGATTGTTTAGTTGATTGGAGCAATGAATGGCAAATGGAATTTAACATGATGAATGAAAAGTTTTGCATATAGTCAACAAAAACAGCTGTAATGATTATTCTGTGAATGATAACCAGCTTCAGAAATAAGATCAAGAAAAAGGCTTAAATCTCTAAGTACCTAAGGCTCTAAAAAACAACTCTCCAGTGCACAAAAGATGTAAAAATAGTCCAACAAATAGTAGGATTTCTTGGAAGAACATTTGAACACAAGACTGAAATAGTAATAATTACTATACAATTCTCTTTTAACCACGGGTACGATGACGCCAATGGAGGCGGAAGTGGGGTACACAAGGATGCTGACGTTGGCATCTTGATTATCTATATTTTGTAGTTGTACATGAGTTACCCTCGGATTCTGTGAACTAGTTTGATCATGTTCTCGGTGTATATTATTACTCAGAGTAAATGAGTAAATACAGCAATGACTTTATATTTTATAATGCGAATTGTGTGATGCAAATTACATGTGGCAGCCAATCTTGTGCGCGAGAATTTGAGTCATACTAAAGTGGTTAAGACCTCATCTTGAATATAGAATTCAGTTTTGGTCCCCATATCTTATAAAAGATGTTAACAAATTAGAAAGGGTACAACATAGAATCACTGAAAATTATCCCTCATTTATGTAATAAACCCTATGAAGAGAACCTAAGTGAACTTGATTTATATAGCTTATCCAAACAGAATGTGGGGTGATTTATTTGAAATCTTGAAAGTGTTCCATGGCTTTGTTAATATGAACATAGATGATTATTTTATTGTGAAATGTAGTAATATAACAAGAAATAAAGATTACAAAATAGTCTATAAGAGATCAAACACCAAAGAATCAAAAAAACTTTCTTTAGTTGCAGTTCAAATGTTTGGAACAAACTACTTAATCATGTGATTTCAAATACAATAAACACTAAAAACACCAAGATAGATATAGAGTCCAACCCCAACCTAACTTGTTTCTCAGCAATCTGAATTCATAATACACTAAATTAAGTTGGTGGTTCTTAACTGTTTACACCCCCTTTCAATTTGCAAATAGCCCCATAAGGACCTGTAGGTCTGTTGCTGTTTGCATCTCCTTTGTATTCCTTGGTAATTCTTTGTAATAATGATATTTGTTGCCGACAGTTTTACTGACTTGAAACCTGCTGCGACACAGTGGCTGACAATAATCCTGTAACTCTTAGTTCTTTCTGGAGGAAAAGTTGAGCCTATGTTTCACTGTTTCAAGCGATCTTTGTACCAAATCAATATTATAACACTGTTAGGCTGGTCTTGCTCCACATTGGGCAGCCAATATACGAGGCTGGTGGTCTGGCCCACGTGGGGCAGCCAAATGTTAGGCTAGTGATCTGCCCCATATTGGGTAGCCAAATGTTATGCTGGTTGAAGCAAACTGTGATGGAGAGAGTTGATTTTATTTAGCAGTGAATGTTGGGCGCCAGTGGGGGAGGAGGGGGACGAGACACTGAGTGAGGTGACAACTTTGTTTCAAGTCATGTCTCCAGGCAATCTGCTTGTGAGAGAGCAAGGGGGAGAGGAGGTGAGAAAGCAGGAGCAATGAGCCATGCTCACATGTGATGCTCTGAGGCGATCTGCTTGCAAAGGAGTAAAGGGGGTGGGGGAAGAGGAGGTTAGAAAGCAAGGAGCAGTGAGCCATACTTATGTATGATGCTCCGAGGCGATCTGCTTACAAGGGAGCAAGGGGGGGAAGAAGAGGTGAGAAGCAAGGAGCAGTGAGCCAGGCTCCTGTTTGATGCTCTGAGGTAATCTGCTTGTGAAGGAGCAAGGGGGGAGGAGGAGATGAAAAAGCAAGGAGCAGTGAGCCAGGCTCACGTTTGATGCTCCGAGGCAATCTGCTTGTGAGGGAGCAAGGGGGTAGTAGGAGGAGGTGAGAAAGGAAGGAGCAGCGAGCAAGGCGTATGATGCTCTGAGGTGATCTGAATCTTTGGCATTGGTTCATCCTTTATATGATTGGCATGAGGTCAAGTGTGATGCGAGGGAAGTTGGATGCAGAAAATAGAAAAGAAGGGGGGAAATCCCTTCAGACTGCATCAAATTATCATCTGTACACAACCATCCTTCACACACTCCTATCCTTTACCTTCTGCTCCCTTGCTCATCAGGCATTCCCCTCATACTGAAAGCCCACTTCATCCCGTCCCGTCCATACATACCATCCATCCTTGGTCATCTCGAAGTTTACTCCATCCACCACTGCCCCCCCCTTAACCTCTTCACTCCGGGCCAAAATCTCGCGGGCAGCATTATCTGCCAGACGTACTATGTGTCGCAATAATACTCGCATCATAAAATATAGTCACCGCTTATATCGATCGTTCTCTCATTCACCCGTGAATTTTGATAACCATAGAAAATGTGATAAAGACAGTTTAGAGAGTATGTCATTACGCAGGGACAACTACAATAAATATAATCAAGACGCCGATATGGCAGCCTCGCATATCCACTTGCTCCTCATGCCGCCTACGTATGCGGCACCATATGGAAGGGGTTAAGGGAATTGCCATGTGGTGGTGGTGGGGGCTTGCATGCCCCAATGATCTGGCAAGCAAGGCTAGAGGGGGATTTGATCCCTGCTTTGCCCTGCTTAGGGGTAGGGTTACCTTTCCTTTATCTATTAGCCTCGAGTAAAAGCAAATCAAGTTTGTGGCACATGGTCCTCTGCATCTAAATCCAAATTGTTTTGGATTTAGTATATTATTCTCTTCCAAATGTTTAATCCATTTACTTTTGGTAACTTTTTCCTATATTTTTGCTATTGTACTTGTCTATAGTTGGTTGGATTTTCTTTGTCCCCTCCTTTGTATGTTGGGACAGTATTTGCATTTTTCCAATCTTGTACTTTTCCTTCGTTGAGTGAGAAATCAATAATCTTGTGTATTTTGTCTGTTAGTTCATTTATATATTCTTTTAATATCCAATTTGCAATTCCATTCGGCCCATGTGATTTTCTGACATCAAGATTTTTTATTTGATCCCTTGTTTCTTTTTGTGTCACTGTTACTTTATTCATTGGGGGGGGGGGGGTCTGTCTCTGTCCTTCCTCCCAATTTTGTGAACTTTCAATTGTGAATACAGATTTAAAATGTTTTTTTCATAATTTCAGCCATTTCTACATCATCTATATATTCATTATTTCCTCTATGCAGTTTCACTATTTCATGTTTATCTTTTTGTTTGTCATTTACATACCTGTAGAATAGTTTAGGTTGGTCCTTGAATTTTTCTATTATATCCTTTTCATAGTTTCTTTTTTCTTCCTTGCATATTTTTACATATTCGTTTCTTAGTTTGATGTATATTTGCCATTGGTCTTTTTTTGTCTTTTTTCCATCTTTTTCAGGCTTTGTCTCTTCTGTCTTTAGCCTCGCTACACTTTTTGTTATACTAGCACTTAATGTACACCTGTTCTTGTTTCTTCTTTGATATGTATTTGTCTAGTCCCTCCTTGTAATTTTCTTTTAATATTCTCCATTTCTTCTTCCGTCCTTGTTTCTTCATTTAAGAAGTTTTCCCAGTTCACATTTTGAATTTTTTTTCTGAGTTTCTCAAAATCCATTTTGTTGTATATTAGTCTTTTCTATGTTTCTCATTTCTTCTCAAAGCAATTTTGTTCTTTTAGTTAAAACTCTGTTAGTATGGGGTCACTTTTCTCAATTGGTGTCTTGTATTCCATTTTATCCATGATTTCAGGCTCGGATGTACATGTTAAATCTAGTCCCAACAGTTCTTCATTGTTTCTGTATCTGGTATTGTCGGTAAAGGAAAATACCAGATATGTATGTTTATTTATTTACTTAGTTGTATTTTACAGGAAGGGAGCTGTGCTCATAGTGACCCATCTTTGTATCCTTCAGCATCTAGTTTGTTCTTAAATTCTTTTATGGTGTTGGCACATACAGTACTATTGTTTTGTCCAATTTGTTCCAGATGTCCACCACTCTGTGTGGGAAGCTTTTTTTTTTTTCTCCTTCTTCCAGATCTCTTCTCTAATTATCCTTTTTGAGTTTTTCTTTTGTCCCACTTCAATAAATCTTTTTGTCAAGTACTTCCATGCCTTTCGTGATTCTGTAAATGGCCAGTAGCTCTCCACTTTCTCTTCTTTGTTCCAGGGTAGATGGTTCCAGTTTGGACAATGTTTGTTCGTATGTCAATTTAAAAGTATTGGAGCCATCTTTGTCATTGCTGTTTGGATTCTTTCTAATTTCTTTATATTCTTTTTTTGTGCCTGGTCTCCATAGTGTCACAACATACTCCAATCTTGGTCTTATCATTGTGAATAATATTTTCTTTTCTTTACCATTACTTCATCCAAGTAGTGTGTGTGTGTGTGTTTGTGTATAATATATAGATATATGAAAATGGCAGTTGCCAACAAGTCTATTGAAATAAACACCACAAATGAGGAAGGAGCCTTTGTTAGTATGACGTTTTGTTTGCTACAAAGTTCATAGTTGTAATACACATAACTGAGATTAAATAAGAAGAATTGAGGTAATGGGGGAAGGGAGAGAGGAGGGAGTTAGGAGGGAGGGGTGACGCTGAATATCAGGAGAGGTTAAGGAGGTGGACCAAATGTCTGTTCCATCTTATCCTTAACCTTTCCTGTTCCCAGACATTTGGTCCACCTTCCATACCCTTTCCCAATATTCAGTGACCTCCATCCCGTTATCCCAATTCTTATTTAATCTCCGTTCTGTATTACGACTATGTACTTGAAAAAGCTGTAACAAGCAAAATGTCGTACTTGTAAAGGCTTCGTCCTCACATGGTGTTTATACATATACACACACACACACTCACGAGACTAGATTTAATATTTACGTCAGAACCTGAAATAATAGATGAAATTGAATACAAGGCACCAATTGCGAAGTGACCATATACTACTCGAGTTAGAATTAAAGGGGGAAATATATATAAAGAGAAATGAGAAACACAGAGAAGTAGATTGATGTATGTCAAAATGAACTTTGAGAAACTTAAGAAATTTTTTCTTAAAGCGAGCTGGGAAAAATTCTACAAAGAAACACAAGTGAAAGAAAAATGGATGATTCTGATGAAGAATAAAGAAGGAGTGGAGAAATATGTACCAAAGCAAAAACAGGAAAATGGTGTACATTAAGTGCTGGTTTAATAGAAGGTGCATTGAAACAAAAGATAGAAGAGACAGCTTGGAAGAGATGAAGAAAAGACAGGAAACTTAGAGAGTGGCAATTATATGTTAATGAAAGGAATGAATATGTAAAAATATGCAGGAAGAAAAACTGTAACTATGAGAAAGACGTAATAGAAAAATATAAGGATCAGCCAAAGCTATTCTATAGATACGTAAATGGGGAATAATGAAACTACACTAAGTGAACATGAAATACACAGAAGATACCAAAATGGCTGAAGTTATGTGTGAACACTTCAAGTCAGTTTTCACTAGAGAAAAAATACAACAAAGGTTGAAGGGAGAGAAGTGAAAAAAAAACCTCTTGAAGGAAATAATTGTAACACAGAAAGAAATGGATCAAATAACGAACCTCGATGTCTGAAAATCACATAGCCCAAATGGAATAGCAAATTGGATATTAAAAGAATGTAAAGAACTAGCAGACAAAATATACAACATAATAAGTTGCTTGCTCAAAGAAGGAAAAATGCAGAAGACTGGAAAAGTGCTGATATCATACCAATTTATAAAGGAGGAAATAAGACCCAACAAATTACAGACCAGTTTACCTTACAAGCACAGTAGTTAAAATCTGTGAAAAAGTTATAAAAAGTAGATGGATAAAACATTTGGAGGATGACAATATACTGAATCCGAGACAATTCAGATTTAGACGGGGAGGATAATTAACCCATATCTGATCTGTTTTAACTCAGACTACTAGATATAACACAAGTATGGGACAGATGATACAAAATTGTTAAAGTGAGTACTGAAACAGACTGTGACTCATTACAGAGAACAGGGTTTTGGAATGGATTGTAACTCAATACAGAGAACATGGTTTGGGAATGGAGTCAGAAGTGGGAAGTGGAATTCGACATTAAAAAATTTAACATAATGGAGTTTGGAAAAAGTAAAAAAAAAAAGGACATCAGGAAGATGTAAAATTGGTGAACAAGAAATAAAGGGATCTGAAAAAAAAACGGAGTGATCTTCACAAAAGATATGCCCCCTGACAAACAAAATTTTTGGTGAAGCCTATAACTTGCTAAGATCAATGAAAGTGGCTTTTACTTACTTGGATGAAGAAATGGTAAAGAAAATACTAGTCACATTGATAAGGCCTAAATTTGAGTACTCAGTGACACTATGGTCACCCATTACAAAAAAGAATATATGGAAGATTGAGAGAATCCAGAGAGCAGCTACGAAGATGGCTCTAGAACTAACAAAACTATCATATGAAGAAAGATTCTTAAAATTGGAGTTGCCAACTCAAAGAGAAGAGAAAGAGGTGACTTGTTGACCATCTACAGATTTATGAAAGGCATGGAGGTCCTTGATAGAGAAGATTTACTAAATTGGGATAAAAGAAACACAAGAGGACATAGAAAAGCTTAAAAAGGACAATTATAGAAGAGACCTGAAAAAGAACAGCTTTTCCCACAGTGTTGTGGATGTATGGAGGAAATTGGACAAAAAAACAATGTGTGCAAAAAAATACAAAAATTTAAGAGCAAACTAAATATAGAGATACTAAGATGGGATACTTAGATGCCCTTTCCGTAAAATATAACTATGTAAATACACACACATATGAGTTTTTATGGGGGAAATGTGTAGGAATATACACAAAGCTTATGAGATATGTTCCTTGATCCATCCTTTGCCATTTTTTGCATGGCTGGAAGACCAGTTAATCTTTTAGATTTGGTTACTGTCTGGATATTTATGCACTTCATTATTGACATGGGTATTAGTCAAATTGATCCTTTATTTCTTTTATTGGGATTGTTCATATTGACTTTATGGAATTGAAGGCAGAAATTTGGGCCAATTCAAGATAAAGTGTTCGAGTTCTATGATTTATGATTTTCTGCATGGTGAAATTGAACATTATTGTTCTTTAAAATTGAAAATTATCCCTTTCCCTAGTAGAATTGTTCATTGCATCATTTTATCTCAAAAGGTTTTTCATGTGAAAGATGAAATAGTATGTAACTGAAGGTATTTATATAACTTTGAATTTTGGAGCACATAATAATGCAATATGTATTTGGGGTAAACAGTGGCTTTGTACGCGAGCTGACCAAGCGTGGAGTCGCTGGAGTGGGAGTAGGATTTCCTGCTACGAAGATCACTGGAGGCAGAATGCGCTTCTGCCTGTCAGCTGCTCACACAAAGGAAATGCTTGACAAGGTGAGCATGAACATCTCTTGTTCACCTATTAATGCTAGCAAGTTTTCAATAAGTTTGTCATGGAACAAGTCACTCATAACTGTGAAATCTTTTAAATAATCATCCCAGTTGTTGATTGATCCAGGTACTAACATAAGGCCAGCTCCATGTTCTACTGATAGATCCACTGAGGTTACAAAAGAGCCACAACCTGACATTTATTAATACCCAGGAATGAAGGTGAGTGCCAACTGCTGTCATATATCGTTTTCTTCATGTAGCTACTCAAAAAGAAAGATATATGATGGCAGTTGGCAGTCACCATCATTCCTGGGTATTAGTTAATATTAGGTTGTGGTTCTTTTGTACCCACAGTGGAACAATTGGTAGAGTGGGGGCTGGCATCATGTCCCCAGGTTAATTTTTTTTTAATGTATGGTGCATGATTGATATACCAGAATTGTGTGGTGTTACCGATTTTATAGATTATTACCAAGATGTGTGTGATTAACTTTCCTTTCTTCCAATAATGGGATATTGACTACCTTTTCATCCTATCCAGTCCACCTTATATTTTGTCTTCCTCCCAAGTTCACTCCATCCACTTCTGCTCCCTACACACCTTTTGGTAGTCTTCTACAATCATTCTATCTGCCCAAACCATCTGCATTCTTTTATCTGCCCTGTCTGATAGCTCCTTTTCTACCCAATCTGTTCCCCTTCCATATTTCTCATTCTAGCTATCCTTATAACACCTACCATACATCTGGTACATTTCATCTCAAAATGTTTTGGTTCCTCCATCAAATTATAGGACTGTATAGTACTGTGGGGACAGTCCCTCCCATATACAGCTTGTGTTCATCCCCAGACATGTATTTCTTGTCACAATTTTTATTCACCCTTCCTCATACTTTACTTGCTTCTTTTACTCTAATTTACCTCTACCTTTACTACATTCACTGCTATATGTGACTCCAGATATTTAAAGCTCTTTACTTCTTCTGGACTGTTACCCTTAAAACTTGCCTCTGTTCCACCACCATCTTAATTGCTTATGCATCTTGTTACTCATTGATGATAGTGGCTTCTGGTTGTGGACAGTGGCGAGGAGCCACCATCTTCAATGGGAGCAACAAGCATATAAAGGATGGCCAGATACCTAATGTGAAATACATAACTGATACAAGTCTACATGATTCTCCCACTGTCACCTTCAGAGTTTTACTTAATACATACAAACCTATACCAAGGGCCTTTTCCCCTTACAAGGGAAGTAGCCAAAGGCAAAAGGCATAATTCCACTGCCACTCATTTAATCCCCACCCAATCCACTCTTTCACCATCCCTCCCTCCCTCCCTCTTTTCTTGGCTCCTCCTGGATGATGAGCCATCCCTGCATGATGAGCCATCCCTGCATGATGAGCCATCCCTGCATCTTACCCATTGCTCTGGGTCAGAAGCAGTGCAGCAAGACAGCACATCTATAGCAAGGCTGCTTCATTTAATTGGTGACCCCCCTCTGTTCCCTTGCGCAGAAAAAGAGAAGACTGAGAAATTCCTTTGGGCTGTGTCAAAGTAACATTCACACATGACCACTCCCTAATCCCCCTCCAACACCCCTTTTACCCCATCCAACCATCTCATCCTCAGTCACCCTGCCTGTTCCCTACAACCACTTCTGCTTTCCACACTTCTTTTACTAATGTTTCTTCACTCATTCCATGTGTTCAAACCATCCCAATACTCTTTCATCAACCCTCTCTCCCAACTCCTTTTTCACTCTTGCTTTCTTTCCCACCTTGTTTCTCACTCAATCCAGCCTAGTAACCCCTACTATACTTCAAAGAGATTTCATCTCAAACACATTTAAACTCTTCCTATCTTGTGTTCCATGTTTCTGCCCTATACAGTATTTTCAGCTCATTCACACCTTCATACAATCTCCTCTTAGCATCCAATCCCAAATGTCTATTTCTCATCACACTTTAATCCCCCATGGCATTTACTTGCTTCTCTCAATCTACATTATACCTCCACCTCCACTCCTCCCTCTCCTGCCACATGCAAACCCAAGTATCTAAAGCTATCCACTTTTTCCAGCTTCTCTCCCTTAATACTCTCTTCCAGTTTGCTGCCATCTCCCCTTGTACATCTCATCTCCTTATTTTTACCTACAGTTACCTTGAACTTTCCTCCTTTCCTTTAATACATAAGATTATTAATTTTTTCAGATCTTGAAGGAAGTTGAAGAGGTTGGAGAATTGTGCAGTAGCAAGTATTCCAGTCGACCTACTGATCCAACACCAGTAGTATGGTGAAAGTGGGTTCACTTATCACATTAGAAACCATGAAAGACTGCATAACTTCACAAATCATGAAAAATGTATGCCTCATATGTAACAGTTTTACACGTTCACACTTTATTTTTTTGTAAGAGTGAAATTCTCATGTATTTCTTAATTTTTCCCAAATAGTGTGAAATTGAAAAATGTAACAGTAGTGAGATAACTCCAAAATTTCCAGATATAAATTGAAATAAAACTACAATTTGTCAGCTGGTGACCATGAGCACAAAACAATTAGTCAGGCAATAGTTGTTGAGGTATAAGCATCACCATGCAAGCACTGCCACAGGTTGCAGTTAGAAGGAACTGCAACCATTGGGGATTGACCAGAAAGACTTAATGGGAAAAGGGGTAGTTATAATGGAATAAGTAAAGACGCCAAAAATGTGCAAATGTACCCAAGTGCATGTGTGTGTGTAAGAGAGTATATGTATATATCTGCTTTTCTTTCTTTATTATCTTCATGTGGTTTCTACCCCACTTTGTAAAATTAGTCTTCAGTTAACACTTGGAATGTTGGTGAATGGACAGTTTCCTTACCATGGTAGAGGCCATTTGGAAGGACTATGACACATGGACATACGTGCATTGTTCAGTGTGTGGCTATTTAGCTTACACATGTAAGGGGTCCTAGGTACCATACCCTTCACTATTAATTTTTGTAGAGGATCTGTTATGGTAAATGTTAGTTATTTTCATTCATTTAAGATGCAGATCCCTAACCAGAGAGTAACACTTGATCAAGATTCCTGTTCAGACTAAATATCTGCCTCTGAACTAAGTAGAATTGCCCAGCATTTGTCACACAAGGATCTGGACAATTTTACCATTTTGAAGGGTTTAGAATTGCAGCCTCCTAGATTCACTAAATAGCCCATGTGCTCAGTGTACTCAGTAGATGGTTCTGCTTGTTTATTACTCGTAGAAGTATGTTCTGTAGTGAAGAAGTTTGAGATGAATGGGCAATTCCCTTTTGGAATGCTAATTTGGTTCTGACATCATGGCAATCTCTTGGTCAGTCAAGCCATTTGATTCATGGTCACCTTTTCAACTGAATGAAATGGTCATGATTTGGGATTAACATCATGAATTCCCATTATCTGGAGGCTAGGACAGGTGCTTCTTACAGAGGACTTAGTAGCATGGAATGTCATTAACCATGCCCTTTGTCCAACTCACTGGTGGCAAAGTTTAACCCTAAATTGCCATAAGTGGAGTGACAGTGATAAATGAAAGAGCTTGGCAACTATCAGAGTATAAGTAAAAGCATCACCCACTGGAGAAGGGGTTAAGGTAAAAGAATGAAAGGAATATATATAGATTAAAAAAACAAAAAACAAAAAAACAACAACAAAAGTTTTTCTTCAGTAGACTTTAGCTCGAGTGAACCAGTAGGGAGGTACGTTTATACACTGTCACTGTTGAAATGAGGGGTAAATGAGACCCCCAACAGACCAGAATTAATTCTGTGTCTACATATGAAAATTCTTCTTACCATTTACAAGGGAGAGAGCTATCCACTACACAAGCTCTTTAAGACAGACCACCAAACTTGATGCTTCATCAATATTCTACATACATAAGCCCCATAGATAAATTCCTCTCAAGATAAGTAAGAATCACATAGGCATGCTTAGGATCAGGAGACCATCCAGATCAACAGCATCAACACAGAATTAAAATGCCTCAGATGCAACCACCACTGAGAAGACACTGAACACCTCTTCACACAATGCCTTGCTCTAACAGTCTCCATACAATAGCACAGCATATCCTTGAGTGACTTATGGGTCCATCCAGTAGCCATTGTTGGTTACCTGAGAGCTGTGGATCTCAGCAAGAGAGACCTGGGCAATGGATTTATTGACATATCATTGTGAGAAGGTTAAAAGCTGTATAGTCCTTTGTACAGTAATGAAGGCACTCTGTCAGTGAGAACTGGTTTGGGCCTCTGACCACAAAACCAAGGCAAGGAAATTGTCTGACCTCTTCCATGTGACTTTTTTTTTCTTTCTTTTTAGCTAACTTCCATTTGAAGAAATATTCTATTTTAGGAATGTATGGTATACAAGTTATAGATTCAAAGGCCTGTTCTCCCATGCAAGATAGGTAGCCATGTCAAATACACACACAATAATATACCAAAAGTCCCCTTGTGACCAAGTCATTACATGTACTCACTTCATGCCCAGGAACCCATTTGATACCCCTCCCATCTCAGCATGTCTGAGATGAAGGGTTACCCTGGCCCCATCACTCTGCATGGACCAAAGGCAATGCAGCAAGGCACAGCTCTCACTCGGATAGAGATGGTTTATCCTCACCACCTTTCTCATAGGAACCTCCATCCACCCTCTTCTTCCACTGAATAGACATAATTGTAAACATACTTGTATATTCACTTAATTGTAGTATACAGGAAAGGAGGAATGCTCATTGGTTCCCGTTTTCTAGTTTTTATCATACCTAGCCTCAAATTCATGTACAGTTTCAACTAAATCTATATCCTTGATTTCCAGTTACCATGTTTACATTTGAACTCGTGTGCACGTATGTGTGTGCACAAGTCTCTTAGTCTCTTCTGTCTAGTTTTTATTAACATTGGGGCTACCTCCCCTAGTTATCGTGGACTTCATTTGTCACATTGTCTCTTCCCCATGATCATTTCAATGGGAAGGAACTGAAACAGTCAAGCCTTGGTAACAACACTGCATGATAGAATGTGATTACAATTGCAATATAGACACTGTGGTAGGGATGAAAGTTAGTGGAACAATGTGTACATGTGCATGTATGTGCAGTTTTAAGTTCAGTGGTAATGAAAAAAGATATTTAGCTTACATAGCATTTGAATAAACAGGTTCTTCAACTGTTACTGTTAGTCCATCTAGAGGATAAGACCACATTTTTAAGTTTTGAGTCAATAGTAAGTGATGTTAACAGAAAATATTACAGAAATAAACCCCAATCCTTGTGTAATGTGGACATATAATGCAACAGTCTTACTATAATGCAACAGTGTTACTATTGAGGGCACCTGAATTTAACTCATGATATCTGAACTTTACAGATACTTTTTGTTATTTAATATATATGAAACAGGTATTTTGGGATGAATACAACTAGAATGTATTAAGGAATGATTGTATCCATAGCACTAGTGGAATCAATTAAGAATACAAGGGAGGGAGAAAGGAAGAGTTAATGTGTTTGAGATGAAGTGGTGTTATAAGAATGGATAGAGAGATGTAGAAGTGAAACAGAATGTATGGAAAAAGTGCTGAGGTGGTTTGGGTATTGGGGAAAGAACGAGGAAATACTAGCAAAAGAGTGTGGATGGGGTGAACATGAGAGGAAGACCAAGAATGTATTGGAGTCTGGGATGCACAAAGAATGTCTGGTGAGCAGGGAAGAGCACATAAGGTAGGAATGGAGGGAGATTGTGAATGGATGAAAGGAATGTGTGGTCTGAAGGGATGTTTTTGCTCCGTGAATTATTTCGAGTGGACAAGGAGGTGGGGTGTTGGGAGTTGTCATATGATGTAGCAGTGGACATAAACCAGTTATAGCTGTTGTGCTATGCTGTGGATATCTGTGTGTTGTTGCATTGTGCTAAATCTGATTGGTGTGGCAGGGGACATCCACAAGATGTCAAATGGGTTTTATTGTGTGAAGTTGGGGGTGTTCAATATACCATAAGGGAGAATGGACCTTTGTGTGTGTGCATCGCATCAGGGGATAAGAGGGTGGCTGATTCAAACCACACACCCACTGCACCACAACATTTAATGATTCATCTCATCATGTGGATGAAGGATCATTCCTGTTCCCTGCCACACTGCTCAGGTTATATACAATGCAGTGAGGCACAACACTTACAGCAAAGCCTTACTGCTAGAACTAGTTTACTCCCTCTTCTTCATCATGTAGCTACTCCCCACTTCATCTACTATTTGTGCAGCAGATAACATCCCTTCAGAACATGCCATCCTTTCATCTGTTCACAATTCCCTTCACCTTTGTGTTGCACTCTCTTCCCTGTTAAACAGATATCCTTCATGGATCCAAGACTCACTTCACCCAGTCAATCCACCACATTCTTGGTCTGTCTCTCAAGTTCACTCCATTTACTTTGCTTTCCTCAATCATTCTTCCCATTTGCTCAAACCACCCCGGCACTCTTCGATCTACCTTATCCGATAGTCTCCTCCATTCCCATTCCTCAGTTCCTGTAACACCTTACAGGTTCATGCTCTTCCTCCCTTACATTTTGAGTCTGCTCCATACAGTGCTCTGGATACATTTATCCTGATCTACCTGTTTTTCATCAAATTTAATATTCACTCGTACATTTATTTGCACCTTTGCTCTATGATTCATGCTAATCTCTATTCCTCTATTAACTGCCAAGTTTCTTTAATTTTTTTATTCATAAAGTGAATTTTTGTAAACAAAATTGTATTTATGTAACTAATAAAAACTATACTTACAGTTCTAATATGTTAAAGGTCAGGTGTCTAAAGTAAGTTGGGTGGGTTAAGCTTCAGTAAGCATAGGATACATTGGTCAGTACATCATTGTGCACAAAAAGTATATTTTAATTGTAACTAGCCATGGGATATATGAATGGTTTCAAGACAAACAGGTCAGGGTTAAAGCCGTAAATTTGGCTTGTGATAGTTATACCATGGGTCAGGTGCACAAGGAAAGTTTAATAGGTCTTGGTGTACATCATTTTGTATGAAAGAGGGGAACTTCTTTTAATCATTGGATGTTTTACAAATAATTTCATGACTATTACATAAAGTAAAGCTGTAAAGCATGCTGCTGCTGACCAAACCAGAGGTAAGCTGTAAGCTCAAAGCCAAATGAATTACTGCAAGTATATATTTGATTGGACTTGATTTTTCAATTGTTAACTTGTTATTTTTCGTTTGAGTAATTCGTAGGAGACTTGTTGATTGGAATATAGGTTTATTTTGATCTCTTGCCCCTCCTTCAAACTATCTTGACACTTTTATTGTTCTGTTGTATATTGTGTGCCAGTTTTTGAAGGAATGTGGTAAGAATTTTGAAAATGAATGAATAAACAAGTAAATGTTCTGTGTGATTTTGTGTAGTTTGGTTTCCAGGTAACTGATTTAGAAAGGGAATCTGGTTCTTTGTTTTAAGATTTAGTTGCATCACGATGGTACCTATAACATCAGATGTACACTGATTTTCAGATCTCTACTTAATGATCTACCCAGAATATGTTTAGCATTAATAATGTGCAGAGCTGTGTGCGTTCCTTGGTTCGTTCCTAGATGCAGCCCTCTGTGTCCTGACTATATATGGTCAGTTGAGGACACCTAGGAATGCACTGAGGAACACGCCCAATTCTGATAATGTGTGTGCAATGTGATTACACAATTATGCATTTTTTGTTGGGCTTCAGTAAAGCCAAGGGCAGATATGTGGCAATTGGTATTCAGAAGTGTTGAACCCGTCCAACACGAGTCACAATTTGAATTTACAGAGCATTTACTAATTTACAGAATTACTCTACTGGCATAGGATTGTACATGTTCACCATTGTTATTCAAATTTTATTGGAGGATCTTGTTAGACTTTTAAAAGTTAATTTATCTCATCTCCAATGCATTTGGATGCTGCCATAATATTTGTTTCTTGTATGTTCCTAATGACAGAATATGCTGCATGTTTCACATAACTGCATATTGTTGTGCATTGAGTGGTTATTCTTCACGATGTCAGTTGTGGTATTGAATGACTGGTGCACTTTTGTGATAATGTTGAGGATGTGTACTGTTTACCATCAATACTGTAAAATCGTATATAGATATGCCATCATAATTGCGAAGAATGGTGGATGTTATGTATACGTCACAAAAATGGTAGGTTTTATGTTATCCTAGAAAGAGCAAGGGCTGTTTTCACAGACCAAATATTTTGTTTGCAGAACATATGTCACAATTAGTAATTTCAAAACTATCAGAAAACCAGTGCATTTAATTCTGAAATAACTTGAAAGCTGGATGCATAGTGCTCTTTAAGTTAAAAGCAAAAGAAAGTTCTTGCATTTATATTTGTACAGGTGTGAAACAGCAGTAACACCTGCTTCACACTGGGCCAATTCTCAACAAATGAGAATTTGAGTTCCTGCAAGAAAACTTCAATTACAGTATTCTAGACATCAATACATGATATAAAGGCAACATTTGGAAAACATGATTGTAACCAAAGCCATATTGACTCCAGTTATCTTCAACAGATGAAGAGAATTGGCCCAGTGTATTCTTACAGCGTATGTATGAAGATAAACTGTTACCCTTCAACAGCTCTGCAGAGGAAGACCATTGTTATGTTGCCACTGGAAAGTTCTTAAGAAGCCCAGCCAGGCTTTTTGCCTTAAAATGTTGTTGTATACAATGGATGAAATAAAAAGGAAAATTAGTATTTTGTACTATTGTCTGAACTGTTATTCCTTGAAACATGTTTGGGACTCCCTTTTTCAGTTTAGGCAAAAATACGCCAGAATCATTGTTCTTGTGAACTAATACTGTTAACATAAAATTAAAGTCATAAAGTGTGCAAGGATGGTGTGTGGAACAAGAAGGACAGGGGGAAATAGAAGAAAGGGTAGTGAATGGTGGGATGAGGAAACAAAGAAGGTTGTAGAAGAGAAGAAGCGAGCTTTCACAGATTGGTTACAAAATAGGATGAGGGAGTCATATGAGAGGTACAAAGAAAAGAAAAGAGAAGTAAAGCAAAAGGTAAAGGTTGCAAAGAGGAGAGCAGATGTGAAATGGGGTAAGAGTTTGACAGAAAATTTTGAAAGTAATGAAAAGATGTTTTGGAAAGAAATTAAGAGAGGAAGAGGAGGTGAATCAAGTAGAGAAGAAAAGGTAAAAGGTGCAGATGGAGAGATGATAATGGAAGAGAAGGTAGTAAGGGGAAGATGGGCAGAATATTTTAGGGAGTTGCTAAATGTGAAGGAGGATAGGGAAGGAAAGATTGCTGCAGTGGGAAGTGCGAAGAAAATGAGTGATGAATGAGGAGAAATAAGGAAGGATGAGGTGAAGGCAGTTGTTACGATGATGAAAACAGGTAAGGCACCTGGTCTGGATGGATGCCATGCGGAATGTCTGAAAAAGGGAGGTACAGTGATGGTGGACTGGTTGGTGAGGTTATTTAATGTTTGTTGGAGAGAGGGTAGAGTGCCGGAGGACTGGAGGAGTGCCTGTATAGTTCCTCTTTACAAGGGAAAAGGGGACAAGTGTGAATGTAGTAGTTTCAGAGGGATTAACTTGTTGAGTGTAGTTGGGAAGGCTTATGGAAGGATCTTGATTGAGAGGAACAGGAGTAATTGGTGAGGAACAGTGTGGATTTAGGACAGGTAGAGGTTATGTAGATCAGATCTTTGTGGTAAGACAGATATGTGAGAAAGCTATAGGAAAGGGGAAGGATGTTTTTTGGGCTTTTATGGATCTGGAAAAGGCTTATGATAGGGTAGACAGGAAGGCACTGTGGGAGGTTATGCAGATATACGGGATAGGAGGAAAGCTAGGAGCTGTCGAGAGTTTTTATGAGAATAGTAGAGCTTGTGTCAGGATTGGAAATGGAGAGAGTGGGTGGTTCGAGGTAAAGGTGGGACTTCGTCAAGGATGCGTTATGTCGCCCTGGCTGTTCAACTTATACATGGATGGGGTGGTGCGAGAGGTAAATGCAAGGGATTGGAGATGGTTAAAGAAAATGGAGAAAAGTGGGAGGTGAGCCAGCTGTTGTTTGCGGACGACACTGCGCTTGTGGCAGGATCGGAGGAGGGATTGAGGAAGTTGGTGACAGAGTTTGGGAGAGTATGTGATAGAAGAAAGCTAAAGATAAATGTGGGTAAAAGTAAGGTGATGAGATGTACAAGGGGTGAAAGTGGCAGTAGACTGGAAGTGAGCATTAAGGGAGAGCGACTGGAGGAAGTGGATAGTTTTAGATACTTGGGTGCAAATGTGGCAGGGAAAGGTTGGGTAAAAGTGGAGGTAGAATGTAGATTGAGAGAAGCGAGTAAATGCCTTGGTGGATTAAAGAGTGTAATGAGGAATAGACATTTGGGAATGGATGCTAAGAGGAGACTGTATGAAGGAGTGATTGTGCCAACAGCACTGTATGGGGCAGAAACATGGAACATAAGAGAAGAAGAGAGAAGGAGTTTGAGATGAGGTGTCTGAAGTATGATGGGGGTTACTAGGCTAGATAGAATGAGAAATGAGGAGGAGAACAGGGGTGGAAAAGGAGCTGGGAGATAGGGTTGATGAAAGAATATTAGGATGGTTTGGACACATGGAAAGAATGAGTGAAGAAAGACAAGTAAAAGAGGTATGGAAGGCAGATGTGGAGGGAGTGAACATGAAGGGACATCCTAGGATGAGGTGGATGGATGGGGTGAAGGGGGCTTTGGGGAAGAGGGGAATGTCTGTTGAGGAAGGACGGGAGAGGACAGAAGACGGGTGAATGGAGAATGGTTGTATATGGATGATGTGATTGCATGAGGTGGAATGCGGGGTGAGGTAGTATGTGTGAGCAAAATTTGATGCAGCCCGAAGGGATTTCTCCCCGTCTCATTTTATGCAATGGGGGGTCGCCGATTTAATGAAGCGGCCTTGCTGTGGATGTGCTGTGACTTGCGACACTGCCTCTGACCCAGGGCAGTGGACAAGGTGCAGGGATGACCCGTCATTCAGGAGGTGCTAAGATAAGAGGGAGGGTGGAGGGGTGTGGAGTGTATTCAGGGATGGAATGGGTGGGAATGATTTTATGCCTTTTTCTTTTTGGCTACCCCCCTTGTAAGGGGGGAAAAAGCCTTGGTATGTGTATGTATGTAATATTTTTAGTTTTCCTTTCTAATCCAGTTTCACATACTATATGTACAATAAACAGTTGTAGGCAATGGTCTGGAAACTGATGACCCTTCATCCAAGAGTGTTGTTAGTAAGTTTGCGGACGACACTAAAATGGGAAGCCTAATTAGGTCAGGAGACGATGCAGAGATTCTGCAGGATGATCTTAACAAACTGTTCACATGGTCGGGGAAATGGCAAATAAACTTCAATATCTCTAAGTGTAGCATGTTAAACGTAGGGCTACACAACCCTGAAAATCGATACAGTTTAGATAACATGCTTTTAAGCCACGTCCACACGGTCGAACACTGTCCGCCGGGCACGAGGGCTTTGCTCGACAACGGGCAATTTCATCGGGCAAACCATCAAACTGTCCGTTCCCGGCGCCATTTGCGGGCAGTGGATGGAGGGGCTGACATCGCTGCCAAACGCACGAGGTGAGGTGCGAGCAAAGTTAGTAAACCCGCTCAGTACAGACCGAAGTTACCTTACCACCATGTCCGCACCTAGTACTAGTGTGTATTGGCCTCGACAAGACGTGGTATTGGTGCTTTGCATTTCCTCATATTTGTCTCTTTCCTTTGTATATATGGCTCCACTTTCGAAAGGAGAACAGGAAAGCTGCTTATGTTCATTCTCATGTAATTGCAAAACAATTGTTCATTTTCATCCTGCAATTCACGTAGGGTTGTCACTGAGCTTCCCATTAAACCACGTCTTTGTAACCACTCCCGGCACCAGACATGTCTCCGTGATTTCTTGTTTTTCTTTTTAATACAGGCAGCAATTATAATGCTGTAAAGTGCTACCTTCTTTCCAAGTATGGCGGGAACCATGGTTATCGTACCGCACTGAACCACTCCCTCCCAACCTCTGCTTGCGGCCGACTACTAAGTATTTCAGCGTCTTTGACCCATCGTTTTTCGCTCATATTTCCGAAATAACCATTCACATCAGTATGATATATTAGCACAGCCTAATTCACACCCTGCCCTAATTTTTGACGTTATAGTGTATTCACAAGTGTATTTAATTACGGCGTTTACTCTTGATATTAAGTGTGTCATAGCCGACACCCGTGAAGTAAATCGAACAGGTGAAGTGACGTCATCACAAACTACCTCGTGTATCATAACTTCACTTGTTTGATTTACTTCACGGGTGTCGGCTACGACACACTTAATATCAAGAGTAAACGCCGTAATTAAATACACTTGTGAATGCACTATAACGTAAAAAATTAGGGCAGGGTGTGCTAATATACCATGCTGATGTGAATTATTATTTCGGAAATATGAGCGAAAAACGATGGGTCAAAGCCGCTGAAATACTTAGTAACCTCCAACTACCATCGTCTGCCATGTGGACACTTCGCGGGCAGAGTCTGCGGACTTTGCCCGGTAAGGGCAAAGTCTGCCAGGCACAGCTCGACCGTGTGGACGC
Source organism: Oratosquilla oratoria (assembly GCF_046742065.1). NCBI lineage: Eukaryota > Metazoa > Arthropoda > Malacostraca > Stomatopoda > Squillidae > Oratosquilla > Oratosquilla oratoria. The sequence continues at coordinate 65,099,865 of NC_134782.1, read as the reverse complement.
GGCATTAGGCACCTTAACTTACACTTTGGAAAGATTCAGAGTGCGGGGTGATCTAATAGAGATGTCCAAGTGGATCAAAGGCTTTAACAAGGGTGATGCAAACAAGGTCATCATATTAAAACAATAGGGCAGGACTCGCAGTAATGGATTTAAACTGGACAAATTTAGATTTAAGAAGGAAAAAGGGAAGAATTGGTTTACTAATAGGGTGGTCGACGAATGGAATAGACCTAGTAATCATGTAGTAAGCGCTGAAACTATCAGTTGTTTTGAATGATTAGACAACTTTATGGATGGGGGTGACAGGTGGTAATGGATACGGATCTGCCTAGTGTAGGCCTTATGGTCTCTTGCAGTCTCCTTCATTCTTATGTTCTTATGAGGGACCAAGATGACGGGGGTAACGTTGGGTAGGAGTAGGTGCGTGCCATGGGCTATCTCCCATATGAAGGGGGCGGCGGCGGCTTGGTATATACTATAGACAGATAATTAGCAATATTTTACATTATACTGGGTTATGGAGTATGTCAAGAATTGACTAGTGCCAGCAATACTCCACAAAAAGGATATATATATATATATAATTGTGTGTGGGAGTGAGTGACGGTACAATGGAATACAGGTCGTTTCGCTACATTGCCAGTTCGCTACCAACCAGTTCGCTACATTCTTTGGTCGTTTCGCTACATTCTTCGGTCGTTTCGCTACATTTCTTCGGTCATTTCGCTACATCCTCTCGGTCGTTTCGCTACATTCTTCGGTTGTTTCGCTACATTTCGCTACACTGTTTTTTCGCATTTGAGATACGAATATGATAAATACAATGTGTGTAGGTTTATAAAGCACCTGTAACCCATTGGACGTTTCGCTACATGGCCAGTTCGCTACTAACAATTTGTTACATTCTTCGGTCGTTTCGCTACATTTGGCTACGTTGTTCGGTCGTTTCGCTACATTCTTTCGGTCGCTTCGCTACATTCTTCGGTCGTTTCGCTACATTGCCAGTTCGCTACCAACCATTTCGCTACATTCTTTGGTCGTTTCGCTACATTTGGCTACGTTCGGTCATTTCGCTACATTCTTTCGGTCGTTTCGCTACATTCTTTGGTCGTTTCGCTACATTTCGCTACACTGTTTTTTAGCGCATTTGAGATATGAATATGATAAGAAATACGATGTGTGCAAATTCATAAAGTAATTTTGTAGGCTACGGAAGCAGAATTTGCAAACGACCTGTAACCGCTACAATCTTCGGTCGTTTCGCTACATTTGGCTACATTGTTCGGTCGTTTCGCTACATTCTTTCGGTCGTTTCGCTACATTCTTTGGTCGTTTCGCTACATTTCGCTACACTGTTTTTTATCGCATTTGAGATACGAATATGATATAAAATACGATGTGTGCAAATTTATAAAGTAATTTTGTAGGCTACGGAGGCAAAATTTGACTGAGGCGATTTGGCGATAGATAAAATTGTTTTTATCGGCCCTTGTTTCATGCAATCGTCAGGCAGATTATCCGGCAGATAATTATAAAAAAGTGACATCATGCACATTACCAGAGCTGGGCGCGTTCCTCGGTGCGTTCCGCTTTAGTTTGGCCGCGGTTAGCGCTCCCAAAATATTAAAGCAATATAGGTGCCGGTATTGTATGTGGCCTACGAAAATTGTCTTTGGTATAGTATGTGGCAGAGTTTTATTTCGTTATGAACCTGTCCTTTAAGCTTTAATTGTTTGGGAGCGCTAACCGCGGCCAAACTAAAGCGGAACGCACCCAGCTCTGGTAATGTGCATGATAAGTCACTGTTTGATGATTATCCACCGGATAATCTGCCTGACGATTGCATAAAACAAGGACCGATAAAAATAATTTTATCTATCGCCAAATCGCCACATTAGGCAAATTCTACTTCCGTAGCCTACACAATTACTTTATAAATTTGCACACATCGCATTTTTCATCGTATTCGTATCTCAAATGCGATAAAGTGTAGCGAATTGTAGCGATAAGACCAAAGAATATAGCGAAACGACCGAAAGAATGTAGCGAAACGGCCGAACAATGTAGCCAAATGTAGCGAAACGACCGAACAATGTAGCCAAATGCAACGAAACGACCAAAGAATGTAGCGAAACGACCGAAGAATGTAGCGAAACGACCGAAAGGATGTAGCGAAACGACCAAGCAATGTATCGAAATGGTTGGTAGCGAACTGGCCATTTAGAGAAACGAAAATGACTTTTTAAACCTACACACATTGTATTTTTTATTATATTCGTATCTCAAATGCACACATCGTATTTTGTATCATATTCGTATCTCAGATGCGATAAAAAAAAGAAAAACTGTGTAGCGAAATATAGCGAAACAACCAAAAATGTAGCGAAACGACCGAAAGAATATAGCGAAACGACCGAAGAATGTAGCGAAACGACCGAAGAATGTAGCGAAACGACCGAAAGGAAGTAGCGAAACGGCCAAGCAATGTATCGAAATAGTTGGTAGTGAACTGGCCATGTAGTGAAAAGGAAATGACTTTATAAACCTGCACACATTGTATTTCTTATCATATTCGTATCTCAAATGCGAAAAAAAATGTAGCGAAACGACCGAAGAATGTAGCGAAACGACCGAAGAAATGTAGCGAAACGACCAAGCAATGTAGCGAAATGGCTGGTAGCGAACTGGCCATGTAGCTTAACGACCAGATACCCCATTTCGCTACATTCGGTCGTTTCGCTACATTCTTCGGTCGTTTCGCTACATTGGTTTTTTTTTCGCATTTGAGATACCAATATGATAAAAAATACAATGTGTGCAGGTTTATAAAGTCATTTTCGTTTCACTACATGGCCACTTCGCTACCAGCCATTTCGATACCTTGCTCGGTCGTTTTGCTACATTCTTTGGTCGTTTCGCTACATTGTCTTGGTCGTTTCGCTACATTGCCTCGGTCGTTTCGCTACATCCTTTCGGTCGTTTCGCTACATTCTTCGGTCGTTTCGCTACATTCTTCGGTCGTTTCGCTACATTGTCTCGGTCGTTTCGCTACATTCTTTGGTCGTTTCCCTACATTTCGCTACACTGTTTTTTATCGCATTTGAGATACGAATATGATAAAAAACACGATGTGTGCAAATTTATAAAGTATTTTTGCAGGCTACGGAAGTAGAATTTACCTAAAATGGGCGATAAATAAATTTGTTTTTATCAGGCCTTGTTTTATGCAATCGTCAGACAGATTATCGGGCCGATAATTATGAAAACAGTGACTTATCATGCACATTACCAGAGCTGGGCGCGTTCCTAGGTGAGTTCCACTTTAGTTTGGCCGAGGGTAGCGTTCCTAAGCTATTAAAGCAACATAGGTGTCGGTATAGTATTTGACCTACGAAAAATTTATTTTGTATATTATGTGGCCTACCGGACTTTTATTTCGGAATGCACCGAAGAACGCGCCCAGTTCTGTACATTACTGTTAGAATGCCCGTTCATTTCACGCACATGACACACTAATATATATGCCATGTGCGCGAAATGAACGGGCGTTCTAAAATTAAATATTTGTCATCTTCAGATTCAGTTGGAATTAGGGGGGACCTAAATTATCTAAAACTGGGATGAATAATTCTTATTTTTTAATTAATTTCCCTTTCTTTTATTCGAAATGTGCTTATTACAAAATAATGTGTATTGTTCAGTTTCAATAAACGTAATTGTAATATGATAGGCCGTGCCTATGCCAAAGGCTTACTGTTTGCACTAAATGTTAGCCCTGGCAACATAATTCGAATCCTGCAACCTGATTGGTTCGAGCTTTAAACGGAATATTTTCTAATTAAAGTTTATATTGCAAGAATCTTGCAGTTCAACCGATTGTGTCTCCAGGGTCTGACAACGCGACCCGAGATTGGAGGAAGACCCTGGGTACAGAGCATTAGGTTTCATTGCTCCCATCCTTGACTATGCGGTACAGTTTTGGTCTCCGTCCTACAGAATGAACATCAATTCACTAGAATTAGTACAGAGAAGAATGACCAAAATGATACATGGACTCAGAAATTTGCTTTACAAAGAGAGGCTTAGGCACTTTAATACACTCTCTGGAAAGACGAAGAGTGCGGGGTGATCTAATAGAGGTGTTCAAGTGGATCAAAGGCTTTATTAAGGGTGATGAAAACAAGGTCATCATATCAAAACAACAGGGCAGGACTCGCAGTAATGGTTATAAACTAGACAAATTTAAATTTAAGAAGGAAATAGGCAAGAATTGTCTTATTAATAGGGTGGTCGACGAATGAAATAAACTCTAATCATGTAGTAAGCGCTGAAACTATCAATTGCTTTAAGAAACTATTAGACAACTTTATGGATGGGGATAACAGGTGGTGATGGATACGGAGGTGCCTAAATTAGGCCTTATGGTCTCTTGCAGTCTCTTTCATTCTTATATTCTTATGAGGTTGATGCGCCCCTGGACCAGGTAACACTACCTCCATGGTTTAGGCATTTTCAGGCCTAAAGAAAATATTTGTGATGATGCGTATCTTCGATTGCCTAAAAAGGCCGGAAGATACGTTTCATCAGTTTCGGTCCTTTTTAATATATATATACACATACATACATACATAGACACACATATATATATATTTATATATATATATATATATATATATATATATATAAATATATACATATATAAACTGTGCTCAAGGCCTCATCAGGTGGGAAGCGCAGTGCAAAATTATTTATTTATTTATTATTATTATCATTATTATTATTGTTATTATCATTAGAAAAAAAAAATGGAATCGGATTGTTCAGTTTTTGATCAACCCCCCCAAAACTGTGCTCAGGACCTCATCAGCTGGGAAGCACAGTGCAAAATTATTTTTCTCTCAAAAAAAAAAAAAAGAATAAAAGAAATAAACAAATTGGATGTTCAACTTTTGATCACCTCCCACCCCCAAATTGTTTCCCAAAAACTAGGCCAAAAATAGGTAAAATAAGCCGGAGTTTTATATCCTTAGTATGAAGTAGAACAGAATTTTCATTGTTTTGAAACACAGGATTGGTAATTAAGGAAAAGAACACATATTAGTAAGAAAAAAAAAAAAAAAGTCATACCGTGAGTACATCGGATGGTCCTAATCAATATTTCCCCACTAAAAATATCGACCAGCAGCAATCCAGCCAACAGTTGGTGGGTCACATTAAAAGGACTATAGGCCTATGCGTAAAAGTAGCACAATTGAAAAACAGAAAAAAATTGTAGGCCTACAAAAAAAAAATAGTATCATAGGTATATGCCGTAAGCACATTAGATGGTCCTAATCAATGTTTCCCCCACCAAAGCTATCGACCAGTAGCAATGCAACCGACACTTAGTGGGGGCACATTAAAAAGACCGTAGACCATAAAAAAAGTAGCATACTTGAAGAACAAATGATTTGTAACTACTGATATTCTATAAAAAATAGCACATTATACATTGTATACTGACATATATATATATATATATATTTTTTTATCATATTCGGATCTCAACTTCGAAAAAAATTGTAGCGAAACGACCGAACAATGTAGCGAAACGACCGAACAATATAGCGAACTGGCCATGTAGCAAAACGACCAGTTACACGGTCGTTTCGCTGCATTGTTTGGGTTGTTTAGCTACATTGTTCGATCGTTTCGCTATATTTCGCTACATTATATTTTTTCGCATTTGAGATCCGAATATGATAAAAAATACGATGTGTGCAGGTTTATAAAGTAACTCTATGTGAGACAGAAGAATTTGCCTAATCAGGCGATTTGGCGATAGATAAGATTAACAAATTAACTTGGAAATGAAAATTAATAACTTACACTTCAAACGGAGATGGAACAACTTTCATTGCAAGGAAAAGAAATTGGTCTGTTGCAAAGAAAAGAAATTGATTTGTCATCGCAAAGAAAATAAATATTTATGCTCTGGTTTGGACGGACAAGCACCCGTTAGACACTTCAAACGGGGATGAAACAACTTTCATTGCAAAGAAAAGAAATCGGTCTGTTGCAAGTATATTTGTTATCGCAAAGAAAAGAAATATGCTCTGGTTTGGACGGACAAGCACCCGTTAAAGTACAATATGCCTGTTTGGACACTTCAAACGGGGATGAAACAGCTTTCATTGCAAAGAAAAGAAATTGGTCTGTTGCAAAGAAAAGAAATTGATTTGTTATCGCAAAGAAAAGAAGTATCTATGCTCTGGTTTGGACGGATAAGCACCCGTTAAAGTACAATATGCCTGTTTGGACACCACTACAAAATTTTTAGGGTCTATACCGGTATCAAAATAAATCCGGAATATAACTAAATTGGATCTAAGTGAACATAGGCCTAGTGGACGGACAGCTTGATGGGCCTACTGGTGATTGATCACAGGACCGTCCAAGTGAGAACAAGCATTCAGAAGCTGTTCCGCCGTTTTCCTACCGTCGTTATAGGCTTGCCAAATATCGAAGATCTTTTTCTGCAACTGAACGTACTTCTTCCTCTGAATCCTACCTAGCTTACCATCCGATACGAGGCGGACTTGAAGGCTGGCGATTCTTGCCTCATCATGAAGCAATTCAATGAGTTGGTAAAAAGGCAAGCCACACCTGTCACCTGTCCTACGGTTAATGGCATGATGCCACTCCTCGACATCGTTGTTCGTTCTTATGGGTGACATAAAAATACTCCATGCGGTAGGGGGCCAATCGTTGCTGATGATCCAGGTATCTTCAATGTAGGAAACGAGACGTTCTAGTGTAGGTGAATTTGCCTTTGTCTTTAGATCTTCGAAAATTCTTGGGATGTGTTCCGACGGTAGGAACGGTAAGGCCATCAGCTTCTTGATGAATCCGTGCACTGCGTTGTCGTTTATGAATGCATGTTGCAGGCCGATTTCCTGGACCTTTCGCCATAGTGACTGGGTGCAGTGAAAGAGGCAGCCGGTAATCTTGACCCCAGGAAAAACTCGTGGAAAGGCTGTCCACATTGCAATCTCGAAGTCAATCACAAGATTGCGAACATGGACAGTACCTTTTTTTCTTCTTCCGGACATCAGTGCGAAGGCAAGTGGTATCTGTTTCGTGTTTTCCCGAGGGCGTTGATGGAGAACAGCTGCTTGAACGAGTCCCAGCACAATTTGAACGTTCCATCGGCGTACCATGTTTTCGCGTTACGCAGTAAATTCAGCTGCTCATCCGTAGAAAATATCAGATGGCGGCGGTCCTTTACTTTAACATCTCCCTTTAGAAATTCCACCGGTATACGGTCGTTCTGCAGTTCAAATTCAAGGTCTTTTGGATCTTTAGGCCTGTTCTTCTGTCGGAAACGGTTCGTTGCTCTGGTCAGGTTTCGGAGTCTATAGCAGAGAGCTTGAGTCTGATGATCTTCCACGAAAAAAAACAAACAAACATGAAGGTAGAATTTAAATAAAATTAAATAACTGCAGGAACCTTGTCATCTCATTTCAAAGAAGGAAAGAGATCCAATCCTCTAAGGGACTTGGCTTTCAGTTCTGACATTTGACTTGCAGCTTCCTAGCTAAAGAGGTCGTGGCAAAACAGCTCTTATATTACGCTCTGATCTGTTGCAGGAATTCCTTGGATTCTTGTGAAGCTCCATTCAAGAGTGACTGAAGAGGTTCTGGAGGACTTGGAAGCTTTTCCAAATGAATCTATCCTCTGTTGCAGCATAATCCATCCGACTCTCTTCTGAATTTCATTGGTCTAAGAGGTATTGATGTGAGTTCATTGTCCTTCTCCTCATGATTACAAGAGAAAGCTAATACTCTTTCTGTGAGCAGAGTTCCTCTTGGTATTCTGTGCCTGGAAGCATCAGCAGGTTCCCTTTGCTGGGTTTGCTCTATAGTTTCAGGATCGCTGATTGGTTGAACGGCCGTGACGTCACGCGTACTCAGCAACCTATTATTGGTCGAACAAAATTAACCCCTTTGGCTGGGTGGGGGTCCATGGGGTCACGTGCTGGGCTCGTGATCAACGGCTATCACCCTCTCGGATGAGAGCTTAATGGATTGTATACATAACGAACTATGGGTAATGCTCACACACACACACACACACACACACACACACACACACACACACACACACACACACACACACACACACACACACACACACACACACACACACACACACACACACACACACACACACACACACACACACACACACACACACACACACACACACACACACACAGTATGTATACGTTTTGTATGTATGTATGTGTCTTGCATGTATGTGTATGAAAGCTTTACATTGTACGTATGTAAATTTTTCTTCTATGTGCATTTTCATGTGTATGTGTATTTATTGTGTATGTATGTATGTATGTATGTATGTATGTATGCAGAAAGTGCACATTTGTGTGTCATGTAATTCTTATGCACATACACACTTGCTCACTGTGTGTATGTGTGATTCACAATGGTCTTGAATAACGTGTTGGACTCGTGATCGACAGCTACTACCCTTCTGCAAGAGAGCTCAGAGCTCGTATGACCGATCTATGGGTAATGCTGTGACCTTACACACACACACACACACACACACACACACACACACACACACACACACACACACACACACACACACACACACACACACACAACTCCCCTCCCACGAGAGTTGGAGTAACGACTCGCAGCGCAGCGTTACTAAAATTATTTCAGCCCTGGGCGGGATTCGAACCCGGACCACCGTAGTGGCAACCGGGAACTCTAGAACTGCGCCATCGTGTGTGTGTATGTGTGTACGTATGTAAGTGTGTGCATGTGTGTGTATTCTTAAGCTGATGTGTACAATCATGTACACGCATGAGAAGAAAGTGTGACAGAAACCTTCACGAGGAGGAACAGGAAGAAGAGGAAGAGGAGGAAGACGAGGAAAAGGAAGTGGAGGAGGAAGAGGAGAAAGAGGAGGGGGACGAGGAAGAGAAGAAGGAAGAGGGGGAGGAGGAGGAAGATGTGGAGGACGAGGGAGAGAAGGAGAAGGAAGAGGGGGAGGGGGAGGAAGAGGAGGAGGAGGAGGAGAAGGAAGAGGAGGACGAGGAGAAAGATGATGATGATGAGGAGGAGGAGAAGGGGGAAGAGGAGAAGGAGGAGGAAGAAGAAGAGGAGGAAGAAGCAAGCTTATGACCACTTGTTATTGTTGTAAAGAGTTGGGAGGGAGTGGGTGGAGGAGGATGAGGAGGACGAGGAAGGGAGTGGGAGGGAGGAGGAGGAGGAGGAATTGCGTCGGGAGGGAGTGGGAGGATGGAGGAGAAGGAAGAGGAAAGGAAGAGAGGAGGGAGTGGGAAGAAGAAGAAAAAGAAGGATGATGTGATACACACACACACGTACACACACACACACACACACACACACACACACACACACACACACACACACACACACACACACACACACACACACACACACACACACACACACACACACACACACACACACACACACACAAACACACACACGACTCGGTGGCGCAGTTGGTAGAGCGCTGGACTGGGAAGTACGGTGGTGCTCGCAGTACCCAGTTCGAATCCTGCCCAGGGCCGGAATTATTTCGGTATCGCTGTGCTTCGGGTCGTTATTCTGACTCTCGTGGGCGGGGAGTTGGGTGTATGTGTGTGTGAAAGGTCATAGCATTACCCATAGATCGGTCATACGAGCTCTGAGCTCTCTTCCGGGAGGGAAATAGCTGTCGATCACGAGTCCAACACGTGATCCAAAAGACCAAGACCAAGGTGAATACACACACACACACAAACTTCTTAGCTTCTTTTGTCCCAAAAAAATAAATAAATCATAATTATGTTATTATATCACCTCTTTCTCTTGTTATTTATCTACCTATCTGTGTTTTGTGTATCAAAGTACGAAACACTTTTTCTCTAGATTAATTTCCACTCTAGGTTCGATTCCTATATTCTACCTAGAGTCTAGATTGTAGACCTTAGAAATTAAGAAAATATATATCACAATAATTGAAAAAAAAATCGTGTGTGTGTGTGTGTGTGTGTGTGTGTGTACGTATGTGTACGTATGTACGCGTGTGCGTGAGAAACTGTCCTCAAGTACTGGCGAGTAGTATAACACACAAAGCGTTTGTGTACATCTCATGACGTCACCACGTGACTCGCCAATGACAGTGACTCACTAACCATGGATGACGTTATGGCAACATCGTCGTGTTGCCATATGACAAAAAGATAAAAATCTAAATAATTGTTCAAGAACCCTTTATAATTAAAGGGTCGACCTTTTTATACCCATTACAAGCCTTTGTGGATCTTATTTGTTTATCTATTTATTTATTATATATAGTTATTTTTATTTAATAATTTATTTTATTTATTCATTTATTCTTATTTATTTATCTATTATTTATCACTTTTGTGCTGTTGTCATTATGTTGCCATTAATGATATCGTTATTGATATTAATGTATAATTATCTAATTATTATTGTTTATTATTGATTACATTATTACAGTTATTATTATTGTTATTATTATTATTATCGTTATTATTGTTGTTGCTGTTGTTGTTATTACTATTATTATTATTATTATTATTATTATTATTATTATTATTATTATTATTATTATTATTATTATTATTATTATTATTATTATTATTATTATTATTATTATTATTATCATTATTATCATTATTGTTATTACTATTGCTATTATTATTATTTTTATCATTATTGTCACTATCACTGTTTTTATCATTATTATTACAATCGTTCTAAATTACCTCTAACCTGAACCATGTGCCAGGAGACGGGGATGACCTAAGAAAGGAAGGGACAACGAATGTTTGTATATATGCAGTGACACGGCTACCCCCCTGATATCAAGGGGGAATAGGCATTTTAGTACATACTGTTATTCATGTATTTATCTATTTACTTTTTATTATTTGTTTGTTTTTCATTTATTCATATGTTTATTATCTATTTTTATTTATTTATTTGTTTTTCTATTAATAATTCATTGATCTATTATTTGTTTATTTACTTATTTTATTTATTTATATGTTTATTAAATATATTTCAATTGTCTATTTATCTATAATTTATTTATATACTATTTGTTTATTTATCTATTTCATTTATTTACTTATTTATCTAATTATCTTTATTTATTTATTAATCTATCTATTTATCAAATTATTTATTCATTTATTTAGATAAAAAGGTCGAAGTAGATTCTCCACTCTACCCACTTCCTCATTGGTCTCTTAGAATTAATAAATGAAATAATAAATGATAAATAACAAATGATAACATAAAGTTTCTATGTACTTTTTTGTTAGTAATATCTATCTATATTAATCTATATTAATTTCGATCTATATTCTATATATTTTTGTTTTTGATTGATGTACATATACTGTGATCTTATGAATGCAATTTGTTTTATCAAGTTTATTTCATTTAATAATTTTATTTATTTATTTACTTATCTACATATTGTTTTATGTGTTTTAATTTTTATTGATTCCTTTATTTTGTTTTTATCAATTATATTTGTATTTTCATGTTGTTTTTTATTATTATTATTATTTATATTCTCAAGGGACAAAAACACCTTTACGGGTTTTTGGGGGGAAAATATCGACTGTATTTAAGTCGATGTGAGGAAATTACTACAGTATTTCTTTCCCGTTAAAGGAACTCAATGTGGGATTTTTTTTTTTTTTTTTTTTTTTATAAGACGCGAATAGAACAAAAAATTAACTATTTTTCTTCCTAATGTGAAGGAAAACATCGACATATAAACCAAAATCGACGGCATTTTGCCTAGTGTGAAGATGGAAATCGACAGCATTTTTGCCGTCGATTTACATGAAAATCGACGGTAATTTTGCTTAGTGTGTAGATGGAAATCAAAGGAGGAAAACGACGGCATTTTTGACGGCTTTTTGCCCTGTGTGAAGGAGGAAATCGACGGCATTTTTACCTTGTGTGAAAATGGAAATCGACGGTATTTTGGCCTAGTGTGAAGATGGAAATCGACGGTGTTTTTGCCTAGTTTAAGACGACATGAAAGGTAAAGATGTCATGGTATCAGGGAACGAAATTTTCTGGTCAGCACGTGGCCTTACGTAACACTGAACGAAACATTCTGAGAAAGACGTGTAGAGAAAAATGTTTCAAGAAGAAAAGACGATAAATTTTGACAATTGTGTTCTTAATTAAACTGAGCTAAACATTCTGAGAAAATCCTTAGATACATGTAGAGAGAAACGTTTTAAAAATATAGAAGAGACGATGAATTTTGACAATTGTGTTGAACGAAACATTCTGAGAATTTTTTTAAACACGTGGAAAAAAAAGATGATGGATTTTGATGCGACGTGACGTCATAACGTCGGCATCAGAGCGCGGGAAGATTTTTCGGTCCTTGTGTATGGTCATGGCGAATAAAACAAAAAATAAATGTGAAGCAAGACGTCGACATAGAAAACCAAAATCGACGGCATTTTGCCTAATGTGAAGATGGAAATCGACGGCATTTTTGCCTAGTGTGTACATGAAAATCGACGGTAATTTTGCCTAGTGTGAAGATGAAAATCGACGGCATTTTTGCCCTGTGTGAAGGAGAAAATCGACGGCAGTTTTGCTTAGTGTGAACATGGAAATCAACGATATTTTTGCCCAGTGTGTAGATGGAAATCGACGGCATTTTTGTCTAGTGTGACCATGAAAATCAACGGCAGTTTTGCCTAGTGTGAAGATGAAAATCGACGGTATTTTTGCTTAGTGTGAAGATGAAAATCAACGGCAGTTTTGCCTAGTGTGAAGATGAAAATCGACGGTATTTTTGCTTATTGTGAAGATGAAAATCAACGGCAGTTTTGCCTAGTGTGAAGATGAAAATCGACGGTATTTTTGCTTAGTGTGAAGATGAAAATCAACGGCAGTTTTGCCTAGTGTGAAGCTGAAAATCGACGGTATTTTTGCTTAGTGTGAAGATGAAAATCAACGGCAGTTTTGCCTAGTGTGAATCTGAAAATCGACGGCAGTTTTACCTAGTGTGTACATGGAAATCAAAGGTATTTTTGCTTAGTGTGAAGCTGACAATCGACGGCAGTTTTGCCTAGTGTGTACATGGAAATCAAAGGTATTTTTGCCTAGTGTGTACATGGAAATCGATGGTATTTTTGCCCTGTGTGAAGGAGGAAATCGACGGTATTTTTGCCTAGTGTAAAGATGGAATTCGACGATGTTTTTTCCTAGTTTAAGACGACGTGAAAAGGAAATCAAGCATGGTATCAGGGAGCGAAATTTTCAGGTCAGCACGTGGCCTTACGTAACACTGAACGAAACATTCTGAGAAAGCCGTGTAGAGAAAAATGTTTTAAGAAGATAAGACTATGAATTTTGACAATTGTGTTTTTAATTAAACTGAGCTAAACATTCTGAGAAAATCCTTAGATTCATGTAGAAAGAAACGTTTTAAAAATATAGAAGAGACGATGAATTTTGACAATTGCGTTGAACGAAACATTCTGAGAATTTTTTTAAGCACGTGGAAAAAAAGATGATGGATTTTGATGCGACGTGACGTCATAACGTCGGCATCAGAGCACGGGAAGATTTTTCGGTCCTTGTGTATGGTAATGGCGAGTAAAACAAAAAATAAATATGAAGCAAGACGTCGACATAGAAAACCAAAATCGACGGTATTTTGCCTAATGTGAAGATGGAAATCGACGGCATTTTTGCCTAGTGTGTACATGAAAATCGACGGTAATTTTACCTAGTGTGAAGATGAAAATCGACGGTATTTTTGCCCTGTGTGAAGGAGAAAATCGACGGCAGTTTTGCTTAGTGTGAACATGGAAATCAACGGTATTTTTGCCCAGTGTGTAAATGGAAATCGTCGGCCCTTTTGTTCTAGTGTGACCATGAAAATCAACGGCAGTTTTGCCTAGTGTGAATATGAAAATCGACGGTATTTTTGCTTAGTGTGAAGGTGAAAATCAACGGCAGTTTTGCCTAGTGTGAAGCTGAAAATCGACGGTATTTTTGCTTAGTGTGAAGATGAAAATCAACGGCAGTTTTGCCTAGTGTGAAGCTGGAAATCGACGGCAGTTTTGCCTAGTGTGTACATGGAAATCAAAGGTATTTTTGCTTAGTGTGAAGATGAAAATCAACGGCAGTTTTGCCTAGTGTGTACATGGAAATCAAAGGTATTTTTGCCTAGTGTGTAGATGGAAATTGACGGCAGTTTTGCTCTGTGTGAGGGAGGAAATCTACGGCATTTTTGTCTAGTGTGAAGATGGAAATCTACGGTATTTTTGCCTAGTGTGTACATGGAAATCGACGGTATTTTTGCCCTGCGTGAAGGAGGAAATCGACGGTGTTTTTGCCTAGTGTGAAGATGGAAGTCGACGGTGTTTTTGCCTAGTTTAAGACGACGTGGAAAAGAAATCAAGATGTCATGGTATGAGAGAGCGAAATTTTCAGGTAAGCACGTGGCCTCACGTAACACTGAACGAAACATTCTGAGAAGGCCGTGCAGAAAAAAATGTTTAAAAATGTATAAAAAAGAATATAGAAAAGACGATGAATTTTGACAATTGTGTTCTGAGCGAAACATTCTGAGAGAATCCTTAAATACATGTGGAGAGAAACGTTTTATAAAAGACGATGAATTTTGACAATTGTGTTGAACGAAACATTCTGAGAAATTTTGAAACACGTGGAAAGACGATATAGAAAATGTAATGGATTTTGATGCGACGTGACGTCATAATGTCGGCATCAGAGCGCGGGAAGATTTTTCGGTCCTTGTGTATGGTCATGGCGAATAAAACAAAAAATAAACGATTTTTCTGCCAAATGTGAAGGAAGACATCGACATAGAAAACCAAAATCGACGGCATTTTGCCTAGTGTGAAGATGGAAATCGACGGCTTTTTTGCCTAGTGTGAAGATCAACGGTATTTTGCCTTGTGTGTAGATGGAAATCGACGGCATTTTTGCCCTGTGTGAAGGAGAAAATCGACGGTATTTTTGCCTTGTGTGAATATATCAATCGACTGTATTTTTGCCTAGTGTGAAGAAGGAAATCGACGGCAGTTTGCCTAGTGTGTACATGAAATCCGACGGTATTTTTGCCTAGTGTGTAGATGGGAATCGACGGCATTTTTGCCCTGTGTGAAGAAGGAAATCGACGGCATTTTTGTCTAGTGTGAAGATGCAAATCGACGGCAGTTTTGCCTAGTGTAAAGATGGAAATCGACGGTATTTTTGCCTAGTGTGTAGATGGAAATCGACTGTATTTTTGCCCTGTGTGAAGGAGGAAATCGACGGCATTTTTGCCTTGTGTGAAGATGGCAATCGACGGTATTTTTGCCCTGTGTGAAGGAGGAAATCGACTGTATTTTTGCCTAGTGTGAAGATGGAAATCGACGGTGTTTTTGCCTAGTTTAAGACGACGTGATAGGGAAATCAAGATGTTGTCATGGTATCAGTGAGCGAAATTTTCAGGTCAGCACGTGGCCTTACGTAACACTGAACGAAACATTCTGAGAAAGCCGTGTAGAGAAAAATGTTTTAAGAATATAGAAAAGACGATAAATTTTGACAATTGTGTTCTTATTAAAACTGAGCGAAACTTTGAGAAAATCCTAAATACATGCAGAGAGAAACGTTTTAAAAATACAAAAAAGACGATGAATTTTGACAATTGTGTTGAACGAAACATTCTGAGAATTTTTTTAAACACGTGGAGAGAAAGATGTTTTAAAAATATATAGAAAATATGATGGATTTTGATGCGACGTGACGTCATAACGTCGGCATCAGAGCGCGGGAAGATTTTTCGGTCCTTGTGTATGGTCATTGCGCATAGGCAACTTTTTCCTTGACTTTTGGCGATGAAGACATATTTCTGTATTTTGGGGACCAAAAACTCGATGGAGATAATCAGGAAACTTAATATACATATATATACAAAAATAGCGTTTTCTATCGACGTCACGAAAATAATGACGGCAGTGGAGCGCGGTGCGTTGTGGGATTAATGACGTCTTTCCCAATGTGAGAATCTAAAAATTAGTGTTTTTCTTTTTCTTTTTGTCATCTATGCATGAGCACAGTCGTATGATTAAGCAGTTGTTACACATAGATTATATTTCTGACAACAACATATTTCCACCAAAATGTAAATATTTCTTGTTCAAACTCACCCTTTTTGGAGCATTCCGTGTACTGCAAAGTATATACATTAAATACAATGTCTTCATTTGATTTCTTCTTCCTTAAAGATCCTAATATTGCAAATTAATCGACAAAAGTAATTATAAAGATACCAAGTATCAAGATGATATAATGTTAATCATCAAAATTCGCAAACACAATAGCAAATGTACTTCCAACCTCTATTTGAAAAACGACAATATGACTTCCGTTGCAGACATCTAGACGTCTCTAAGGACATATTCAACAGCATATGACGGAAAGATAATTTGTTGTTTGGAGCTTTAAAAAAATTGAAATTTGTAACCATATATCAAAACCCCACGAATCAAAATACCATAGTCAGTATTATCCCATTGTTCATAATCACACACATAATATTCCAGGATGTTGATAGTATTAATAAACACTATATGTTAAAGTATAATTTCATTGGATAAATTTATTAATGAATATAGGCATAGGTTAATTGGCGTGGGATTTTTACCAATGGGATTATGACCTTCTGGGACTCTGTCATGGATTCGACACAGGCAAGGTCATCATATCAAGACAACAGGTCAGGACTCGCAGTAATGGATTTAAACTGGACAAATTTAGATTAAGTTGTTTTAAGAAACGGTTAGACAACTTTATGCACGGGGATGACAGGTGGTAATGGACATGGAACTGCCTAGTGTAGGCCACATGGTCTCTTGTAATCTCCTTCGTTCTTATGTTCTTAACTCACTGGGCGCCGACGACCGTTGAGAATTTGTCCGAGTCAGAAACGACTTCGGTGCCAAAATTCAAATTTTCAAATATTCAAATATTTCCGTTACATCTAGCAAAGATGAAGGATGAACGAAGAGATTGTGTAAACCTAGATACGGATGTTAGACATACTGTTGAATTGTTCTTAGGGATGTCTAGGTTTCTGTAATAAGCGAAGTCATATTCTAGTTATATTCAAATGTTGGAGGTTGAGGTAGGATGTCGGAGGAAAAATAGCCCAGTGTGATAACCTTCCTGGAGGTCAGCCATATTGGATTTGTAAGTCTGCACCTAGATGCTACGCAAGTTTGACGACAATTATTAAAAGATCAAACTATTTGTAACGAAAATTCCCTTAACGATAAGAAATATAAAATAATGAAAATAATGATATATATTTTGGCATCCGGCGAATTCACCGACAACATTCATCGACACGCTCAGTTCATCAATATACACAATTCATCGAAAGATAAAAATAAAAATATTCTAATTTGAAATATATAACTAGGTCGTGTTTTCATCCTTGATTTAGCATGATTTTACTTTTGATAATTAAATAATTACTTTCATAACCTTTATTTAGGATAAGAATTTCTTTTCGTAGTATCTATCAAGAATAGTTAAAATTCTTTAATGACAGAACTATTAAAAATGACAAATTAGTTTAAACTAAACTTATAAATTGGTTTACTTAAAGTGATAAAGCTAGGTTATGTTAAGGTTAAGGAAAATGGAGAAAAGTGGGAGATGAGCCAGCTGTTGTTTGCGGACGACACTGCGCTTGTGGCAAGATCGGAGGAGGGATTGAGGAAGTTGGTGACAGAGTTTGGGAGAGTGTGTGATAGAAGAAAGCTGAAGATAAATGTGGGTAAAAGTAAGGTGATGAGATGTACAAGGGGTGAAAGTGGCAGTAATCTGGAAGTGAGCATTAAGGGAGAGCAACTGGAGGAAGTGGATAGTTTTAGATATTTGGGTGCAAATGTGGCAGGAAAGGGTGGAGTGAAGGTGGAGGTAGAATGTAGATTGAGAGAAGCGAGTAAATGCCTTGGTGGATTAAAAAGTGTAATGAGGAATAGGAATCTGGGAATGGATGCTAAGAGGAGACTGTATGAAGGAGTGATTGTGCCAACAGCACTGTATGGAGCAGAAACATGGAACATGAGAGAGGAAGAGAGAAGGAACTTGAATGTGTTTGAGATGAAGTGTCTGAGAAGTATGATGGGGGTTACTAGGCTAGATAGAGTGAGAAATGAGGAAGTGAGGAGGAGAACAGGGGTGGAAAAGGAGCTGGGAGATAGGGTGGATGAAAGAGTATTAGTATGGTTTGGACACATGGAAAGAATGAGTGAAGAAAGACTAGTAAAGGAGGTATGGAAGGCAGATGTGGAGGGAGTGAACATGAAGGGACATCCTAGGATGAGTTGGATGGATGGGGTGAAGGGGGCTTTGGGGAAGAGGGGAATGTCGGTTGAGGAAGGACGGGAGAGGACAGAAGACAGGGGTGAATGGAGAATGGTTGTATATGGAAAATGTTGTGATGCATGAGGTGGATTGGATGGGGGAATGGGGGTGAGGTAGTGTGTGTGAGCAAAAATTTTGACGCAGCCCGAAGGGATTTCTCCCCGTCCTCTCCTTTATATGGGGGGACGGAGAGGGGGGGTCGCCGATTTAATGAAGCGGCTTTGCTGTGGATGTGCTGTGTCCTGCGACACTGCTTCTGACCCAGGGCAGTGGACAGGGTGCAGGGATGACCCGTCATCTAGGAGGTGCTAAGATGGGAGGGAGGGTGGAGGGGTGTGGAGTGTTCTCGAGGATGAAATGGATGGGAATGTTTTTGTGCCTTGTCCTTTTTGGCTACCCCCCTGGTAAGGGGGAAAAGAGCCTTGGTATATGTATGTATGTATGATGTATGGGCTATTGCCCGCAAATAATCAACGACGTTGCTATATGAAGGATATCTCTCTACAATGTTGTTTTTATCCGTTCAGAAGTCACGATATTTCTTTCTTTGTGGTTGAGGTGAAGTACCAGCCAAGTATTGATCGACTTTGACTTCATTATAGTTTTGTTCTTTCTTCAGGCAGTCGAAAAAATTCCAAATATTAGGGACGTGGTGTCCAGCAACATGTGTCTCAAATATCCTATGAAATAGTTTTAAGTACTAATTTGTCATTTTCAATAGTTCTGTCATTAAAGAATTTCAACTATTCTTAATAAATACGAAAAGAATTTCTACCTTGTTTTTGTAGTGTTCTAAATAAAGGCCATGAAAGTAACTATTTCATTATCAAAGGTAAAGTGTGCTAAATCAACGAACAAAACTATAATGAAGTCAAAGGCGATCAATACTTGGCTGGTACTTCATCTCGACCACAAAGAAAGAAATATCGTGACTCTTCTGAACGGATAAAAAAACAAAACAAAAAAACATTGTAGAAAGATATCCTTCATATAGCAACGTCGTTGATTATTTGCGGGCAAACATGTTTGTCAAACGTGTATGAAGTGATGTTTGACCGTGTGAATGGTTGTCAAACGGTTTGTCAAACGTATGTGAAGTTATGCTTGACCATGGGAATGTTTGACAAACTGTTTGACCGTGTGAATGGTCCTTTATACGTGAATATCTCCCTTCGACATGTCGATTTGTACACAAACATTTCACGTCGATACGTTTATTCGACACGTTTAGTCAAACGGTTTGTCAAACACGTTCGACAAACGTGTTTGAAGTGACGTTTGACCGTGTGAATGGTTGGCAAACGGTTTGTGCAACGTGTTTGAAGTGATGTTTAACCGTGGGAGTTTGACAAACATGTTTGTCAAACGTGTTTGAAGTGGTGTTTGGCCGTGGGAATGTTTGACAAAAATGTTTGTCAAACGTACTTGAAGTGGTGTTTGACCGTGAGAATGTTTGATAAACCGTTTGACAAACCGTGAATATCTCCCTTCGACAAACATTTCACGTCGACACTTTTGTCAAACATTCCCACGGTCAAACATAACTTCCAACAAGTTTGACAAACGTATTTGTCAAACGGTTTGTCAAACATATTTGTCAAACGGTTTGTCAAACATATTTGTCAAACGGTTTGTCAAACATATTTGTCAAACGGTTTGTCAAACATTTCCACGGTCAAACATATTTCAAACACGTTTGACAAACGGTTTGTCAAACATTCCCACGGTCAAACATCACTTCAAACGCATTTGACAAACCGTTTGACAACCAATCACACGGTCAAACGTCACTTCAAACACGTTTGTAAAATGTATTTGACAAACCGTTTTGGAAACCGTTTGACTAAACGTGTCGACTAAACGTATCGACGTGAAATGTTTGTGTACAAATCGACATGTCGAAGGGAGATATTCACGTATAAAGGACCATTCACACGGTCAAACTGTCAAACGGTTTGTCAAACATTCCCACGGTCAAACATCACTTCAAACATGTTTGACAAGCATGTTTGACAAACCGTTTGACAACCATTCACACGGACAATCATCACTTCATACACGTTTGACAAACCGTTTGACAACCATTCACTCGGTCAAACATCACTTCAAATACGTTTGTCAAACCGTTTTACATGTGCGTTAGACAACCAAATACTCCATTCACACGGTCAAACATCGCTTCAAAAACGTTTGACAAACGTGTGTTTGAGAGCCACCATTCACACCAGTGCTACACTTGTACAGCATCTTACTTAGGTGTTTATCTAAAGACACGGGAGCGCCATTACTCGTACCAAATAATCAAGCCTGAACAAATCAGGTACGCGGCTATAGGACATCCATTGTGATCGTTTTCTTCCATGCCCTGAGGCACCCAAACTCCTGCATACATGGTATTCCTTGTCAATTAAATACTGACGCCGTGCGAACTCTTATTATATTTTTTCGTCAAATATGCAATGCCGAACCTTGTGAGTGGATGTGTGATTCACTACCATTGTCTTGGATCACGTGTTGGACTCGTGATCGACAGCTGTTTCCCTCCCGGAATTGAGCTCAGAGCTCGTATGACCGATCTATGGGTAATGCACGCACACCCACACACACACACACACAACTCCCTGCCCACGAGAGTTGGAGTAACGACTCGCGACGTAGCGATACTGAAATTATTTCAGCCCTGGGCGGGATTCAAACACCGGACCGCCGTAGTGGCGGCTGGGAACTCTATCACTGCGCCACGAGTGTGCTATAGAATTATTGTGTGTGTGTGTGCGTGTGTGTGTGTGTGTGTGTGTGTGTGTGTGTGTGTGTGTGTGTGTGTGTGTATCTACCTAGTTGTATTATACGAGAAGGGAGCTATGCTCGTGGTGCCCCGTCTTTGTATCTTTCAGCATAATTTTTTTTCTTAAAATCTTGAATGGTGTTTGCACACACTGCTTCTTTGTCTAATTTGTTCCAGGTATCTATCACTCTGCGTGGAAAGCTATTTTTTTCAGATCTCTTCTGTAATTATCTTTTTTGAGTTTCTTTTCGTGTCCTCTTGTTTTTCCATTGTCCCATTTCAATAAATCATTCTTATCTAAGATTTCCATTCCTTTCATAATTCTATAGATAGTTAGTAGGTCTCCTCTTTCCCTTCTTTGTTCCAGAGCTGGTAATTCCAATTTTGACAGTCTTTGTTCATATGTCATTTTGGAAAGAGTTGGTGCCAGTTTTATTGTTCTTTGTGTTCTTTCTATTTTTTTTTTTTTATATTCTTTTTGGTACTAGGTGTCCATAGTGTTGCTACGTACTCGAGTTTTGGTCTTATTAGTGTAGTTATTTATTTATTTATTTATTTATTTATTTATTTATTTATTTTATCATTTCCTCATCCAAATAGACAGATGCCACTTGTAGGTTTCTCCGACTATTTTATTAATATGTTTGTCCGGTGTCATGTCTTTGCTGATCATCACTCCAAGGTCTTTTTCCGAGTTTACGTTTTTGACCTCTTCTTCACCAATTTTATAATCTCGATATTCTGTTTTTACTTTTTCCAAATTCCATTATACTATATTTCTTGATATTGAATTTCACTTCCCACTTTTGAGTACATTTCGCTCTTACTTTCTTTAGTATTTCTGCGTCGTCTGCAAAGAAATTCAAATGACACTCTACTCCTTCATCCGGTGTCATGTCTTTGCTGATCATCACTCCAAGGTCTTTTTCCGAGTTTACGTTTTTGACCTCTTCTTCACCAATTTTATAATCTCGATATTCTGTTTTTACTTTTTCCAAATTCCATTATACTATATTTCTTGATATTGAATTTCACTTCCCACTTTTGAGTACATTTCTAGATCCTGTCCAAGTCTTTTTGTAACGAGTTGCAATCCTCCTCCGTTCTTACTTTCTTTAGTATTTCTGCGTCGTCTGCAAAGGAATTCAAATAACACTCTACTCCTTCATTCATGTCATTTATGTATATGGCAAACATGATCAGGGCCAGTAATGATCCCTGCAGGACACCACTTATCATTTCTTTCCAATTTGAGAATTTATCTCTAATTACTACTCTCACTTTCTTCACAGTTAGGAAGTCTTTCATCCATTCCAATAATTTTCCTCTGATGCCACCTATTGACTCTATTTTCCTTATTAGTTTCTTGTGTAGTACCTTATCAAATGGCTTTTGTAGGTCCAGAAAGGCACAGTCTGCCCAAACCATCTCTCTCTTGAATTATATCTATCAATATCGAGTAGAAGCAGATCAAGTTTGTTGTACATGATGTTCCTTGTCTGAATCTAAATTTATTTGGATTCAGTATAGTTTTTTCTTCCAAATGTTTAACCCATCTATTTTTAATTACCTTTTCACAAATTTTTGCTACTGTGCTTCTTAGGAGACCGGTCTGTAATTTGATGGATCTTCCTTGTTTCCTCCCTTATAAATCGGTACAATATTTGTATTCTTCCAGTCCGTGGGTTAGGCCTAGGTCTGTATTTTGTTTTTAAATTCACCAATATCTTCAAATAAGTCTCTGTATGATACTAAAAGCTTAAAAACAATGTAAAAACGTGTGAGCGTACTAAAGAATAAATGCAAAAAAACAAAATCAAACTAAAATGTCTGTAAACGGAAGAAAACAAAGTGATTGTCGTTTGCTAACTGTCCTGCCCACGTCTAAAAAAATGATCAATCGTTCATTTACAAGAGTGTCTGGTTATTTGTAGACTCCCATGTCGTTTTCTTGAATATATGTATTATAAAAGAAAATGTGGAGATATTACGCCACTCAGTGCTGATCGCACCCATCGTTGTTTACGAAACAAAACCGGTAAAAGATGACCGCAAAGACGTGGAATCTGTTTTGGGGTTCTTCTTTTGTCAAAGCTCCTTTTCAAAATGGTGTTGGTCGGTACGTTCAACAGTTGCAACGAATTGCTTTTAAATTTTGTAAAAACCATGGAGGAAGCAGAGGAATGAGGTAAGTTCACAGCCTATTCGTTTTTATACTAATTCTTAAGCAATTAATACAGGTCGTTTCGCTACATTGCCAGTTCGCTACCAACCAGTTCGCTAGATTCTTTGGTCGTTTCGCTACATCCTTTCGGTCGTTTCGCTACATTTCTTCGGTCGTTTCGCTATATTCTTCGGTCATTTCGCTACATCCTTTCGGTCGTTTCGCTACATTCTTCGATCGTTTCGCTATATTTCGCTTCACTGTTTTTTTTCGCATTTGAGATACGAATATGATAAAAAATACAATGTGTGTAGGTTTATAAAGTACCTGTAACCCATGTTTCGCTACATGGCCAGTTCGCTACTAACGATTTGCTACATTCTTCGGTCGTTTTGCTACATTTGGCTACGTTCGTTCGTTTCGCTACATTCTTTCGGTCGTTTCGCTACATTCTTCGGTCGTTTCGCTACATTGCCAGTTCGCTACCAACCATTTCGCTACATTCTTTGGTCGTTTCGCTACATTTGGCTACGTTGTTCGGTCATTTCGCTACATTCTTTCGATCGTTTCACTACATTCTTTGGTCGTTTCGCTACATTCTTTAGATCGTTTCACTACATTCTTTGGTCGTTTCGCTACATTTCGCTACACTGTTTTTTAACGCATTTGAGATATGAATATGATAAAAAAAAATACGATGTGTGCAAATTCATAAAGTAATTTTGTAGGCTACGGAAGCATAATTTGCAAAATGGCCATGTAGCGAAACGACCTGTAACCGCTACAATCTTCGGTCGTTTCGCTACATTTGGCTACATTGTTCGGTCGGTTCACTACATTTTTTCGGTCGTTTCGCTACATTCTTTGGTCGTTTCGCTACATTTCGCTACACTGTTTTTTCTATCGCATTTGAGATACGAATATGATATAAAATACGATGTGTGCAAATTTATAAAGTAATTTTGTAGGCTACGGAGGCAAAATTGGACTAATGAGGCAATTTGGCGATAGATAAAATTGTTTTTATCGGCCCTTGTTTTATGCAATCGTCAGGCAGATTATCCGGCAGATAATTATAAAACAGTGACTTATCATGCACATTACCAGAGCTGGGCGCGTTCCTCGGTGCGTTCCGCTTTAGTTTGGCCGCGGTTAGCGCTCCCAAAATATTAAAGCAATATAGGTGCCGGTATAGTATGTGGCCTACGAAAATTTTCTTTGGTATAGTATGAGGCATACCGGACTTAAATTTCGTTATGAACCTGTCTCTTAAGACTTTAATTGTGTGGGAGCGCTAACCGCGGCCAAACTAAAGAGGAACGCACCCAGCTCCGGTAATGTGCAGGATAAGTCACTGTTTTATGATTATCTACCGGATAATCTGCCTGACGATTGCATAAAACAAGGGCCGATAAAAATAATTTTATCTATCGCCAAATCGCCACATTAGGGAAATTCTGCATCCGTAGCCTACAAAATCACTTTATAAATTTGCACACATCGCATTTTTCATCGTATTCGTATCTCAAATGTGAAAAAACATTGTAGCGAAATGTAGCGAAACGACCAAAGAATGTAGCGAAACGACCGAAAGAATGTAGTCCTGCAGGGGGACATAATGGAAATCAGTGTTTCTGAACAAGTAGTGGCAAACGGCAGTCAGTCCCTGCATAGTCTGCACTAGTTCATTCTTGGTGTCATGGGTGAAACACTTGATTCGATTTGCTCTATGTCCTGAAGAAGCCTCTTGGAAAATCAACAGCAGGTTGGTTGACTGGGGATCCTGAACAGCTCGATATAGATCGTTCATGCGCTGATCTTGCCCCTTCCCAGATACATTCACTAAATTCCACCAGTTGAGGATGATTTGGATGAATTTAACAGTGTCATGAAATCCTCTGAGCTTCAATGAAGCCACAACCTTTTCATTGAAGGCCTTCATGACATGCTGCACATTTTGTAGTTGAAGTCGTGAGGGATTGACAGCAAATTTAGTAAGGGGAGTAGTCTTCAGCATACTGCCTTTCTCTGACTCGCACAGTTCCTTAACATCAGCAAATGATGCTGTTGTTTTATTGTAAAGACTGATCTTCTGGCATTTCTCACTGATCCAGTTGTTGCGGATGCACTTCAGAAGATGCACTGTGTCAAAAAGGAGAAACCAGACACGATCTTTGTCAAGAGGATGCTTGGCTGTGGCACGGCAATCACCCGGAAAATCAAACAGCTTACTGTACTGCTGGTTTATCTTGTGGTTGTCTGTGATAGGCCCGATGACACGCCCACCTGCCCTCTCAACAGCAGCTGCCGCCTCCCTCACACGCTCAAGCTGGTATGCTGCTATGAGCTTGCGGACGGGTGTTACATAAATCATAATACTAGGTCCTCTGTGCAGCGACTTCATCATAATACATAGCATAGAATTGGCCTTGCAGTCTGGCTTGTTCACTGCCATACCACTCAGAAACCCACCAGAAAAATGCAACAGTTGGCCGAATCTATGCTTCATCTATCAAGAGAAATACATTCTTCTGCTGCAGTGTCTTCACTTTGGCAAATGTTTCCCTCATCACCTGATCCTTGTCAATAGATGAAGTGATGTATTGCAGCTTGCGTTTGCTTGGCAGCACCAAAAAGTCTCTGAGCTGTTCATAACTACACTTGGGGTATGATTCAAGAGAAAAACAATAATCATTCAAGGAAAACACACAAATGAAAAATCTGTCAGAATAAACAACAAAGTTGTTACGTGGTGGTAGCACATCAAGCCCCTTCTGTCTTTCATAACGGTCTTTTGGCAGTCGAAACACTCGGCACCTGTTATCCTTGTTATAATTACCGTTGCAGTTCACAACACCACACTTATTCGGCATTATGAATACATAAGATCAGCAAGAAAGAACCTATGAAGAACCAAACAAACAAACAAAATCAGCAAGAACCTATGTAAACAAACACTAAATGCAGCCACGCGCGAAAGATGTAGCGACACAATCTTAGACCTCCACTGCTCGTAGCACACTGGACTGGCCTCCGCTAACGACGCCAGGAATCTGGGTGTGCACGCCCTGTGTAATAGTAGTCCTTGATATATATATATATATATATATATATATATATATATATATATATATATATATATATATATATATAATGGCAAATTATCACTTAAGCCATTTATATATGCAAGAAGATTTAGGTAAACTACAGCAATGGTCTGAAAAGTGGCTAATGAAATTTAACACAAGTAGATGGTTGTGCACATAGGTAAAAGTAACAGTAAGTACGATTACAAATTACTTGGAAACTCGTTAACAAAAGTGGATAGTGAAAAGGATCTCGGTGTAATTATTAGTAACTATCTCAAATTCTCTAAGCAGTATATTTGAACCTCTGAGTAAACAAATAATATTCTAGGACTAATTGCACGATATTTTGACTTCAAAAGTCCATCTCTCATTAACAAGCTATACAAATCGTTAGTTCGTCCACTTTTGAAATATGCTGTTATCGTATGGTCACCGAATCTCATTAAAGACATTGACAGATTGGAGAAAGTACAACGGCGAGCCACAAAACGGCTTCCAAATATAAAAAATAAATCATACGAAAATCGACTAAAACATATGAATTTGTTTTCCCTTAAAAAGTATAGACTCAGAGATGACTTGATACAGGCCTTTAAGATTCTAAAGGGAATTGACAACATAAAAAAATGACAAAATTTTCACACAGAATGAGAATCCGACAAGAAATAATAGTCTCAAACTGTCAAGAAACAGATTTAATTTGGAAGTGGGTAAAACAACTTCGCCAACCGTGTAGTTAATGAATGGAATAAACCCTGCAGATTCGTTTAAATAAACACTTAAGAAAGATGCTGTAATGCCTGCTATTTACTTTATATTATTGATTGATTTGTTTGTTTGTTATATATTATTTGTCTCTTTGTTTATTATTATTTCCTTGATTATTATTTATTATCATTCATCTGTCAATTTATTATTATATACTATTTACCTGTTTGTTTATTATTTAACTTTACCTATTTATCTATTTACTTATTTTATTGATTATTATTTATATTATTATAATTTTATTGATTTACTTATTCATTTATTTATTTATCATTATTATAATTTTTCTTCGCATTCGACCTAGTTATGGACTGAAAGATCTGTCAGTATCCTCCCTTGTAATCCTTTGCAATATATATATACATATATATTTTTTTTTTCCACAGAAGAATTATCCTTTGGTTATAAAGGTGTTGAGAGCAGTGCGCATGCTCAGTAGTCATTATAAGAAATTTGGGGTAGTAATAAGGAGGGTATTTCGTTTGTCATGTGAGGTTTTTATACCTTCGTGGGGCGGCATAGTGATATGGAGAACACGTCCCTATCATTGATACATATGCCGCCCCTGCTCCCAAATAACATGTATATGATACCAGAAAGGTTTTTGGCTGATATCTAACGATTTATGTAAGATAAAGTGAAATATTACATAGGTCAACAAATTTGATTAGAATACCTGTCCCACAAGCAAAATAAGGTGAACTTGATAGATTTTTTCTACTGATTTCAAATATGTTTAAAAAAACAAATTCTATCAGGCATATTTTTTCTGTGATAGCATATTATTTTTTAAACAATTATTACTAATAAATGAGGCTGATATTTCAATGGAACTTATCTTTAAAATGTAGAAATGAAAGATTTTCGAGTGTATTTTGCTTCTGGGAGATACCTTTTTAGTGTCCAATAGTAATTAGCCAACATTGAAGAGCTCCACTTCCCTTGATACCGGGTTTCTATGTTCAGAATATCCTGGTGAATCCTCTCACCCTGCTCGTCACTGATGGCGCCAAGATTTGCAAGGAAAATGTCCAAGTGCGAGTCTAGGAAGTGGACTTTTAGGCTCATATTGCAACCCAAGGCCTTGTAGGATGTCATTAGCTCTTTTACGATTTCAGAATAGTTATTTGCTTTGTGATTCCCCAAAAAGTCTGCGCAAACTTTCTTAAATGACAGCCATGCAGATTTTTCAAGATCATAGCTCTTCATCAAAATTCTGGTCTCTCATCAGCTCCCTAATTTATAGTCCATCAAAAATGCCTTCTTTGATTTTTGCGTCACTTACTCTAGGAAACTTATTTTTCAAATATGTGAATCCCTTGCCAGTTCTATCCATATATATATATATATATATATATATATATATATGTATACATATAGATATATATATATGTATATATATATGTATATGTATATATATATACATATATATATATATGTAAATATATATATAAATATATACATATATATATGTATATATATATATATATATATATGTATATATATATATATATATATATATAATCACCAACCCTTAATATGCAAAGGAGGCAGATAAATTTCCTCTGAATAAACAAGAGGAGGATCGACAACATTCTTCTCTCCTGAGGTCAGAGATAGTTTCGGCCACACATTCTTTTCATAATGACTTTTCTTCTCCCGACTGTCCCACTCACAGATAAAGCAACAAAACTTTATGTAACCCAGCTGCATTCCAAGTAAAATCACCACAACCTTTAGGTCACCACAGATATTCCATTTATGATCTTCATACTTAAATTTTTGCAATAGAAGCTTCATATGCTCATATGTTTCTTTCATGTTAGCTGCATGGGCCAGAGGAACAGAAGGAAACTTATTTCCATTATGGAGCAAAACAGCTTTCAGGCTCACTTTTGAAGAGTCAATAAGTACTTCTCTGAATTTTGAAATCCAATCATTTACATACGTACAATTTGCACTCCCCAGTCACACATGGTATTTACACTCCCCGAGTTTCTCAGTTTGTATGTGTAATATATACTCCCTCTAAATAATAGGTACCCCCTAGTCTTGTGAAACATGAAAATCATTAAGTCAGTCTGACGTATAAACATACTGCTCTGTTTATCGAGTTGGTCAGTCGAGCAAGATTCCTTTGCACGTATACATAAAATTCTGCGGTGTTCACATCCTCATTAGAGAAAGTTGTACATTGCAAGGGATGACTTTAAGTTTATATCGCTTCCTGTCTTCTACAATATATAAAATTCTATGGCGTCTAATACTTCGTCCGTCACACTCTCCGTTTGCAAACAAAGGTATTATAAATAAGGCCAAATGGTTTAAAAAGTTGTAATTTAGCTCCAGAAAGAAATATTTATGCATGGCCATCTGTATACTGTAGGGTCAAGAGGAAGAAATCCTAAGCATTTATTCTTCACCATCAAGAATAAAAAAAAAAAAAAAAAAAAAAAATATATATATATATATACATATATATATTGTTTGCCATGAAGTATGTTTACCATGTATGTATGTACCATGAAGTCCTATAGAACTAAATTAAATGAATTGTTATGTCATGAAATGGGTTTTTGTCAAAGTATTTTCCAGCCAAATCGGCTTATTCAAATCCCATCAAACTGGTTTGCGAAATTGAGCCAAACGTGGAGTTTGTAAATACCATACCACTCCCACGAAGCGGGAAGTAAGCCAACGTGTAGGCTCCTAGGTTTAATTAACACAACAGAAGGTTTATGATATCAAATATGATATGTACTTACATGTTATATAATCAGGTTATCTTTAAAGACAGATAAAGATAAAGCTAGAGAGAGGCCGGAGTAACGGGTCATTTTCAGGCGCTGAAATGACCAGAATCATGAACAACAAAAATTAAAGATCGTAAAGGAAAACAATGTTTTCTTTTAGCAATAAACTCAGTATATACTTAGATGTTTGATTAAAAAAAGCGAGAATAGATGCTTTATTATGATCATAAAGTAAAACGTGCGAATATAATGCCTTTCACCTGAACTATATAAAACCCTTGATATAATAAATCATTTTGAGGGAAGGGTCTGACGTTATATCCGAGGTATATTTTGCAGTCATATATTCGAACATAAAGCCGCATGACAGTCGCTGCTACTGAGACCGTCACACGAGACGACTTTACTCGCCTTAACTTGTGGCGGCGACTCGACTACCCGCCCATCTAGCAGTCTAGTAGCCCCCTGCCTCTGGTACAGAGCGCAGACATGTCATGGGTCTGGCGTCAGGTTTTAACCCGATAAATCCAGTAAGCACGAGCCGGAATGAGACAAGAACTGCTGGACGAACTTGGAACTAAAGGAAAATAAGTATAAACCCAGGGGCCTGTAGGCTATATGTAAACAAAGGGAGGGAGGGGTTAAGCCGAGTCCAAAAGAATGCAAATAGGATAATTGCAAAAGCCCCTTTGATTTTCAGCCCCGCAAATTATTATGAAATCCAAAAGTTCTGGTACTAAATCTGAGGACGATTATCTTCCAGACAAAACGTTTCTCCAGAAGGCGCCTGCTTTCCCAAATCAAACAGGCTTTGGTTTATAAACATTATCAATTCCAGCTCCACTTTTTCTATATTTCTTCACCTTGTTCACTTCATTCCTATATGTATCCTTCAAGTTCTTTACTTTCTTCCTCGGGGTCTCTTCGCTAGGAATCTCAACGCCAGCCTCAATCAGTTCATTAATTAAACTTTTAAAACTCTGCTCCTTCAATTTCTCGTGTAGTATTCATTATTTGTATGAGAACTTGTGTCGTGTGAACTTTTGTCATGTGAGCTCATGTCTTGTGAACTGATGTCCGTGGACCGGTTTTTCATGCACCAGAGTCTCATCCAGGATTCTTGGTGCTTTTCCACCGCATTTCTTTTGTTACATAACTCATATGAGTTATGCTTGGAGGGAAGAGGATACTGGAAATATTCAACGACATTTTCAATGTTCTAAATCAAGAGTTCAATAACTTCTTCCTTTTTAAATAAACCATTCTTACCAGTATTGCATAGGTGTCTATGGACCAAAACTTGCGCTGGCAGACTATTTTCTGATGGAGTTGAAACGTTACACCTTATTCACGGTGTTGCCTTTTAGACCATTAATTGCCCAACCAAAGGAAGTGCATTTACTATATGGCACATCATCCCTACCTGACTGCATTTCAACGGGTCTCTCGACTGAACGAAGACAAAAAAAAAAAAAAAAAAAAAAATCCACCTAAGAAGAAATAGATAAAAAAAAAAAAAAAAGTACCTCAAGATTTTTTCTTGCGATCGCTGCCACTGAACTTCCCGCCACAAGTAATACCAGGTTCCGTTTTTTACGTATATTTTCTCCTTGGTTCAGTTTGCCACTCCCAGTTCGCACATCCACATGCGCGCGCATTGGCAATGTTGAGCTGAGACCTGCTCCTCCCCGTCTGCCTCATTGTGTGCGTGTGGCAACGGTGTGCACCGCACACTGGGACAGATCTTTCCCGAAACATATTTTCCGTCTTCCTCCACCGCCGCGCCGCCGAACCATGACGAACAACCTTGATACTGCCGCTGCTGCTGCTGGAGGTATTGGGTCATCTTTCACTCCTCTTTTCTTGCGCTCAGCGTTTCGTTGCTCGCTTGTGCATAAGTTCCCATTATGTTCTATCCTGGCGCGAAAGTTCTCGAGGATAGAAGTACTGGTGAATAATAGCCGACGAATATATGATTAGACATTGAATCTAAGCGCAAACTGAGACGCAGGCGACACAGACGCAGGCGACACAGACGCAGGCGACACAGACGCAGGCGACACAGACGCAGGCGACACAGACGCAGGCGACACAGACGCAGCAAGAAAAGGCAGATTTCCTGTTGCTGAATTGAAGAATTTGAACTTTTCTCTCGCTTAGAATGCAGAGAAAGTTTGTCTTTGCTCTGTGCTGCGTTGTCTGTGTCGCCTGCCTCTCGGTCTGCGTTCAGGGTAACCTGCTGTCAGTTTTAGTTCTTTCATTACCGAGAATGTTTCTGCCCCCGATGACCGAACCTCGTTTCATCGCCTTGCGACAATAAAGAAAAGTTTCACCCGGAAGAAGGGACTAATTGAGGTGGTGGTCGAAATGGGAATGTTTTTGCTATCGTTTTATACCTTACACAAATCACACACACACACATACACACACACACACACACACACACACACACACACACACACACACACACACACACACACACACACACACACACACACACACACACACACACTAAGGGTGTTATCCCTTACAAAGGGGCAGTTGAGTCAAAACATTCCCCTACATCATAAACAAATAAAACCTAGTACACTGCCATCCCGTCTCATTTGTGACCCTCGTGGTGCGTGCGCGCCGACGCTGTCTAAAAAAAAAAAAAAAAAACTACACAGAAGCTTCCGGGGTCGACCGTCGGCTGTCAGTCGTGGTTCTACGAAGAGAATTGAGTTCGTGGATTTTTTATCTATTTATTCATTTTTTTTTGGGGGGGGGGGGCTGCCAGCGCGGCGGTTGTAGGTCCAAACTCTTAATTCCTGTGGTTGACAGTTACCCATGTCTTACCTTACCATGACCTACCTTCTTTTAGGTCACAGCTGAGACCCCCCCCCCCCCCCCCGGCACACAATCTTATTTCTTTCATAGGTAACCGTCGGATAGAGGCTCTGGGCGCATTGGTACACTTTTCCCGAAAAAAAAGACACAGACGCGACATTCCAGGAATACCAATACAATGCAAGGCAGAGTTTGTACCCTAATTTTCTTCTGGCTTCCCCCATGTGTGTGTGTGTGTGTCTTGCTTTCTCTATATGCATAGTGTGTAAACGTGTGTTTGCCCAATTGCATTTACCATACATACAAATTAGGAGCTACGCTTTTCCTAGTTTTGGCCAGGTATACTATTTTTTATTCTTTTCCATGAGTCATTTTTGTTTATGCGTGTGTGTGTGTGTGTGTATTCACCTTGGTATTAACCTTGGTCTTTGGATCACGTGTTGGACTCGTGATCGACAGCTATTTCCCTCCCGGAAGAGAGCTCAGAGCTCGTATGACCGATCTATGGGTAATGCTATGACCTTACACACACACACACACACACGAGAGTCAGAGTAACGACCCGAAGCGCAGCGATACCGAAATAATTTCGGCCCTGGGCAGGATTCCAACCAGGTACTGCGAGCACCACCGTGCTGCCAGTCCAGCACTCTATCAACCGCGCCACCGAGTTGTGTGTGTGTGTGTGTGTGTGTGTGTGTGTGTGTGTGTGTGTGTGTGTGTGTGTGTGTGTGTGATTCACCATAATCTTTGATCACGTGTTGGGCTCATAATTGAGAACTCGGCTCATAAATGGCCCGATCTTTGGTTAATGTTGTGACCTTACACACCAGATACACACAACTCCTTGGCCACCAGAGATGGAGTACCGGTTTGCAGTGTTGTGATATATCTCAGCCCTGGGTGAGGACTGGAACCAAGACCGCAGTGAAGTGTGCGTGCGTACCGTGTATGTAGGAACGCCTAAACACTTGAAAACAGGTTTCCACAGAACATATTTGCAATCCTTTCCTCCTCCTCCTCCTCCCCGACAGTCACCTCTTCTCTTCCTGTTCCTCTTCTTCCAGACAACAGCCGGAGTCAATGACCGTGACCTTCTATTGCCGCCGCAAGGATCTGAACAGGTTATTGCTTGGGTGCGTGCAGGAACTCAAAAGCACAACTTTTCCCTTATGTACTCTGATAGCGGGGAATGGGGTTGCATTTAATAGGTATCGTTGGATCTAATCTGGGTCCAATCCCCGGTACTGATAATGTAAAATAACCAAATAACACAAAATATAATGAAATAAGATAAGACTAATAATAAAATAAAATAAAAACAAAATAGAATAATACGAAGTAAGGTGAAATAACAAACTAGATAAAAGAAAATACGATGAAAGAATGTTAAAAGATAATAGAATAAAACAAAATAAAATCAGATAGAATAAAGTAAGCTTAAGTAAAATAAAATAGAAAAAACAAACAAACTAGATAAAACAAAATAAAAGAGAATAGCAGCATAAAACAAGAAATTAAAATAGAATATACAGAATGAAAATATAAAAATCGTGCTATGGAAGAAAACGGGAGAGGGGATTTCACCCAGACGAGGAAAATATTTATGTAAGTCAAAGGGCTCAATAGTTAGCTCCTGTCGTCAGTCAACTTCATTCACCCGAGGCAATTCCTCGAGTCTAGCAATCCACTGTGCCTCTAGCGCTCGCAAGGTCTCGTCTCTAAGCGTCGAAATCAAACCATGTGTGATTACATGAAGACGTTTGGTAAGGTGCCACAGAAAAAACGTAATAGAAGAATTCGGGGGCATCTGGGATCAATACACTTGAAGTGTATAAAATCCTGTGACTATCACCAGCGAATGATTGGTAATGAGGGAAGGTCTGAGTAAAAGGGTCATGGGCGGTGTTCCTCAAGGACCAGTACATGGGCCTCTTCTGTTTGTCATATTCATTAACGATTTGCCAGAGGGAAACATAGAATGGGGGGCAATGTAAATCTTTATGCTTGCTAACGATACAAAGATATACAGGACAATCCAGGATGATGGTTGCAGAAAGCAACAGGATAGCGTCACAAGTTTAGAACGTTGGCTAGAAAAATTGTTTCTACAATTTCATCCTGGTAAATACAATACGTTATGAGGAGAAGAAAAATTGATTCGGTGGAGGATTATTTCACTATGAAAACAGAAATGATTATTAAAGTAATAAAGGAAAAAACCTGGACGTGACAAATAAGCAATTAAAGAACACGTTTCAGAGAAGGTAAGCCTTGCAAATAGGATAGTTGGCCTTGTCCGGTAAACATCCATAGCTCTTGCTGAAGAAACCTATAAGTCAGTGTTCGCGGCCAAAGTATGACTTCTACTGGAGTCACCAAAACTGGTGCCCATATAAAATGAAGACTGTTATTGTCAATGAAAATGTACAACGGTCCAGCGTGCCCACGCGGCCCTGAGTTTGTTGTCGTTGTCATCGCCGCCTTTGAAGTAAGGAAAGATATGTATATCAGGCAAAAGCGATACATGTGCGCAGAGAACCCACAATAGGACGTCTACTCATGCACATTTCACATTTCACTTTTGCCCGACATTCCATTTTTTTTTATTCTTTCTCTCCAGGTAGATAAGTTTTTGCGGACTTTCTGTGTTTCACTTACCTTGATCGAATTCTCCTGCCGAATACGAGTGTCCTGAGGATCGAATCGACTTGAGGACCCAAATCAGCCCAAATCTTTGACCTCACGAAAGAGAAAGCAGCGCACAGGTGAATATATGTATATCCAAATTCAAACACACACGAAACTGTGTTGCTGTTTCTCTTACGCAAAAATCATTTAATGTCTGCACCGGTGGCGGAATCGGAAGCGTGCTGATCTCTCATTCGCTTAGTTGTGGTTTCGAATCCCTCGCTCCTCTCCGAATTCCAGCAGGACCTATTATTTGCCCCAGCAGTCCAAACACATAGGGTTTCGGCTGCAACTAGTCGCCTCCAGGTGTAGGCTCCTCACCTTCTATAGCAGGTAACCTCAAGAGTTTACTTAAGCATATCCAATTGTATTTTTTTTTCGGTTAAATTTTCACAAGCGGAAAATGTTGTTTCAGTGCCCTGCATTCGCGGATCCCGCAAGCAGGGAAAGTCGACGATTCTTTCCTAGAGATGCGAAAACTCTTCTCCCTCCCCTCCTCACCCTCACTCCCCTTCAGGCACACAAACCAGTCTAGGAGGAAAAAGTCTTGCCACGAGTACCCTGGTCTCCCGTCCCATGAGCCGTTTTAATCGAACTCTCTCGTGCTGGGGGAGGGGGGAGGGATCCTTCAGGCCAGCTGTCTTCCATTTCTTTTGGCACTGTGTCATTACTCTCCCAAT
>NC_134782.1:65041115-65058615 GCF_046742065.1 Oratosquilla oratoria | reverse complement strand
TATATGCCTTACCGTAAAATCTGATCCACGCTACCCCTACCTTTCCTATACCCACACTGTTCGTCACCAATTACTCCCTCTGTTCCTCTCCTAATCCTCTGAATCAAAACCCTTCCATAAGCCTTCCCAACTACATAGATAAACTACACGGGGGAAAGTGGAGTTGAGGAAAGGGAGATGATGGATACACCTGAGTGACAGTGTGCGGGCGATAGTATCTTTTATTTTTCAAGGATTTATTATCATTGTCACTGTTAGTATGCAGCATTTACACTTTTCTTATCAAACAGAACATCACAGTGGGGCCAAGTTAAAAGCCTTATGAAAGGGGGTGGGTACATGTTGAGTTTCATGCGGCTCCCGTAATAACTGCGACCCTAGAAAGGCGACGAACATATTCCCTTTCTAGTGAAATGCAATTTCATGGCTTCTCTTGTAGCGCACTTCACTGGCTGCTTTCATGGCCTAGGCATATCCCAAATGTCGGCGGCACCACTGTAATGAAAAGGACAGTACGCAAACCGAGACGGTACCGCGTTGTCAAGGTAAAACGGCTCGGTTGTGTGTGAACGCCTCCATTGACTTGCATTGTAATTGAACCGCCTCGGCCTTAATCTAACCAATGCCAAACAATTCTAAAGGGCATACCGATAAGAGACCTTTTGGTCCATAACTAGATTAGATACTTATAATAGTTAAACGAAAAAATTAATAAACAAGCGAACCAAACAACTGGCTGAAATTACAGCATATTGCTTTGGTTTTTATCTAAAGGAATCGTAAAACTTTGAACCGTATTACATTGCAGTGCCTCTGCAGGAAGTTTATGCCATTCACTGACTACACGGTTATCGAAGTTGTTTCTATCCACTTCCAAATTAAATCTACGGTCTGACAGCTTGAGACCGTTATTTCTCGTCTGATTCATATTCAGTGTAAAAATACAATCACTTGATGTTGTCATTTCCATTTAGAATCTTGAAGACCTCCAACAAGTCACCCCTGAATCTATTTTTTCTTCAGAAAAAATAGATTTATATGTTTCAGGTGGTTTTCATATGATTTATATCTGATTTGGAATCAGTTATGTGGTTCGCCGCTGTACTTTTTCCAGTCTGCCAATGTCTTTAATGAGATTCGGCGACCATACGGACATAGCATATTCCAAATGTAGACAGACTAATGATTTATATAGTTGGTTGATGGCAGATGGACTCTTGAAAGTAATTTATCATACAATCAGTCATTGAATCTTATTTGCTTTCTCTGAGGCTGAAATGCACTGCTTAGATGATTTGAGATCCTTTTTACTATCCTTTTTTGGTAACGTTTTTCCAAATAACTTGTTATAGACCCTCTCACCTTTCAAGGGGTGTCCATATCCATTTGTCTTAAGGGGTCATCACACTGGGCTATTTTTCCTTCAACCTCCAATTAATCGGCAGTACCGCCTACCTCCAGAACTTTCTCTGCCGCAAAGTTACTATGGCAAACTATTTTGTTTTCTCAACAATTTACATAGAATGTCATTTGCTGGATGGAAATTGATTTCCTCCAGCATATAAAATTCCTTCCCAAAGGCTACGGGCTGGAAAATTGCTCCAACATTCGGAGGAAAAATTGCCCAGTGTGATAACGTTTTTATATTGTATATTCTTTCCACCGCTAGACGCTTTCCTTCAATTCGGAGGAAAACTCTCGCTGAACTCTAGGTTAACGCAAACACCACGAGATTCTGCACCGTTCTATTTCTATTTTTCCAGAAGTATCATATAGACGAAATTGATATATTGAAAAAAAATCGAGGCGGATATATTCTTTGGCCTGAGTACATCAATAGATAGGCTCAACGACATGGTAACATTAAAATCTAAAACTACGGTGGTATTCATCTTCCAAAAATTTGCTGATCACGATGTCATGTCTGTGATGGATCGCCACGGGACGCGACGTTACGTGTCGAGAAGATCCCACCTCCGACCAAAATTGGTGCAACCGTATCTAATGCTCGCGTGACGAAATAAGGAGGAGCGGGTCTTCGATAAGCACTTGGGGATGGGCACGGTGTTTGACAAATGTGCACCTTGCTAACAAGAAACGATTTGATCTACATCGAGACTGAATTCGGGGTCGGCCAGGATGGACTTGAGGATGGCAATAGTGATATTTACTTTGTATTCAGTGTTGTCCCGACAGGTGTCGCGTCATGCAACACGATAGGTGGTCGCCTACCGTCTCCCGACAAAGCTCTCTCTCTCTCTCTCTCTCTCTCTCTCTCTCTCTCTCTCTCTCTCTCTCTCTCTCTCTCTCTCTCTCTCTCTCTCTCTCTCTCTCTCTCTCTCTCTCTCTCTCTCTCTCTCTCTCTCTCTCTCTCTCTCTTTCTCTCTCTCTCTCTCTCTCTCTCTCTCTCTCTCTCTCTCTCTCTCTCTCTCTCTCTCTCTCTCTCTCTCTCTCTCTCTCTCTCTCTCTCTCTCTCTCTCTCTCTCTCTCTCTCTCTCTCTCTCTCTCTCTCTCTCTCTCTCTCTCTCTCTCTCTCTCTCTCTTTCTCTCTCTCTCTCTCTCTCTCTCTTTCTCTCTCTCTCACTCAGAAGGCAGCTTAGCGAACTTGTAGCAAAGCGTTCGACAAGGTGCCCCACTAGAGACTACTAAATAAAATCAAGGGCCATGGCATAGGAGGAAGAGTATTTGAATAAATTAGAGTATGGATTAGCAAGAAAAGAAACAGAAGGTCACCATCAATGGTGCAAAATCCAAATGGTGTAGTGTTACTATTGGAGTTCCCCAGGGCTCGGTTTTGGGTCTCTGATTGTTCATTATGCATATAAACGACTTGGACAATGGGATTAATAGCGATATTAGTAAATTTACAGATTACATTAAAATAGGACGCCATATAGGGTCGGGGGAAGCTGCTGGGATACTGCTGGAGGATCTTAATAAATTGTTTGTATGGTGGGAAAAATGGCAAATGGACTTCAATATCTCAAAGTGCAGTGTTTTAATCGTAGGATTACACAACCCAGCTAACAGGTATAGCTTAGATAATGCTATGTTAGAGAAAACAGAATGTGAAATTGACTTGGGAATATTAGTGAGTTCTGACCTTAGTGCTAGGAATAGGGCTAACAGGGCATCAGGATTTATTGTTATGACGTTTACAAACAAATGTGCAGAGGTAAGCATTGAAATTCTACCTGGCGATAGTTAGACCCATCCTTGACTATACAGTACATTTTGGTGTCCTATAGTATGGATATCAATTAACTAAAAACGGTAAAAAGGAGAATGGCCAAAATGATAGAAAAGCTTAGATATTTACCATACGAGGACGGGCTTAGGCACCTTAACTTACACTCTCTGGGAAGGTGAAGAGTGCGGGGTAATCTAATAGAGGTATTCAAAAAGGTCAAGGGTTTTAACAGGGGCGATGCAGGTAAGGTCATCATATCAAGATAGCAGGGTGAAAGACCCTGTCACCCTGTAAAGGCTTGAAACCTATGTCCATGTACTTGCTGACGAGTGAGGTGTCTTATACTGTTCAATCTTTCCACCGCTAGACATTTCCCTTCAATTTGGAGAAAAGTTCTCGCTGATCTCTAGGTTAAAACAAACACCACGAGTTTCTGCACCGTTTTATTTTTTCCAGAAGTATTGTAGAGACGAAATTAACATATTGAGCAAAGAAGAAGATGAAGAAGAAGAAGAAGAAAAATCGAGGCGTACATATTCTTTGGCCTGAGAACAGTCAATAAACAGGTTCAACAACACAGTAACATTAAAATCAGACTACGGTGGTATTCATCATCCTTACCGGAGGACACTTACAGCTTGATTCGGGTTATACAGTACAAACTCATTTCCAAACAGTGTGTTCATTTTCTGATCAATATAACCTACGAGATCATGTCTGTGATGGATCGCCACGGGACGCGACGTTACGTGGCGAGAAGAACCCAGCTCTTGCCAAAGTTGGTGCAGCCGCATCTTCTACTCGCGTGACGAAGTAAGGAGGAGCGGGTCTTCGATAAGCACTTGGGGATGCTAACAAGAAACGATTTGATCCACATCGAGACTGAATTTGGGGCCGGCCAGGATGGACTTGAGGATGTCGACAGTGAGGGTCTGAACCGGGAGCTTCTTCAACCACAGGATCGCCAGGTC
Source organism: Oratosquilla oratoria (assembly GCF_046742065.1). Taxonomy (NCBI): domain Eukaryota; kingdom Metazoa; phylum Arthropoda; class Malacostraca; order Stomatopoda; family Squillidae; genus Oratosquilla; species Oratosquilla oratoria. Next base: position 65,054,454 of record NC_134782.1, on the reverse strand, counting down.
TTCTGCAGTCAAGGAGGACAAAAAAAAAAAAAAAAAAGAGCATCGTGACTAGAGTGGGACGGAAGTATCTGTTTTCATGTCAAAGTTTTTTGAGGACGTTGAAAAGCATTGCCAGTTGAGTTTCTGTTTGCACATTTGAGTAAATGTGTATTGATGTCAGTGCAAATATATACTGTCGGAGAAAAAGCGAAACTGAGATACTAGGAATTATATATATTAAGACAGCTAACTACAGTCACCCTCAACAGATAACTACAGGAAAAAAAGACAAAGAATATAGTACTTGGCGAAATAAAATACAATCAACCAAGCGCCGGGAGCTGATGTCGGGGGTTAATGGACTAGTTCCAAAGGGCCCCTTTTGTACACCCTCCCAGGCGTGGTTAGTAACGTTTTTTCTTCATGGCGCACGGCCTAGGGTTCGAGTCCTGTAGGCAGAGCTGATTAATCAAAACTATCGAAACACACACACACACACACACACACACACACACACACACACACACACACACACACACACACACACACACACACACACACACACACACACACACGCACACACGCGCACACCAGCACACGCGCACACGCGCACACGCGCACACGCGCACACACACGCACGCACACGCACGCACACGCACGCACACGCACGCACACGCACACGCACGCACGCACACACACGCACGCACACGCACGCACACGCACGCACACACACACGCACGCACGCACACACACGCACGCACACACGCACACACACACGCACACACACACACGCGCACGCACACACACACACACGCACGCACACACACACACACACGCACACACGCACACACACACACACGCACACACACACGCACACACACGCACACACACACACGCACACACACACGCACACACACACGCACACACGCACACACACACGCACACACACACACACACACACACACACACAATGTGCGTGCCCTGATATACACGATAGATTGTTTTTGCTCTAAGCCAGATGAAACACAGGGCGAAGAAATTCGCCAAACTCTCCAAACATTTCGAGTAATTTTTTGATACTGGAAATTGTATACTCTCCTACCTGAAAGCCATTGTAACCGCCTAAAAAAAAAAAAAAAAAAAAATGCGGCAGTAGATCATCGTTAGACTTACGTTTGTTGAATATGCCATAGTCCTTACAGGACCACACGGCTAAGTGGTCGATGCCCTTGGCCAGGATGCGGTAATCTCGGGTCACTGGATCCGTCACATCACGTGATGGGAGGTCGTGTGAAAGGTGTCCAGGTCATAGCAAATCCCATGGAAGAATGAAACATCGAGAGGATTAGTAACATTAGCCCAAGGACGGTCTGGCTATGGGACATGTGGTCTTCTATATGGTGAATAGCTTTTCTATGGTGAGAAGTGGAGGAGGAAACTAGAGGAAGGTCTGAGGGAAGTCAAATAAGGAGAAATGTCCCTGGGTGGGTCCTGGAGCCTTCGTCAGTTGTCCTAATGGATGGTCCATGAAGTCTTTGGGAATCGGGGGCTACTATACTTTGTACACATGAAGTTTACTTAGGCATTCAGTGTTGTCTCCAAAGGTGTCGCGTCATGCAGCACGATGGGTGGTCGCCTACCGTCTCCCGACGAAACTTTTTCTCTCACTCAGAAGTCAGCTTAACGAAGTCCTTCAACAGTGATATATACGACTTTAGCAAAGCGTTCGACAATGTTCCCCATCAGGGACTACTAAACAAAATCAAGGCGTATGGCATAGGAGAAAAAATGTCTCTGTGAATAGATTAGTGCATGGATTGATGACAAAAATCAAAGGACCACTATTATACATATACCATACATATACCAAGGCTTTTTCCCCCTTACAAGGGAGGTAGCCAAAAAGGAAAAGGCATAAAATCATTCCCACCCATTCCATCCCTGAATACACTCCACACCCCTCCACCCTCCCTCTCATCTTAGCACCTCCTGGATGATGGGTCATCCCTGCACCTTGTCCACTACCCTGGGTCAGAAGCAGTGTCGCAAGACACAGCACATCCACAGCAAGGCCGCTTCATTAAATCGGCGACCCCCCCTCTCAGTCTCCCCTTGCAGAAAAGGAGAAGACAGGGAGAAATCCCTTCGGGCTGCGTCAAATTTTGCTCACACATACTACCTCACCCCCCATCCCCCCGCCCATTCCACCTCATGCATCACAACATCATCCATATACAACCATTCTCCATTCACCCCTGTCTTCTGTCCTCTCCCGTCCTTCCTCAACAGACATTCCCCTCTTCCCCAAAGCACCCTTCACCCCATCCATCCACCTCATCCTAGGACGTCCCTTCATGTTCACTCCCTCCACATCTGCCTTCCATACCTCTTTTACTAATCTTTCTTCACTCATTCTTTCCATGTGTCCAAACCATCCTAATATTCTTTCATCAACCCTATCTCCCAACTCCCTTTCCACCCCCGTTCTTCTCCTCACCTCCTCATTTCTCACTCTATCTAGCCTAGTAACCCCCATCATACTTCTCAGACACCTAATCTCAAACACTATTAACGGGGTAAAATCCAAAATGGGGTAGTATTACTAGTGGAGTTCCCCAGGGCTCGGTTTTGGGTCCTTTGTTGTTTATTATGTTCATAAACGATTTAGACAATGGGGTTATTAGTGATATTAATTTGCAAACGACACTAAAATAGGACGCAGTATAAGGTTGGGGGAAGCTGCTGGGATACTGCTGAAGGATCTTAATAAATTGTTTGTATGGTGAGAGAAATGGCAAATGGACTTCAATATCTCAAAGTGCAGTGTTTTAGATGTAGGGTTACACAACCCAGCTAACAGGCATAGCTTAGATAATGCTGTGTTAGAGAAAACGGAATGTGAAATGGACTTGGGAATATTAGTGAGTCCTGACCTTAGATCCAGGAAACAGTGTATTAGTGCCATGAATAAGGCTAACAGGGCATCAGGATTTATTGTTAAGACGGTTATAAACAAAAGTGCAGAGGTAAGCAATAAGCTTTATCTGGCGATAGTCAGACCCATCCTTGACTATGCAGTACGTTTTTTGGTCTCCGTCGTATAGCACATATACCAATTCACTAGAATCAATGCAGAGGAGAAATGGTAGAAGGGCTTAGAAATTTACTATACGAAGAGACTTAGGCACATAAACTTATATTCTCTGGAAAGACGAAGAGTGCGGGGTCATCTAAAACAAATATTTAAATGGGTCAAGTACTTTAACAAAGGTGACGAAGACAGCAGGGCAGGGCTAGTAGTAATGTATCTAAATTGGATTGGGCAAATTCAGGTTTAAGAAGGATATAGGCGAAATTAGTTTATCAACAGAGTGGTTTACGAATGGAATAGACTTAGTAACCATGTTGTAAACAACTGTTTGTTTTGAGAGAAGATTAGATAACTTTATGGATAGCGATGATAAGTGGTAATGAACATGGAACTACCTAGTGTAGGCCTTATAGCCTCTTGCATTCTCCTTCATTCTTTCGCTCCCATGTTTTTGTTTTAAGAGAAGATTTAATAGCTTTATGGATAAGGATGATGGGTGACAATGGACATGGAGCTGCCTAGTGTAGGTCTTATTGTCTCTTGTATTCTCCTTCATTCTTATGTTCGTATGATCTTCCCTCCCAACATTTTTCTACAAGAGATAATACTCTTGTACAACTATGATCAACCTCCCCATACCGTGCACATCTTCCGACGTGACACAACAACATGGCCAATGCTTAGGAATACTAAGCCACCTATATGCCGGTATATATATATATATATATATATATATATATATATATATATATATATATATAAATATATATATATATACATATATATATATGAATAGAATCGCCAGTGACGACAATGTCAATACATAATTCCGACAGTAGTCCTCGGACTCGAACCGTGACTTGCGCCGTGGCAGGCCGTCGCCCTACCGACTATGCTACTGAGACTTTAAGATTTATTAACCTCGGGGTTAATGTAACTCCCGCAGGATTTGAGTCAAATGATAACTGCCGTCCTAATCTCGATTTTACGGAGAACCAAGCCCTTTGTAGCCAGTGGTTAAGTTGGTACATATTCTTGATAGACTTTCGTCGTTGTAATACCTGAATAGAATAGCCAATGACGAAGATGTAAATAAAATAATTTGTCCCCGGACTCGAACCGTGACTTACGACGTGGCAGGTCATCGCTCTACCGACTATGCTACTGAGACTATAAGATTTACCAACGTCGGGGTTAGTCTCACTAGCATACTCGGTAGAGCGACGGCCTACCACGGCGCAAGTCTCGGTTCAAGTCCGGGGACAACTGTCGGAATTATTTGATTGACATCGTCGTCATTGGCGATTCTATTCAGGTATTACAACGACGAAAGTCTATCAAGGATACGTACCAGCTCAACCACTAGCTACAAGTGGGCTTGGTTCTCCGTAAAATCTAGATAAGGACAGCAGTTATCATTCGACTCAAATCCTGCGGGACTTAGATTAACCCCGGGGTTAGAGCATCTTATAGTCTCAGTAGCATAGTCGGTAGAGCGATGGTCTGCCACGGCGTAAGTCTCGGATCGAGTCCGGGGACAACTGTCGGAATTCTATATATATATATATATATATATATATATATATATATATATACCAACCTCTAACTAGTTATACCAACACTATAACCATAAATCATAACTCGACTAAGGCACAATAGTCCATATGGATCGAAGCGCTTGTTAAAAATCGGCAACAATACTACTATTTCTTTCCTTCCCAACAGAAGCATGTTCAGTTGACTGCTGTAAGAGTAGGGCAAACACACGCAGGAAGTACACTTCCACACTCCCACGGGATAATGGCGATCAATCACATCCCATTTAGCAAACCATAAAGGTAGTCTCTTTTGTGATGTTTCTTCAAGTCTCTTATTTTCATGTGATTGCTATAAAGGGAAATATAAAGCGATGATATTCTATGTAGATTATTCTCAAGTTAAACTAATATAGTAGATCCTAATCTAGTCTAATTCAGTCCGAATAGATCGGTTACTGTTCCAATAAGTCTCCTGTTTAATGTACTCTATTCATTTTGTCGAGAAAGAACAGGACGACTTCGTACCGACCAAGGCTGAAGGACCTCATCGACAGCAGTGAAAGAACTGACAATATATCATCATACAGTCAACTTTAACCTTTCAGGGCCCAGGGGTCAATTCCTCCCTCCATCATGAATGCAATCGTTTGATATCAATCAGAACGAAATAGAGTGTTTTACTGGGTTCGCGGACAGAGACAAAACTGGGCAACAATTTCAACCCCGTGTCCTTAAGCTATTTCACTCCTGTTGGTGCGTGACTCCTCATAGTTGAAGGGTGGATATCGTAATTAGACGACAGAGATACTTACCCAATGATCCCGATTTCATGTAGGTAAAGTCGCCCTTGTTCTGGGTATCCTGGACCAAAGTGCCGATCTTGGGAAACCCCGGTCTACGGAAGGAAGAGGAATCAGTTCGTTAGCTGCGGCCTACTACCACATTGTACCATGGGCAGCCACACTTCAATGGGGACCTCAGAGGAAACTCCCAAGGAGGGTTCCCTCCTGACATAAAAAAAGGAGGTCCCGCCTTCATTCTGACATGTCGGACGTGTCTGGGTGGATCAAGCTAAGTGTACAGTCAACGCGTGCATGTGGTATAAAGGTATTTTACAGGTGTGTGTGTATATATGTGTGCGTGCGTGTGTGTGTGTGTGTGTGTGTGTGTGTGTGTGTGCGCGTCATTTTGTTTTGCCCAAAATCTTCGTATTTTTTTCTGCGTGTACATGAAAAAAGGTGAACGCTAATTTACACTTACGAGCCAGTCGATTCCGTCTGTATTTTGAGGGTAGATGGGTCGGTGAGTGTGTAGGTGACGTCGGAACACCCGTTGTTGGGCTGCAGAGAGAGGGGATATCTCTCCACTTCGAAGTATTCTTTGGCGATCTGCAGTGATAGAAAAGGGTGGCTGTACAGTGGGGTACATGTCAAAGGATATTAGTTGTAGTCCACCTGTATCCAACATTCAGTCAGATGTTACTTAACAACAAACAATGAGGGAGGAGATGTGACTATCTGTTGAGTTCAACAAGTTCCCTGGCCCCCATGGGCTGCTGTCCAGAGATCTCACCAGTTCTTTGCTTGACTTAGCATGAATGCCACCTCACATGTGGCTTTGATAAACTTTGAAGTCATCTCATCATCTCAATTCTAATGACAGGGTTTGTGTTTAAGATCAAATGGCATTTAACATCACTCAACTGTCATGTATGTTAGACTAGACTCTAGTAAAGGAAATAAAATACTCAAGACTTCCCCCTCCCCTTTAATCATTGAATTTTCTTTTTCTTTTCGTAGTTTGTGGGCCTAGTACCTGCCATAACTTCAACCTTGCAGGTGGTCCGTCCGGAACAGTTTATACTCGTACATGAACGCAGAAGACGGTGCCCACGCTATAGCCACATCAGTGACGATACCCGGAGGAAGCTGAGGTCACTTCAGGTCCCAGGTGAGCAGCCGTTGGGGGACATTAATCAGAGTAGATGCTCTTCCTAACCTCTGTTCTGTGGCCAGGATTACGCCCGAAATCCCACGTGGTTACCAGATACGCGCTACCACTGATCCATGGCGGGCCCCAGGGAACCATTGAGTTGGTTACATGCTCGCCTTCCCCTTCCACCACCAGTGCTTGGAGTTTTAGGACAAATGCTTGGACCAAAACGCTGCAAGGCTCTGCGATGCTCCACGGCGCGGGTTGAAACCATTATGGTCTGCAAATGTCAGAGGAAATACGACCATTTCTTGCCACAGTGTGTGGTTCCAGATTCACATTTTAGTGTGTCTGGCAGTACGGTTATGCGCAGAAGAGCGGTTTCAGTGGTTGCGGTTTTAATGGCTGTACGTGGTTAGTCTTGCGACACTGCTTTTGACCCAGGGCAGTGGACAGGATGCAGGGATGACCCGTCATCCAGGAGGTGCCAAGATAAGAGGGAGGGAGGAGGGTAGAGGGGCGTGGAATATGTAGGGAATGGAATGGGTGGGAGTGGTTTCTATGCCTGTTTCTTTTTGGCTAATACCCATGTAAGGGGGAAAAAGCCGTTGATATATGTATGTATGTACGTGGTTGGGGGATGAGAAATGCACTACACACACCATCGCTTTATTCCCACTGAGAACGTTTGATCTGCGCCGCGGGAATAGCTATAGTGGCGTGCAGAAGTGGGTGAAAGGGGTGTGGTGGCCCCGGGCATCCAAATGGTGAGGGGCATCCAATCAGAGTCATTTGGGGGTGAAAAGAACTCAATAAAATTTGTTGATATATATCAAAATCGAATAAAATATTTATCTTATGCTTCATCTATGTTTACATACATATACATATACCAAGGCTTCTTTCCCCTTACAAGGGGGGTAGCCAAAAAGAAAAAGGCATAAAATCATTCCCACCCATTCCATCCCTGAATACATTCCACACCCCTCCACCCTCTCTCTTATCTGAGCACCTCCTGAATGACGGGCCATCCCTGCACCTTGTCCACTGCCCTGGGTCAGAAGCAGTGTCGCAAGACACAGCACATCCACAGCACATCTATGTTTACATATTCAAAATATCTTCCTTTCTCATAACATTTCCCAGCATTAGGCCTTATGCATTCTTTGGGGCATGCAATCAAAGAGCTGGCCTCGGGCATCACTACTGTAGTTCTTTGCACGCCATTGAATAGATAGATTGTATTTCCCCAATCGCCTCTTTATCCATTGAAATAATGGCCGCCGAAATCACTCATGTCCACATAACTTAGATATTGATTTAGCCGGCAAAAAGTGGAACATCAGGTAAAAAGTGGAATGTGGATAATGCGCATGCACAAACCCCAACATATCGTACCGCGCATCTCTGGGGAGAATACAGTACTTTTTTTTTCGTAGACGAATATTTCAGCTTTATCAAAGGAGGATCTACGTGCACTATTTGAGAAGCAAGAGAAAAAGTCTGGTGGCTCAAAGGCGTTATCACACTGGGCTATTTTTCCTCTGACTGTCGGAGCAGATTTGCAGCCCGCAACTTTGGCTGAAAGAATCAGGTATGCGGGAGGAAAATAATTTTCCTCTAGCGTATCAAATGACATTCTATGTATTTTTTTGAGAAAACAAAATGATTTGCCATAGCGATTTTAAAAGGGAAAATTTCTGGAGGTGGGTTGTATCACCGATTAATTGGAAGTTGGAGGAAAAATAGCTTAGTATGATAGACCCTTAATCCTTCCCATGTCGGGAGGTACTGTTTTCACTTATCCTGTAGCGCCCCCCCTAGTAGTGATAGGATTATGCAGTGATCCATCTCAATCTCTTTTTCTCCTCCTCTCTCTCTCTCTCTGTTCATCTCTATCATAGTCATGCTCGCGACATCCACACCCACGTGTGTACTTACATATGACAGGCTGAGAATATCCACTGCTGGAGGAGTTGGGCAGGCTCCTGTGAAGAGCTTGGCCTCGGTGTCTCCGCTGCAGAACAGAGCCACCAGACCTACCCACACCAGAAAAGTTTGCAACGTCATACTTAGTGTAAGCGAGGTTTGGGGGTCCTTGATGGTATTAGAAGGATCCTCTCGGGAACTCTCAGAAACACAAGTGGTACTCTGTCTTGTGTTCTTCGTGGAATTCTGGTTTACGGGGACTCTTAGAATCACCAGAGGAACTCAGACCGTCCTTGATGATTCTCGGGGTTCACTACGCACTTCTGGTATTAGGCGAGGTCCTGCTGTGGGTACTCGCTGACCCTACGTAGGTGATAACTGGGGTTCTCCGGGTAGGCAGGACCTTTTATTGCTGAAATAAAATTTTATAGTTAGCACCTATGGCCATAATTAGATAGGGGTATTCCCTCTTCAGTCTTGTTTAATGTGGTAAAGCATCGACAGAAATAGAAGATATAAGGCTGGTCTGCTTCGTGACCTCAGCTAGAGAGCTCGTTGTCTGCACAGACACCAGCTAGCGAATACCTGTGAAATTTATTATCTCCGAATAGTGACAAGTGATTGTGTTGTGTTTTTGTAATTGTATACGTTACAATTGTATACAGTTACAGATATAAGATAAAGTGTAGTGCTCTATTAACTTAGAATCAAAACAGTATTCTGTTACTGTACTCCAAAGGTAGGAGTAATAGTATAAGGTAAGCAGAGTAAGCTTCGTGTATTTAGTTTATTTAGAGACCTCTTTTGTTTCTTTTGTTGGTTTATATTTTCTCTTTGCCGTTTGTATTGCTGAAGGAGGAGCGAAATGGCTTGTGAAGGTTGTGTGAACCTGGAGGATCGTCTCAGGATGTATGAGGAGGAAATTCGTCTTCTCAAGAGTGCGCTCTGTGAGAAGAGTGAATCCTCCCCAACAATGGTCTCAAACTGTCCGGAAATAGATTTAATTTAGAAGTGGGTAGAAACAACTTCGCCAACCATGTATTTAATGAATGGAATAAACTTCCTGCAGAGGCAGTGCAACGTAGTTCAGTTCGAAGCTTTAAGAATCATTTAGATAAACACCTAAGCAAGATGCTGTAATGACTATAATTTATTTTATATTATTTGTTTATTTGTTTTGTTATCATTTGTCCGTTTGTTTAATATTATTTGTTTGATTCTCATTTATTATTAGTCATGTCAATTTATTATGATTTACTATTTACCTGTTTATTATGTAATTATACCTATGCATTTATTTATTATATTTATTATTTACATTATTATAGTTTTTATTTATTCATTTATTTGTTTATCATTATTATGATTTTTTTCGCATCCGACCTAGATATGGACCAAAAGGTTTCTTGTCGGCATGCTCCGCCTTTGTAATCCTTTGAAAAAATGGGGTTAGAATGTGACCAACAAAAGACGAAGTTAATACCAGTGGAAAGGAGAGAAAGTCTGGAAAGGCATTGTGGAGAATACTGAGGAATATTGGCGTGCAGAGGGGGTTGGTAGTGGTGACCCCGGACATCCAAAAAGGGAGGGGCATCCAATCAGATAATTTGGGGGAAAGAACCCAACAAAATTGGTTGGTTTATATCTTCCTTTCTCATAACACTTCTAAGTACTATGAGACTTTAAAATTGAATCTTTGGGGCATATAATCAAGAAGTTGCTCCCGGGTATCATCAGATCTCTGCACACCACTGCTGAAGAACGACGAAAACGCCAAGAAACGAAATCGGGGAAGAAATCAGAGAAAGCTGCATCAGTAAATAGGTATGCATGTTTTCAAAGCCGTATTGGCTGGCAGAAAAGTAACGAGAACAAAGAACACTGTAAACCCACTATCGGAGAAATAATAACGGGAATAAAGAGAAACTGTATATTTCGACTACTATCTGTAGTCCTCTTCAGCAGAATAGTACAGATAGTAGTCGAAATATATAGTTTCTCTTTATTTCCGTTATTATTTCTCCGATAGTGGGTTTACAGTGAACTTTTATAAATGTGTTATAACATACCATTCTCCAAGAGAACAAAGAAGTTAAAAGTAAAAAAATATTTTATTATAAAACCAGTAGTTCTATTTAGATGTGAAGCATAGAAAATATATCATATTTTTGAAAATGTAGTGTTAGGAAAAATCATAGGTTCGGCATGTGACAACGATGGAAGAATATAGACGAGGCGACACAACAAGAAATAAAAAGTCTGACCCGACAGAGAAAGATCAGTGAGGAAATCAAGACTGTAGATCGCGAGGTAGTAGCGTTCTGTAAGAGAACGGAAGATGAGAGGATGCTTTAAAATGGCAATTGTCGATAAAATGGTCAGAGTAGACACCATATGAGGATAAAAGGTTTAGTAAAGGTATAGCGTTTCGATTGATGAAGCTTTTTCAAATACATGAACTATGGACTACCTAGAAAAGACAATCCGCTCGCGCGGGATCGGTGAGGGGAGAGGTCTGTGTCACACACCAAGACAACACCAATCACCTAATGAACTGGGACCATGCTGAAATGATTTTATGTGAAACCGACAAAATAAAAAGAAAATGCCTAGAGGCAGTAACTATTCAGAGTCTATCATTTGGGTTTGAAGATGCGCTTCACTGACATACCTAACCTAACCTAACCTAATCCGAACCGAACCGAATCTACGAGGGGTGATTGAAAAACTCGTCGCCTATGGTAGAAGGACACGAGATACAGACTTGTACCTTTTTCACACAAAATCTAATCTTTCATAAGCCGGTATAAAAATTTTCAAGCTTTCAACGTAATATTTTTTTTTGTTTTACAGATAATTGATTTGGGACAGAAAGGTATTGTAGAGAAAATGGACAAAATTGGTTATCGGGCAGTCATTCAATACCTCTACATCAAGGTGCTTAATTCCAAAGGAAATTAAGGAGGACATTGTGGCTACTTTACGAGACAATGCTCCTTCATACAACATGATTAAAACATGAGTAGCTGATTTCAAACGGAGCAGGGACAGCCTGGAAGATGACCTTCGTCAAGTAAGGCTTGCCACTGTCACCACTCAAGAAATCAGCGACAAAATCCATGACATGTTGCTCACAGGTCGACGTTTGACTGAACTTTTTATTGCGACACAGTTGGGCATCTCCAAGAAACGTGTTTATATAACTATCCACAACCATCTTGAAACGACGAAGGTTTCAGCTCGATGGGTCCCAAAACTTGTTGGACCTGATCAGAAGCGGCTGCGATGCAACACGTCAAAGAACAATCTCGCCACTTTTTTACGCTGATCCACAAAGATTTATCCGGCGATTTGTGATCATGGATGAGACTTGGGTTCACCACTTCCAGCCTGAGTCAAAAGAACAATCAAAACAATGGAAGCATCATGGATCTCCAGCTCCAAAGAAGGCCAAGTCGGTGATCTCTGTAGGGAAGGTGACGGCTTCCATTTTTTGGGATGATTAAGGGGTGCTACTGGTGAAATATATGACAAAGGGTCAATCCATTACTGGACCATACTATACCAACTTAATAAGGCAGCTGCGAGAGAGAGAAAAAAAAAACGACGTGGAAAGCTGTCATTAGGGGTGCTTTTCCATCGGGACAATGCGCTAGCACAAATCCGCCGTGGCTCTTGCTGCCATACATGATTGCGGCTTCCAGCTAGTTGAACATCCACCCTATTCGCCCGATTTGGCTCCCTCGGACTACTATCTATTTCCCAAGATGAAAAAAGAGCTTAGCGCTCAACATTTCGCCACGGATAATAACGTCGTTGATGCCGTAGAGTTGTATTCGAAGGACCAAGATTCAAGCATCTACGAAGAGGGGATCCGTAAACTCCACGACCGTTGGAATAAGTGTGTAAACTTGCAAGGGGATTAAGTTGAAAAATAAATGTATCAGTTTATCATGAAATACATTTTTGTACTAACCGAACATGACCATACCCAACTAACATAACATTAGCAAACTAATCTATTTCCCTGTCGTGTCGCCATCTAGGCCTAGAAGGGGTGGCTGGACTCTCCCATTCCTTACACGAATAGGATTAAATGGAAAAAGATCGCCCTTCTGGCGTTTGTCTCAACAAAGTCCACAAAGTCTCAGGCAACAAAGGAATTGGTTACCTTTCCGTGACGCAACATCCCTCTATCTTATTACTTAAAGTACAATCGCACTTTTCCTTCACCCTCAGCACCACTGGTTCTGTAATGCTTACCTTCTAGCTGACGGAGATCGATTGAAGCTATGGCTGTGCTTCCCTCTCCTTTATATAGGTGCCCTAAAACTTCCATCACCACCCCTACCCCCCCTACCTCCTCTTCCTCCTCCCTAACGCCATACCCATCGAACTACACTATACCACCTTCTCTTCTTCTCTACCTTTTCTTCCTCCTTTTGTCCTGAGGGCGTCGGACTTGTCGCGTCGACCAGCTGTTTCCACACGGTCCTATCCTCTGTTATTTACATCCGTTTCTTAGGGTTTACTCTTAAGATTTTTATATCTTCCTTCATGTTTTCTATTACTCTTTCTCTTGGTCTGCCTGTTGGTCTGATGCTCGCGGGCCTTCCTAACAGTACTCCTTTAGTAATTCGTTCATCTTCCATCCTAGCAACATGTCATGTCCATTTGAGTCGGCGTGTGCGAAATATTTTTGTAATTGGTAGTAAACCTGAGAATTTCGTCAGTTTATGGCCATGCTGTCTTTACCACCATTCGGGTCCCTCCTCCGACACCGGTCCTCAGGTCCTCCCGAGAATGATCGCTCGAACATATTGAGTCTCCACTCTCCATTCTTTCTCTTTTGAGATGCCATACTTCACAC
>NC_134782.1:65026115-65036115 GCF_046742065.1 Oratosquilla oratoria | reverse complement strand
TACATATATATATATATATATATATATATATATATATATATATATATATATATATATATCAACCACAGTACCTGTTCCTTGGCCGTACCACACTCCAATTTCTGTATATTGGTCTCCGCGGATCTCCTGACGTTGATGGCTTAGAATTAAAGCATATTGTGGTTGATAAAAATGTATCTCTGTTCACTGGGATCCATTGAGTATTGCATATATATATATATGATTAAACAAACTATTGTATGTATCCATGAATATTATTAATATTTGTGAAATTAATGTTGCCACAATCCATGATAGCTTTTGTAAGAAGAAAGCATGGTTATGGAAAATGATTGTGTAATTTTTCCAAATGTTGAAATTTTGGTTATTTTAATTTTTTTGCGGGCGGAAATAGTTCATTTACAAACTCCTACGTTTTTGCAGATAAACCCCTATAACTATATATATTCTTAAGATAAATAAACTGGATACATTTCTTCACCTTTCAGCTGTAGACATTTATTGTCAATCCACACACACACACACACATGCACATACACACACACAAAAAAGAATGTGTACCCATGATATTTGTGTTTGTGTATGCATGTATTTTCAAACTAGGGTTTCCCAACTTTGGGAGGGCGCGCTATTATATTTTGGTAAGGGTTAAGGGTTAAAGTTAGGTGGTTTATGGTGAGGGAACACGCCACTACTGTAGTTCCCCCTTAAGTTATTATTTTTGTAAACATAAGAATCAATATAATTAACAAACCATTGTATGTGTTCATAAATATTATTTATATTTGTGAAATTAATGTTGCCACAAAACATGATAGCTTTTGTAAAAAAAAATTATGCAAATGTAAAAAGATTGTATAATTTTACCAAATGTTGGAATACTGCTCATTTTCATTTAATTTTCGTGCGGCGAAAACTTATTATTCACAAACTCTTCCTATGTTTTTTCAAAGAAATCCCTATAACCATATATATTCTGAAGATAAATAGAATAGATACATTTCTTCACCTTTTAGCTGTAGGCATTTATTGCCAATCCACACACACACACACGCACGCACGTAAAAGAATGTGCACATGATATTTGTGTATGCGTGTATTTTCAAACTAGGGTTTCCCAAACTTCGGGTAAGTGGGCGCACATCTGGGAGGGGGAGTGTTTAAAGCTATATTTAATTTAGAAATATATTTCGGTTATGGTTAAGGGTTAAAGTTAGGTATGGTAATTAGTTACTGCATATATATATATATATATATATATATATATATGTATGTATATATGTATGTATATATATACAGGGTGCGGCAACATAACTTCCTTTTTCCAAAAGGCAATAAAACAAGATGTATAAATCAGAAAGGTTTTAATTTTGTTTCATAATTATAGTACATATTTAAAGTTTTGTTTCACACAGTTTTGAAAATCATATCAGGTAGATGACGTCCCCCATTGTCCATACACTGCATATACCGATTTCGGGTGTTTGCCATGACCCTCACCAGCGTATCAGCGGGTATATTGGCAATTTCTTCTCGGATGTTGGCCTTCAAGTCTGGTAGGCTTCTCGGGCGGTTGACATAAACACGGGATTTCAAATATCCCCACAAATAAAAATCACAAGGGGACAAATCGGGGGAACGGGCTGGCCACTCCAAATCGCCCCTTATTGAAATGAGGCGCTCCGGAAAATGTTCCCTCAAAACAGCCATCGATGCCCTTGAAGTGTGAGCCGTTGCTCCGTCCTGTTGAAACCAAATATCCCCTAGGTCCAATTCTTCAATTCGTGGAAGAAAAAAAAAATTCCTCCAACATGTTTACATACCGGTCTGAATTCACTGTCACTGTGACCTCATTTTCTTAAAAAAAACAAGGACCAACAATTCCAGTGGAGGAAATTGCACACCACACTGTGACTTTAGGTGAATGCAAAGGCCTTTCATGCAATTCATGGGGATTGGTGTCAGCCCAGTAGCGCATGTTTTGTTTGTTGACGCATCCAGTCAAATGAAAATGTGCTTCATCACTAAAGTAAACAATAGCGTCTTCAGGAACGTTTTCGAGAAGTGCCTCACATGCGTTCCTTCGTGAAGTGAAATCACGTACGGAGAGTTCCTGCACAATCGCCATCTTGTAAGGATGGTAATGAAGGTCATCGTGAAGTATTCGCCTCACTGAACGATCAGAAAGTCCAAGGGCAGAGGCATGTTTGCGCGCAGAACGCCGTGGGGATTGCAAGACTGAAGCTCTCACTGCCTCAATGTTCTCAGGTGATCTGATGGGCCGAGGTACTCCAGTTCTTCGTCGTGTAGTACTCACAGTTTGCCTGAACGTAGTGACCCATGTAACAATTGATTTCCGGTCCGGAACAGGGCCTCTCGGGGCTACATTGAAACGATTTCGAAAGGCGCGCTGGGTTGCAATAACAGACTGACGATTCGAAAAGTAAGCTTCGACGGCAAACGCACGCTCCTCACTATTCCAACGCATGATAGCGACTGACTGTATTTCCAAGAAAACTTTCAGAACGGCCCTGTCAAATGAAACCACGCCCACCCCGCTACTACTTCTACAGCCAGATTGCCACGCATTATAAAAAAGGAAGTTATGTTGCCGCACCCTGTACAGTATATATGTATGAATATATATATATGTATATATATATATGTATATATATATATATATATATATATATACTAGCCAATTACCCGCGCGTTGCTGCGAGTTCGTGAAATCCTAACCTAACCATACCATACCTAACTTTAACCCTTAACCATAACCAAAATATTTTTTTAAATAAGATATAGCTTTAAACACTCCCCCCACCCAGACGTACGCCCGCCCCCCTTCCTGAAGGTTGGGAAACCCTAGTTTAAAAATGCATGCATACACGAACAGAAATATCATGTGCACATTCTTTTGCGTGCGTGTGTGAGTGTGTGTGTGTGGATTGACAATAAATGCCTACAGCTAAAAGGTGAAGAAATATATCTATTTTATTTATCATCAGAATATATATGGTTATAGGGATTTATTTGGAAAAACCTAGGAAGAGTTTGTAAATAATAAGTTTTCGCTGCACCAAAATTAAATGAAAACAAGGAATATTTCAACATATGGTAAAATTATACAATCGTTTTACATTTGTATATTTTTTCTTACAAAGTTATTATGCTTTGTGGCAACATTGATTTTACATATATATAAATAATATTTATGAATACATAAAATGGTTTGTTTTATTATATTGATTCTTATATTACAAAAATAATAACTTAAGGGGGAACTACAGTAGTGGCGTGTTCCCTCACCAAAAGCCACCTAACTTTAAACCTTAACCCTAACCAAAATATATATTTTTCAAAATAAATATAGCTTTAAATACTCCCCCTCCCAGGTGTGCGCCCCCTTCCCGAAGTTGGGAATCCCCAGTTTGAAAATACATGCATATACAAACAAAAATATCATGTGTACACATTCTTTTGTGTGCGTGTGTATGTGCATGTGTGTGTGTGTGTGCGTGTGTGTGGATTGACAATAAATGTCTACAGCTGAAAGGTGAAGAAATGTATCTACTTTATCTATCTTCAGAATATATATAGTTATAGGGGTTTATCTGCAAAAACGTAAGAGTTTGTGAATGAACTATTTCCGCCCGCACAAAAATTAAATGAAAATAACCAATATTTCAACATTTGGTAAAATTATACAATCCTTTCCCATAAACATGCTTTCTTCTTACAAAAGCTATCATGGTTTGTGGCAACATTAATTTCACAAATGTAAAGAATATTTATGGATACATACAACGGTTTGTTTAATCATATTAATTCTTAAGTCACAAAAAATACTACGCGACTTCAGGGGATACTACATAAACCTCCTAACTTTAACCCTTAACCCTAATTTTTTTTTTTCGAAATGAAATATAGTTATCCAAGTACCTGGAGTGATAAGGTATAAGAATATATATGGTTATAGGGGTCTATCTCTAAAACCCTAGGAGGAGTTCATGTACAAACAATTAGACAGACAGAGGCTACTATTTAATTTTAATATATACATACATATATATGTATATATATATAAATATATATATATATATATATATATATATATATATATATATATATATATATATATATATATATGCAACATTTATTGGGTCCCAGTGAACAGAGATACAATTTGATCAACCACAATACACTTTAATTCTAAGCCGTCAACGTCGGGAGATCCGTGGAGGCCAACATACAGAAATTGAAACGTGGTACGGCCAAGGACCAGGTATTGTGGTTGATATATATATATATATATATATATATATATATATATATAATTATATATATATATATATATACATATAGATATGTATATATATATGTATATATAAGTATATATATATGTATATATATATATATATATATACATATATATACATACATACATATACCAAAGTTTTTTTCCCCTTTCACGGGGGGTAGCCAAAAAGAAAAAGGCATAGAAATCACTCCCACCCATTTCATTTCCCATATATTCCACTGCCCTCCACCCTCCTCCCTCCCTCCCATCTTGGCACCTCCTGGATGACGGGTAATCCCTGCATCCTGTCCACTGTCCTGGGTCAGAAGCAGTGCCGCAAGACACAGCACATCCACAGCAAGGCCGCTTCATAAATTCGGTGACCTCCCCTCTCCGTCCCCTCATGCAGGAAAGTAGAAGACGGGGAGAAATCCCTTTGGGCAGCGTCAAATTTTTTCTCATACATACTTCCTCACCCCCCATCCCCCACCCAGTCTCCCTCATGCATCACAGCCTCATCTATACACAACCCTTCTCCATTCACCCCTATCTTCTGTCCTCTCCCGTCCTTCCTCTACAGACATTCCTCTCTTTTGTAAAGCCCCTTTCACCCCATCCATCCATCTCATCCTACGACGCCCCCTCATATTCACTCCTTCCACCTCTGCCTTCCACACTTCTTTTACTAATCTTTCTTCACTCATTCTTTCCATTTGTCCAAACCATCCTAATACTCTTTCATCAACCCTATCTCCCAGCTCCCTTTCCACCCCTGTTCTCCTCTTCACCTCCTCATTTCTTACTCTATCTAGCCTAGTAACCCCTATCATACTTCTGAAACATTTCATATCAAACACATTCAAACTCCTTCTCTATTCCTCTCTCATGTTCCATGTTTCTGCCCCGTACATTGCTGTTGGCACAATCACTCCTTCATATAATCTCCTCTTAGCATTCATTCCCAGATGTCTATTTCTCATTACACTTTTTAATCCACCAAGGTATTTACTCGCTTCTCTCAATCTACATTCTACCTCCACCCCCACTCCTCCCTTTCCTGTCACATTCGCACCGAAGTATCTGAAACTATCAACTTCCTCCAGTTTCTCACCCTTAATGCTCACTTCCAGCCTACTGTCACTCTCTCCCCTTGTACATCTCATCACCCAACTTTTAACCACATTTATCTTCAGCTTCCTTCTTTCACACACCTTCTCAAACTCTGTCACTAACTTCCTCAATCCATCCTCTGATCCTGCTACAAGCGCAGTGTCATCAGCAAACAACAGCTGGCTCACCTCCCACTTTTCTCTATTTTCTTTAATCATCTCCAACCCCTGACCCACTACCCTTGCATTCACCTCTCGCACCACCCCATCTATGTAAAGATTGAACAGCCAGGGCGACATAACACACCCCTGACAAAGTTCCACCTTTACCTCAAACCATTCACTCTCTCCATTTCTAATCCTAACACAAGCTCTACTACTCTCATAAAAACTCTTGACTGCTCTTAACAGCTTTCCTTCTATCCCATATATCTGCAGTACCTTCCATAGTGCCTTCCTGTCTACGCTATCGTAAGCCTTTTCCAGATCCATAAAAGCCCAAAAAACATCCTTACCTTTTCCTATAGCTTTCTCACATATCTGTTTTACCACAAAGGTCTGATCTACACACCCCCTACCTGTCCTAAAACCACACTGTTCCTCACCAATTACTCCCTCTGTTCCTCTCCTAATCCTCTCAATCAAGACCCTCCCATAAGCCTTCCCAACTACACTCAACAAGCTGATCCCTCTGTAACTACTACACTCACACTTGTCCCCCTTTCCTTTGTAAAGCGGAACTATACAGACACTCCTCCAGTGCTCTGGCACTCTATCCTCTCTTATACAAACATTAAATAACCTCATCAGGCAGTCCACCATAACTGTGCCTCCTTTCTGCATGGCATCTATCCATACAAGGTGCCTTACCTGCTCTCATAATCTTAACAGCTGCTTTCACTTCATCCTTCCCTATTTCTCCTCCATTTTCCTCACTCATAACTCTCATTTTCTTAGCGCTTCCCACTGCAATTACCTTTCCTTCCCTATCCGTCTTCACATTTAGCAACTCCATAAAATACTCTGCCAACCTTCCTCTCACTGCCTTCTCTTCCATTATCATCTCTCCATCTGCACCTTTTACCTTTTCTTCTCTACTTGATTCACCTCCTCTTCCTCTTTTAACTTCCTTCCAAAACATCTTTTTATTACTTTCAAAATTTTGTCATATTCTTTCCCCATTTCACATCTGCTCTCCTCTTTGCTTCCTTTATCTTATGCTTAACTTCCTTTCTCTTTACTTTGTACCTCTCATACGATTCCCTCGTCCTAATTTGTAGCCAATCTATGAATGCCTGCTTCTTCTCTTCTATACCTTTCTTTGCTTCCTCATCCCACCACTCACTACCATTCTTTCTATTTCCTCCCGCCTTCCTTGTTCCACACACCATCTTTGCACACCTTCTGACTCTCACCTTGAACCATCCCCATTCCTCCTCCACTCCTAGTTCTACTCTATCCTTTACTCTCTCCCACTCTTATCTCAACTTCTTCTTATACTCATTCTCCTTTTTTCCTCATTTAAGCAGTTCACTCTAAGTACCTCCCTACCTTCTCCCCTTTTCCTTTTTGTCCACCTATTCTACACTCTCAATTTACCTTCCACCAGGAAATTATCTGATATTCCCCAACTCTCTCCCCTTAGAACATGTACATCCTTAACTCTTACTACCATGCTCCTGGTCACCACTATATAGTCCATTAACGCTTTATCTGCCACCCTTCCATCCACCACCCACTCCCATGTGTACTTATGCCTGACTCACTCCGTCAATTGGTTCATTTCCTACCCTAGCATTTACGTCTCCCAATACAACTACATTGACATTTCTCCCTAATCCCTCTATGCACTCATCTATATCTACCCAGAATACCTCCCTTTCCTCTACGTTCTTCTCACTACCAGGCCCATACACACTTACAAAAACCCACATCTCCTTCCCCAGCTTCACTTTCA
Organism: Oratosquilla oratoria; assembly: GCF_046742065.1. Classification (NCBI taxonomy): domain Eukaryota; kingdom Metazoa; phylum Arthropoda; class Malacostraca; order Stomatopoda; family Squillidae; genus Oratosquilla; species Oratosquilla oratoria. The sequence continues at coordinate 65,028,749 of NC_134782.1, read as the reverse complement.
TCCACATCAACCTTGATGACACTTCCCTCCACTCCACTACCCGCTTACTTATCTCTTCACTTATCTCCCTCGTCCCCTCTTCACTCCTGAGTACCTCCCAGCTATACTCCTAAACTCACAGTTGCCCTTTCCTTTAATTTTATTTTCACTTAAAGCCAGTACATCCATCTTTTTTTTTACAAACATACTACCTATCTCTTCCCTTTTACTCTCATCTGTACCACACTCACGCACGTTAAAAGACCCAAACCTTAGGGTACTGCTTGGAAACCGCCCAGACCCTCTTATGCCTTTACTTTCTTTTTTAGGAATGTCCCCTTTTGGGGCTACATGTAGTAGGACTCCTAGTCCCATCCCCCGTCCCTTTTTTGTCGCCTTTTACGACTCAAGTGGAAATACTTGGTGGCAGTATTTTTCCCCCCACCACAGGGTAGGTAGGCGAAAATAAAAGAAATGAATATTCAGAGAAATGGTACAGGACAGTAACAAGGCGTTGGGGGACAGCATAACGGAGGGACAGTCGTAGTTATATATATATATATATATATATATATATATATATATATATATATATATATATATATATAGTAGCCAGTTACCCGCGCGTTGCTGCGGGTTCGTGAATAATCCCTAACCTAACCATACCATACCTAACTTTAACCCTTAGCCCTAACCAAAATATATTTTTAAATGAAATATAGTTTTAAACACTCCCCCTCCCAGAAGTGCACCCCCCTACCCGAAGTTTGGGGAACCCTAGTTTGAAAATACATGCATACACAAACAAAAATATAATGTGCACATACTTTTGCGTGCCTGTGTGAGTGTGTGTGTGTGGATTGATAATAAACGCCTACAGCTAAAAGGTGAAGAAATGTATCTACTTTATTTATCTTCAAAATATATATGATTATAGGGGTTTATTTGGAAAAACCTAGGAAGAGTTTGTGAATAATAAATTTCCGCCGTACTAAAATTAAATGAAAATAAGCAATATTTCAACATTTGGTAAAATTATACAATCGTTTTACATTTGCATAATTTTTTCTTACAAAAGCTATCATGGTTTGTGGCAACATTAATTTCACAAATATAAATAATATTTATGAACACATACAATGGTTTGTTTAATTATATTGATTCTTATGTTACAAAAATAATAACTTAAGGGGGAACTACAGTAGTGGCGTGTTCCCTCACCATAAACCACCTAACTTTAACCCGTAACCTTAACCAATTTTTTTTTTAATTAAATATATCGTTAAATACTCCCCCTCCTAGGTGTGCGCCTCCCCCTCCCGAAGTTTGAAAATACATGCACACACAAACACAAATATCATGTGTACACATTCTTTTGTGTGCGTGTGTGAGTGTATGTGTGTGTGTGTGTGTGGACTGACAACAAATGTCTACAGCTGAAAGGGGAAGGAATGTATCTACTTTATTTATCTTAAGAATATATATAGTTATAGGGATCTGCAAAAATGTAGGTGTTTGTGAATGAACTATTTCTGCCCGCACAAAAATTAAATGAAAATAACCAATATTTCAACATTTGGTAAATTTTTACAATCCTTTCCCATAAACATGCTTTCTTCTTACAAAAGCTATCATGGTTTGTGGCAACATTAATTTCACAAATGTAAATAATATTCATGGATACATACAATGGTTTGTTAAATCATATTAATTCTTAAGTCATAAAAAATACTACGTGACTTCAGGGGATACTACATAAACCTCCTAACTTTAACCTTTAACCCTTACCAAAATATTTTCTTTTAAATGAAATATAGATATTCAAGTACCTGGAGTGACAGGGTATCAGAATATATATGGTTATAGGGGTCTATCTCTAAAACCCTAGGAGGAGTTCGTGTACAAACAAACAAACAAATAAATAATCAGACAGAGAATATTACTTTATAATAATATATTATATATATATATATATATATATATACATATATATATAGATAGATAGATATAGATATATAGATAGATATATATATATATATATATATATATATATATATGCATAGCTATATATCCGGTTTGTATATCTTCCATTCTGTTTCAGGTCCAGCTTTTATCGGGACGTCGACGGAGGTCAAGGCAAGTGTCTGGGCGTCCGTCCTGCTGGCCCTACGACCGGCTCGGCTCGGCCACATGTTTCCGCGTGGCGTGGAACCTCATTCCAGGCAAACCGGTTGCCAAGAGTCTCCCTCCTTACCCGGCGCTAATGCTCCTAACCTCCCTTCCCCAATTTTGTCTAAAGTCAGTTTTTTTTTTTATTCATCTCCCTGGCATTCTCTCACCCCCATCCCTCCTTTACTCACCCAGCCTCCTCCGGATGCAAAGTTATCATGGTACATCTCGACGAAACCATTCCTCACCGGATGGCTCTTATTCTTTCTTTTGACCGCCATCTGGCTAGTTTATTCACCTCTGTTGAGGTGAGGTAATCCAAGCCGGAAACCTTGTACGCACTGCAAGGCTGCTTCGCCTACAGACATACACAAGTCTATAGACTCTACAGTACAGACACCGCAACTCAGAGACATGTCTGTAACATATGTGGTACGGAGGGGATCTGGCGGGAACCCGTGCTGGCGATTGGCGAGTTCACTCCGT
>NC_134782.1:64986115-65008615 GCF_046742065.1 Oratosquilla oratoria | reverse complement strand
CCGTTGTTCTTCTTGACGAGGTGGAAAAGGGAGTACCAAGGGCTGTGGGCCTTTTGGCAAAGGCCGAATCTTTCCATCTCCTGGAAGGTTTTCTTAGTGGCGATGAGTTTTTCAGGTGGTAGGCTGTATTTTTTTTTTTTGCTAAATACTGGGAACCCAGACTTGATGTAGTAATAGACGCCATGCTTAGATTTCGTCTGTGACGTCTGCCGCAGCTCAAGCTTGAAGACATCGGGAAATTCAGTGAGTAGGTGGGCGTAGGGCTGTCTAGCATTGATGACGGCGACTGTGGGTGGCTGTGATGCGGTTTGCAGGGGCTTCGAGGTGGGTGCTGTTGCGCAGACCAGGCGGCCATAGGCGACGACTAGTAATCTCTAGTGGGCGAGAAAATCAGCACCGAGGAGGGGTATACTGATATCTGCCAGGATGAGCCTCCAGGAGTAGGGGCGACATCTGAAGGTGAGTTGGAGGCGTTTGCACCCGCAGGTGGTGATGGTTGTGCCACTGGAGGTGGTGTGCTTCACGCCGACGTCCTTAGGAAACCGACGTTCCGCTGCAGATGCAGGTAACATGGATCTGCAGTCGCTGGTGTCGACAAGGAAATGATGTTTGTAAATCTTGTCGATGATGTAGAGGTTCGTAGCGCCTGTGGAGGCCTCCGTGATCGACAGCGATGTCCTCGTAGTTACCAAAAACGCATCGTACGGGCACTGAGAGGCGCAGGAGCCACATGTGTTGGAGGCAGCAACTGTAAGACATTGGTAAATAGAGGTAGACAAGTAGGTAGATAGAGGGGTAGGTGACGAGAAATTAATTTTTACGAGTTAGATATTTGGTAAACACAAGCAGCGAAGGAGTTGCATAATCTCGCTCACCGTCTTAAATTTTATACACAACCGCTAGGGCACAGATTTTAATGCCGATGTGACAATATGTAAACTAAGTCATTCCGCTTCGATGTTGAGATTGCTTGTGTAAGCAGTATTGCTTAAGACGTTGTAACAGTTTTTCTGATTGGAGAAGGGTGGAGGAGGAGAAAACATTATTGGTACATGGGAGAAAAGTCACGCCCTCGGGGGAGGCACTTGTTTGTAACAATCAAGATTATTGGATGAATTAAGTAGTGACGTCGGAACAGAGCTGGCTTAGTGAGTGAATTGGGGTTCCCAGGCGGGAGTCCTTTGGTGTACCTAAGACTATAACGTTGTAAAGAATTAGTGAAGAAGAAACGAAGAAAAATCTTTCCCAGTTTAATTCACCCCATCCAGAAACATTACTAACTTGCTACAGAAGATTTGGTGAAGGAAAGTGAATGAAGAAATATAATATTATAGAAGGGAACAGTTAAACAAAATCAAACCAGTAATTACGGAGAGACGGGAACTGAAAGTAATGGAGTCAACAGCAACCATCCCTGCGTGGCACACACGCACACAAGCACATCGCAAACAAGAAACACGACTACACGTACTGTACACACCACGATGATCACGTGGCATGGAACGCGCATGATGTCGTCCACGACCTGACGCTTCTCTGCCAGTGCGACCCTGCTTGACCCGACCTAACCTAACCCAGTGCAATTATGTAATTATGCACCACGGATGACTACCCGCGAGGTATATATAGCGCATCCCGCCGCATGTAAAATTAGTTCACTTGTACCTTACAACAAAGGAGACAAACTCACCAAAACTTCTTAACTCTTCACCACAGTAACATCGCTACAATACAAACATCTACTTATGCTTTCTCTCCTACTGAAATTCATTTGATTCTTAATTTTTCCTCCTACTAAATCTTCTCATATCAGTTTACCTACCCCTAAAAATATTTCCATCTTTCTGACTGTCCCTACAATTTAAACTCTGAGTCCTTTCCCAACTTTGTTGGTTGAGATCTTGATTGATAGATATTCCAAAAAAGAATGTCCTCACAAATACTGAAACAAGCCCCGATTTTTAATAAGCCATGACACAAACGCTAATAGATATTCCTAAAAGCGCTCAGTGGCAAAAGTCCCCTTTCATACACAACTATCTTTTAATTTTTCTATAGACTTCTTTCCCCTTCCTACAAACACCGATCCCGCGCGAGCGGGTGGACTTTATGTAGTCCATAGAACATAAATTGTAGCAGCGAGCTCCAAGGGAGGATGCGAGAGATGATGAGGTTAGATTGTGTTGTTCACGTGGCGTGCAGTGAGGTTAAGTTGGAATCTGTACAATATCATTATTGACTTTGACCTTGAGCCCTGCACCAACAGCGGTAGTCACGTTACGACCGAATTCAAAGGAGACTATGGGAAACCATTAGAGAGATACAGTGACAATAGAGAGACAGACAAACAGACAGACAGACAGACATATACTAACAGACAGACAGAAAGACAGGCAGACAGGCAGAAAGACAGACAGACAGGCAGAAAGACAGACAGACAGACAGACAGACAGACAGACAGACAGACAGACAGACAGACAGACAGACAGACTTTCAACGCTTTTCCTTATCATGTCCTCATCCATGTAGTGAAATTATACTCTTATATTTCTTTTTCTAATTTATGGGTCTCTCCTGTTATTTTCTTTGAGAGTTTCAGGCGATAGATTACACTAGTCTGCGTCATTTTTGTTGTCAAAATATTTTGAATGATTCCGAGTACATTCAACGTGCTGAATTTAAACATGAAATATGTTTTCTTTGATCAGTTCTAATTTTCACGCTATCTATTTTTCCATTTTTGTACGTTTTTTTTCTATTATTTGTTACTTTTACACAAATAACAAAGACAATTTCAGAAAAAATTGCACAAATTTATTATTCAGTTATGAATCAGTTACTATCAGAAATCTTAGATATACATTCAAGGGTCAGAGCTGGGCGCGTTATCGCCGGACAGGTATTGCGTTACAGAAAAATCTGGGGTGTATTTCCGTCAATGCGTATTATATACATACATACATACATACATATATATATATATATATGTATATGTATATATATATATACATATATATACATATATATATGTATATATATATATAATATATATATATGTATATGTATATGTATATGTATATGTATATGTATATGTATATGTATATGTATATGCATATGTATATGTATATACAATGCATATATGTATACATATATATAATCTTTTTTGGTAACGCACTTCCTATCCAGCGGTAATGCGCCCAGCTTTGTCAAGGGCCTCAGGCAACGGTTTTATGGCTGTGTTGCCATATTTTTCGTTTTTTCAACATATGATCAGTGCTTGTTCAGACAGTGTAGGAATGGGAGGTGTGCAGCTTTGTAAGTTTATACACACGCACATGCACCCACCCACAAGCTTATATGTGTGTGTGTACGTGTGAGTGTGTATTTTATAAATTCATTCATTCTATTGCAGGGATTTGACAATGAACAGGAGATGCAAAAAATATCCAAACAGGTTTTGCAACATTTGTGGCAAAGTGAGAATGCCTGATCAACATTTGAAAATTACTCAGTTTGTAAAATCATGTTCCTACGCCTATTTTTAAATCCAAATTTGAGATTGAGGTAAAATGCTTGCTACTAGTGCATGCTGTAGAACATGTGGTGAAAGTTTAAGACGTTGGATTAAGGGCAAGATGAATTCCTAGTCGACGGTTCGAGTCCTGCACTTCTTTCCGATTCCTAGCAGTGACTGTTACCTGCCCCAGCAGTCAAGTGCATAGGCCAAAGGTGATGGATTTGGCCTCAGCTACACACCTATTGGAATATGCTCTTCACCTTCCCTGTTGCCTCCTTTGAATATTACTCACACATGTGCAGATTTCCAGTCCAATGGTACTTTCCCCCTTTTAGTGAAATTATTGTCAAATGATAAATTCAGTCCAGTAATTATTTTCTACATTTTTTTTATATCCAATCTGAGACCTCATCAGGTCCTAAGGTCTTTCTCACCTTTTAATTTCATATATACTTATGTACCTCTCCTGTTTCCACTCTAATGCCGCAATTTTTTTTAAATATATATAGTATTTTGTTTCGTGATGTCATGTAGAATGTGTAACCCCCTTCATCCTTTCTCCCTGTCGACCTACGCGACTTCCTTACCCTTAGCAACAAAACCCCTTTTTCACCCTACAGCACCCTCCGTATTTTGGTGTAAAGGAAGCGTACCCCTAGCCCGGGGAGCGTATTCACCCGAGTCCGTGGAGACGGAACTTTGCCTTGGGTTATTTACAAAAATTCCGCATTTAAGAGAAGAGTGGATGATTGGGGGTGGTCCCATAACACCGGAAGTATAGATGTCACCATAAGCACCCGATTGGAGTAACTCAATTTGAGTTGGTGGATACATACAAGGAATTAGGTAAACGAAGCCGTCACCAGAGTGTGCTGTTGATAGATGAAGGGTGGTGTCGCCCACGGGTACTGCGTGTCATTCTACTGAGACAACTGTTGTACATTAAACTTTTTTTCTCTCCTCTTCCCCCCCCCCCCACAATGAGATAGTGAGATATGTAGATATAGAGAATGGTATAATGAGATATGGATATATAATGTAGTCACTAGTTATATTTGGATTATTATTGTGTCTGCGAAAAAGAATTTGTCGGGGATTCTACTGAAGGAGACGCATTCAACAAGTTAATTGCCAGGCAAGGTGCTGGCGTCCCCAACACAACATACACGATGAATTAGAGAAATGAATTAATGAATTAGCACAGTGTGGCCTCCGTCGCTCACTGTACGCTAGTGGTTAAGATACGAAGTGTTGGTGAAGAAAGGAGTTCCATTTTTTTTAACGGCCAGAGGAATGACGACGTAAGCAAAATCATGTGTCTTGTTTCTTGAACCATTGATACCACAATTTTTTTCTTCAGGTATTATTGTATTCATTGAATTATTAAATTTATTGATGCCTTGATGCGGGATTATTCGAGACAAGGCATTCAACTGGAACTCATATGGTACGTTTTCCGAAATTTACTTCACTTTAGACTGAGATTGATAAAAGAAAATAGAAAATGATGTACTTCTTAAGAAGAATCTTCTCAATAATATAATACCTAGACTAAAACATATTCTCTATTCTAAACACCAAAAACAGTCACCATGATAAAATAAATGCAATATTGTTGGTATCTGTATCACCAATAGAGTATTTATTAATTTCTAAGTAGATTTAATAAAATACGAAGAATAATTAAAGGGTATATATTGATTTTGAAGACTTAACATTAAGTGAACTGTTAGTAAATTTTTTTCTTTTTTGATCCGAAGGTAATGAGAACCTTTTAATCACTGTTTTTCTTTGATCCATAGAGTTTAAAAGTCTTTTATTTACTGAAAATAAGTTTTTATCTGAATGAGGACAACTTCGATTTCTTACCGATATTCGATAGGCGAGTGAGCTTGTATATTGAACTTTCCTGTACCTAGTTTCACTTCGGGTTGTGTAGACGATTGGAAAAACAAAATGTCGTGGAGTTCTTTCGTAGTGTACAAGCAGTCAACTTTCTTCGTCTTCGCTGGCTCTTGAATGATATTTTTGAGGATTGAAAATCCCAATTCTTGAGTCTTGTAAGTCTTAAGCAACGACTTGATTAGTTGTAAGAAGTGGTTCGAGGATTATGAGAGAAATAGATAATTCTCCAAGAGAGATCCACTAATGAGAAGTTGCTTTACCAGGATCTAGCTGAGAAGTCGTCGATTGAAGGTAGACCGCGCAAATCCTTAAAATGTATCCCTAATTTTGATGATATGCATTAGAAAACAAAGAAAGATTTGTGCATGGGACATGAAAATTCCTCTTTTAATAGAGAATACAAGTTTACATTCAGGGAATATATAGTAGTTGCATAATAAGTAAATATCAAAGACGTGACGTCACATATTTTTATGAAATGCAGAAGCTCGTGACGTCATGTCGTCGTTACTTAACTTGTACTTATTGTTACTCAAGGTGTAAATACTAAATCTTGACATTCGAAATTTTCTACTTCACCTGAGCCTTCGACTTTTTCATTCGTAATCGCTTGGCAAGGAGTTCTAATATTGCCTGTTCTTCCAGTTTACATTTACTACTTTCTTAAAAGTACTGTTTGGATAATTAAACATCATATCAAACAGTATTTTTAGGAAAGCAGTAAATGTACACCGAAGGACGAATGTGGATACCAACCCCCGGGGTTTACAAACTACCTTGCCCCGGGGTTTACAAACTACTTTATAAGAACTGTGAAGAAGTGTACTGGGGTCAAACAGGAAAAGAACTGAGTACAAGAATTAATGAACACAAGAACTCCATCAAATATGGTCAAGAAAATTCCGCAGTGTTCCTACATACCAGCAAAGAGGATCACCGCATGGACTGGGATAATGATACCATCGTTTATAAATCCCACTGTAGCTTTCGAAGGAAAGTGATAGAATCCTCCCTTATTAACCTTATACCTAATTCTAATACCTCCAAAGGTCAGTGGTCCCCAGACTGCATAACCTTGATGGCTGCTAAGAAATCCATCTCAAAAGCAGCCGGACTTGACCTATCAGTCAACCTCCGCCCCGACCTCATCAAGGACATATAACCTGAGTCCCCTTTCTCCCTGTCCCCAAATGTACCCTTCTTAGTTATATATACGCTCATACTCCACACTATGTATCATTCTGCTGAAGAGGACCACAGATAGTGGTCGAAATATACAGATTTTTTGTCCATTTTATCTCATTCTCCGACAGTGGGTCAATGAGTTTTATTTTACAAATGAGCTACTACATTAAACCTTCCTAATATACATACACACATATATATATATACATACATATGTATATATATATATATATATATATGTATATATATATATATATATATATATATATATATATATTACAAAACTTCATTACTTCTGTACTCGTGTCTCCTGTTGCTTCTGTCACTTCTCTACGTGCGTGAGGCCAGTATAAGTGATTATTATTATTCAGGGTCCTTCTTTCCTCTGGATGTTTGGCCTACGGGACAGTAATTTGGTGTGTTTTATACCAAGACGGTGTAAGAGACCTATGGAGCGGTAATCCTGTCCGCATTAACACACCTTCATTGGTATAATGATATCGAGAATAATTTTTAGGATCCTCTATAGGTACACTTTGGTATAACATGTGTGAAAAAGATGCATTCTCCCTTGTAAGAGGCTGAATACCACGTAGATTCTTGGTCTGCAGTTTTGGAATTAGAGGCTGAGTAGGTTTTACTGGAGCATTTGAGGCTATCGTAGATTTATTGCTGCCTTCTGACAAGTTCTTTAAACGAAACCTTTGACAGGTTCATTTAGAGAATTCTACAGCTTCCTCAGCCATAGATACGAACTTATCAGTACGATCCTGTGTTTTATAAGGCTCGGTCAAGTTGAAATGTTTGAAAACATATAGGGTTCTTATTTTATTTTTAATTTTGTGAAAACATATTTGGTCTCATGGACCTGTCATACTCCATTTTATCTCCATCGTTAACTTTTTGTGGTTTCAAGATATTTGCATTTGTACGAAACTGGAACTCTTTGAACTCTCATGTCAATCATTCTCACTTTGTTCACCTTGAATATCGAGCTATGGTTGATGGTCATCGTGTCACATGTTGATTTGGATGTAGTAGATCAAAATCAGCCCATGATCTATGTCGTTAACATGTACTGCGGACAGAACTATTACAAGAACGGAACTCTATTTGTAATACCTTTAAGTTAGAGGATTCTCCACTTAGAGAGCCGAACTATTTACTTTTTCAATCATCAATGAAGTTTGATTCTAGCCTTGAAGTAGATCGAGGCACTGTCTCCTTTCTTATTTGTTCTAGCAGCAGCCGCCGAGCTATTTCGTGCGTCTTTGCAAATGGATTAGGAGATAGGGGAAATGACAAGACGAAGGAAAAAAAAAAAAATGGAAAGAAAGGGAGGCAAGGGGTGGAGCGACCGACTTTCCAATAGCAGTCAGAAAAGTATTCTAGCAGGAGGTAGGGAAGGGCGGGGAGGAAGAATGGGACGAGGAGCAGGATGACTGTGAGGAGGCGAAGTTGAATATAGGTTACCAGTGTGCAACCCTTTCATGGGTCAGGAACCTTTGGAGAAGGGGGCGGGTCTAAGTGTGGTGTTATGTTTCCTTCAACCACATCAGCTTGGGTCTACAACGGGAGAGGGAGGGAGAGGGAGAGGTCGACGGCGAGGAATAGGGGAAAGAGAAAAGAAAAATAGAAAGAGAAGAAAAAACCGAAAGAGAAGGGTGAGAAAGAGGAAAAGGAGGAAGAGGAGGAGGAAAATATAGCGAATGTACAAGTGGAGGAGAAAAAGGAAGATAGAAATAAGAACATGTGAGAAAAAAGAAAGAGAAAGAGTAGTAAGAAGAAATGGAGGAGGGAGAATAGGAAGAGGGAGAGGGAAAGGAAAACGAACAAACAGTTGCATCTCGGATAATTGTGTCCCGGTCAATTGCGTCCCAGACATTTGCGTGCCAGGACAAATAAAGTTTTATGCTTTCTGTCTCCATCGACGCTCATTTCTTTCTAATGATGAAAAGGATGGCATGTGGACAATCGAAAATTCATCTTTCTTAGTGATCATTGCTCCAACAGCATTTCTGGTTAGATCGTATTCTGAAACAGAAGTAGTTTTCAACTGGGAAATAGCTTTGTCACATCCTTGACGTGAGTAGAATCCTTTGGTTGTGCTGTGTCACATCCTTGTGTGAATAAAGTTTTCTGTTTGTAATTTTAAGGACGCCTTGCGTGAATATATGTTATCAGGGTGTATTATATATATATATATATATATATATATATATATATATATACATATATATATATATATATACATACATATATATATATATATATATATATATATATATATATATTAGTTATATTTAACCTATTTAACCAATGCGCAATACCAGTCTATGGAGCGCGCCCTTTACGTATGATCGCAGGTAAAACGAAGCGGAAACGTTCCTGATTTGGCGGGAAAAGCTCGATCTGCTTTCTCATGGGCTGAGCATCTTGAAACTACCTAATTTGGATACGTTTTGACAATTTTGAGACGTCGGTTCCCATTCGCATGGTATAAAGGGCGATGACAAGGACGACCGAGGTAGAAGTCAACACAGAAGTCACAGAAGTCACAGAAGTCAACAGAAGTCACAGAAGTCGAGAGAAGTCGATAGAAGTGAACAAAGAAAGGAAACAGAGAGACTACAGAGAGACAGCTCCAGACCACAACAGATAAAAAAAAAAAAAAAAAAAAAGCTGAAGCCCAGGGCCCATCTGAATTTACGTAGAATTATCTACATCGACTCACGACAACTGTAACCATCACTAACCATCACCTACCACGCACATGATCCACATGCTCGGAACATGGCACTACCTCCTCCTCCAGCTAAACTTCCTTTCCCAGACTAACCACCTTACCACAGAAAACATTTAATGCAGCAGAAATCAAACAAAAGAGATATTGCTGCCAAATATCACCAGACTAACCCACTAAACCCCCTTAATCATACCTATTTCTATTATACTACCCATAAGCTAACATATGTATAACATACCTAACCATACTTATTAATTATACGACTAACCCCCATATATAGAAACTGCCACAATACATAGAATAACAAGACTAACACCTTTACTTACGGCAACCCACTAACCCCCTATATTAGCCGACCATAATGTAACCACCAAGAGAGCTGGGCAGGTCAAGAGCCTACCAGCAGGAGAACTGGGCAGGTCAAGAGCCTACCAGCAGGAGTGCTGAGCAGGCCGAGAGCCTGCCAGCCGCAGATTTGCCCGAGGTCAAGGCCCGGCACTTTACTGTATTTTGCCCAAAGGCCCAGCCCATATGTAGTTTGTTGTATTTACAACCAGATTCTTTTGTTATAAATAAATAGAAGAAACTCCGGTTTTGGAGTTTATCTCGCCCGCATTAAGTCCACCTTATGTAACCTACAACAATCACCAACCAAAAAGGGGTTACACAACTCCTCTAAACAAGTCCTTTGGATCATAACTACAGGCCGTCTTCGAAAACGAAGTGTTTCAACCTTCGTTATCCGAATTCATCGGAGACGATCCGGATTGCTGCTGGATTACGAGCGACGCAATTCTTCAGTTTTTCTCTAATTAAGAAATATCATCAAATATTCATTTGTTCCTGACTACAAGAAGCTTCTCCTACCAGAAGAAACTACAAGAATCTACCCCCATCCAGAAGTTACAGTTCATCTCAAACCACCACTACCAGAAGTTGCCAATACCAAAAGTAAGTTATCGTTCACCTCAAACTACCCATTCGTCCCCATAGTGACGGTTATACTTTGTTTCGTCCATCTGATCATACGAGATACAAATTACTTGGTAAACAACCTGAATCCTTTTGTTGTTATAGGCATTGTTATATTATTATTATTATTATTGTTATCATTACTATTATTATTATCATTATTATTATTATTATCATTATTATTATTATTATTATTATTATTATTATTATTATTATTATTATTATTATTATTATTATTATTATTATTATTATTATTATTATTATTATTATTATTATTATTATTATTATTATTATTATTATTATTATTATTATTATTATTATTATTATTATTATTATTATTATTATTATTATTATTATTATTATTATTATTATTATTATTATTATTATTATTATTATTATTATTATTATTATTATTATTATTATTATTATTATTATAATTATTATTATTATTTATTATTATTATTATTATTATTATCATTACTACTACTACTACTACTACTACTACTATTATTATTATTATTATTATTATTATTATTATTATTATTATTATTATTATTATTATTATTATTATTATTATTATTACTACTACTACTACTACTACTACTACTACTACTACTACTACTACTACTACTACTACTACTACTACTATTATTATTATTATTATTATTATTATTATTATTATTATTATTATTGTTATTATTATTATGATTATTATTATTATTATTATTATTATTATTATTATTAGTATTATTATTATTATTATTATTATTATTATTATTATTTATTATTATTATTATTATTATTATTATTATTATTATTATTATTATTATTATTATTATTATTATTATTATTATTATTATTATTATTATTATTATTATTATTATTATTATTATTATTATTATTATTACGTTACGTCCTGTAGAGATGAACTTGTCAACTGCCATACTAGTTATGGCATCAGGTGACCATTGACCTTTGGAAGTATTATAATTTGGAAACTTTTTTATTAGTGAGGACTCAATAATTTTTCTTTTGAAACTACAATGCAGTATACAATTCACATACACAGTATACACAGTATACAATTCACATTGTAGTTTAAAAAAAATTTTATTGAGTCCTCACTAATAAAAAAGTTTCCAAATTATAATACTTCCAAAGGTCAATGGTCACCTGATGCCATAACTAGTATGGCAGTTGACAAGTTCATCTCTACAGGACGTAACGTCCGACCTCACTCGGGGCAAGTGACCTGAGGCTTACTGAGTTCCCCAATGTTACTTCCTCCTCTGTATATAACCCCTTGTCTATGTACCCTACAATTGTAACTGCTGAAGAGGACCACAGTCAGTGGTCGAAATATACGGTTTACACTGTATCTCAGCTTATCTTTCTCCGAGAGTGGGTTTAAGTTTTATATGTATATATATATATTTATATATATATATGTATATATATATATATGTATATATATATATATATATGTGTGTGTGTGTGTGTGTGTATGCATATATATGCCAAAACCCCTGGGAAAATGAAAAATCGTTGACCGAACGTTTTCGTCTATTAAGATGTCTAAATAGACGAAAACGTTCGGTCACCGTTTTTTCATTTTCAGTTTTTTTTTTTCCCCCAGTGATTTCGTATTTATGTGATTGCTTTGCATATATATATATATACATATATATACATATATATATATATATATATGTATATATATATACATATATATATATAAATATATATATCTATATCTATATCTATCTATCTATCTATCTATCTATATATATATATATATATATATATATATATATCTACAAAGTAATGTAACACATTAGTAAATTTCAACAAAAACCCACTGTGTTGGATAAGAAGAAATGAAATAAATAGATTCCATATATTTCGATCACGGACTGTGATCCTCTTCAGTGGAATACAGAGTAGAGGAGCAAAAGGCATGTCTTATAAACAGTAAAAGAAGAAACATGGATAGGACTCAGGTAGCGTCTAATACTTTGCGGGGCAGGTCACCCGCCTTCACCAGAGATGGTAGTAATTTGTGGACTGCCCAGGTGGTAATGCAGTCAGGTGACCATTGTCCATGAGATATATTGAAATTTGGAAATTTGTTAATCAAGGATGATTCTATTATTTTCCTTTTAAAACTGCACTTTGAATTGAATATAATATTTGCATCATTCAATTCAAAGTGCAGTTTTAAAAGGAAAATAATAGAATCATCCTTGATTAACAAATTTCCAAATTTCAATATATCTCATGGACAATGGTCACCTGACTGCATTACCACCTGGGCAGTCCACAAATTACTACCATCTCTGGTGAAGGCGGGTGACCTGCCCCGCAAAGCATTAGACGCTACCTGAGTCCTATCCATGTTTCTTCTTTTACTGTTTATAAGACATGCCTTTTGCTCCTCTACTCTGTATTCCACTGAAGAGGATCACAGTCCGTGATCGAAATATATGGAATCTATTTATTTCATTTCTTCTTATCCAACACAGTGGGTTTTTGTTTAAATATATATATATATACATATATATATATATATATACATATATATATATATATATATATATATATATATATATAAATAAATAGAGAGAGAGTAAAAAATAGAGAAAGAGTAAGGGCAAAGAAGAGGGAAAAGGGGAAGGAAAGGGAGCGAGAAAAGGGAGGGGGAGGTAGAGGGGAAGGGATAGGGAAAAGGAAGGACGTCGGCAAGCGAGAGGGGAGGAAGGGGAGGAAGAAGAAGGGAAGGAGGATCAAGAGAATCAATGAGACGAAGAGAGAAAGGAAAAAATAAGGAAACGAGAAAATGCAGTGAAAAATAGTATAAAGAGATAGGAGGAGAACGAGGAGGAGGAGGAGGAGGAGGAGGAGGAGGAAGGGTAGGAGGGAGTGGGAGCGGAGGACGGGTAGAAAGAAGAGTAATGATAGGAGGAGGGACTGAGAATGGTTGAGGATGAAAAGGAGCGCGATGGAGATGGAGGGGGAGTAGGAGGAGCAGGAAATTATTTGCTTAAAAACAGGATTGAGGGCATACCTCCAGTCATTCCCTCTCGCTGTAGAAGAGGACGTGGACAAATCTCTTTTCTTCCTACCACACTCTGGTGATGTCGTAGTAAGAAGGCTACGCTTTTCTCCTTGCAAAGGCTTTCAGGTGAGTCAAACACCGCCCGTTTTTTCATTGGCTTGGTGTCGTCATCGTGTATAGTGTGTGGCCTGAAGATGTTTTAAGTTATTTTGTTTCCTAGTGCTTTCTGCATCTTCAGTCCCGTATTTAATAAGATTTATCAGTCGATCATGGAAGAGCATACACGCCGTCGCCAATCCTCACGGTATCTCCTGGCAAGTCCCCGTGCAGCCATCCTCATCATTCCAAACAGCTCTCAGGAGGATCGGTGGACTTGCCATAGCAGCTCTGTGGGCTTCCCTTTCGTTTCTTCTACCGAGGCCTGTCTTGTGGAGATAAATCTGCGATTGACATCAAGATAATGGGAACATGCCACATGAATTATGCTGATAAGATGCCTTGACCGAGACTCACGGAACAGTCTCTGGTTTGATACATAGTCATTCTGCGACACTCCATGATTCTTCGAAGGCATTTGTTGGTTGTGTCCAAAACACCATGGACAATGTCACTTTTCTGAAGGACTTCCTGACATGACCCACCAGTATTATGCACTGCACTAATAAGGTATGTGAATCTTTCTGAGACCTTATTGTCTTCGCCACATGAATGGGCAGACTAAACTGTCACCCGGAAAGCCTTGAATAGCGTGGAGACCTGGAATCCAAGTGGCCTTTCCTCTCTGTGCAGTGACTCGAGGGCTGCAACAAGGACCTCCAACGACTCTGTAATAATTACAGCATAATCGGCAAAGAGAAGGTCAGTGACCTTAATATTGCCGATAGATACTTCACAATGACATTGATCGACAACCCTGCTCAATGACAAGTCCATGCAGGTGTTGAAAAATGATGGGGCGGGGACGTACCTTGGCCTCATTCCTGAGTTAAGAGGAAGAAGCCCGGCACACTTCCTTCACATTTCACAACATTCTCTGTTTCAGAGTATAAACCAAACACCAAACCAGTAAACCTCGCAGAAATCCCACGGATTACAACAAAAGCTTAAAAAAAATCAGTTGTCAGAAACCATTTCTTTGATCAACTCTGACAATAAAAAGTTGTATCGAAGGACATGTCCCCTTTTTGACCAATCCTCTCTGGGGCTTAATATTGCAAAGGGTTACAAAGGCGGAACATGCCGACAGGAGACCTTTTGGTCCATATCTAGGTCGGATGCGAAAAAATCATGATAATGAGAAACAAATAAATAAATATATAAAAACTATAATAATGTAAATAATAAAAATACATAAATAAATGCATAGGTATAGTTAGATAATAAGCAGGTAAATAGTAAATGATAATAAATTGACATAACTAATAATAAATGAGAATCAAACAAATAATATTAAACAAACGGACAAATGATAACAAAACAAATAAACAAATAATATAAAATAAATGACAGTCATTACAGCATCTTGCTTAGGTGTTTATCTAAATGATTCTTAAAGCTTCGAACTGAACTGCATTGCACTGCCTCTGCAGGAAGTTTATTCCATTCATTAACTACACGGTTGGCGAAATTGTTTCTACCCACTTCCAAATTAAATCTATTTCCGGACAGTTTGAGACCATTGTTTCTTGTCGGATTCTCGTTCAGTGTAAATTTTTTGTCACTTTTGATGTTGTTGATTCCTTTTAGAATCTTAAGGACCTGTATCAAGTCACCTCTGAGTCTACGTTTTTTTAATGCATGATTTATTTATCATGGGTTGTGTGTATGAATGATGTGTGTATAAACATTGTTTTGTGGATGAATGTTACATGTGAATCGTGCTAGTGACCATCAGATGTGGAAGGTGGTGATAGTGGTGGTGGTAGTGGTGGTGGTGTGTGTGTTGGGGGGGGGGTAGGGGGGCACTTTTCAATTCGGGCCCGGGGCGGCACTTTTCGACTCGCCCTGGGGCGGCATTTACCCATGTCGGGGCCCTGACTGTAGGTCCACCTGCAGGCAATAGTCGCTCTAAAAAGCATATAAAAAAACTCTCGAGAAACATGGCATAGCGTTAGATCTTGTGAAAGAAGCAAGGAAAGAAGTTCACTGCAGATCATGTAAATTATATATCCAGATTATACGCAAGGAAAGAGCTCCTGAACCACAGGGCAATACTACAGTGATCTTACTTCACAAGAAACGAGGCCAAAGTGAACTTAGTAATTACCAACCATTCAGTTTGTTATAAAATACATACAAAATGTTTCCAACATTCTTGCAAATAGAATGAATAAAGTTTTAAATAAAACATGTAAAGAAAAAAGGCAAATTTTACAAGAGGATACCATACCATCAACAGACAATGAATAAACCTATCTAGGAATTAACTGAATACATTAAACTATTTTATTTTGATTTTGTAGAATACAAAGAAGTTTTTGATTCAGTAGAACAAATACTATATTGAACATTACAACAAAAGGTGCAATAAAATACAGCGTTAAGATTCAACAAAATATTTGCATTAAAGGCACTGCCATAATTTGACTACATAAAGATAACATAAAATGAAGATCGAGAATACTATAAGGCTATACAATTCTACCATAGCTATTCACAGCTTGCCTAGAAAAGATTTTCAGACAATTGAGTTGAAAAGGTAAAGGTTTGAACATCAATGTGGAATGTTTCAAGACATGGAAACTTACTCGATCAATTGATCACTAGCCGCGAAAGAATAATAACAGATGTGGAAATTGGCGAAACCATTGTAGGTAGTGATCACAACTTGAATTCAAGTTTCAGAAAAAAGTTAGAATAGATATTTGTGTATCTAAAATATCTAATTCCAGTGAAACTCAGTTCATAAGAGTACATCAGGAGCTTTAGCTTACAGATTGGGAGGCAAAATTAAGCGAAAGACCTATAGATAAAATATTTCAATATACGCTTACTATGATGATTTGTACTTACATCCTGTTTAAGGACAGACGCCCCCCAAATCAGCCTCGCCCAAAATGGCTTGACAAAGAAACTAGAAAAAATATTACTAAAAAAGAGACAGGCTTATTAGAAATACAAGTGTTGTGGTGCACCTAACGACTATCAAAGTTATGTGATAATGCAGAGGGATTTAATAAAGACGATAAAAAGGTGACAGTACGAAACGAATATCGCTGGTAAATCCAAAGAGAATCCCAAAGAATTTTATAGTTACATTAGATATAAAAAGACTATTAGGAATCACATTGGCCTACTATCATCTACTGATAGTCAACTTGAATAATCGAATGAAGGAATGTGTAATATTTTAAACAACTATTTTAGCTTAGTATTCGTAAACAAATCACTTCAAAGTGAATTCCTAACTGAAGCCTATGATAACTGTATGGGAAACCTACTACTGTTAATATAAGAAAATAAAATGAAATAAAAGATGTATAGAAAAACTCAAAGTTAATAAAACACAAGGACCTGACGATTTGCACCCAAGAATCTTGAAAGAAATGAAAAACGAGATTGTTGTTCCATTAGAAATTATCATTAGAAAAAAAAAAAAATATCAATCAATCATACCTGAAGATGTCCCAAGAGAATAGAATTTAGTTCAAAAAGGATGAAAAAGCCAATGAAATACAGACCTACAAGCTTAACCTCGATCGTGGGAAAATTTATGGAAACCATCATCTGAGATGCTATCGAACACCATTTAGAAAGTAACTGATAAAGGATAGCCAGAATGGATTCAGACGGAAACGTTTTTCCGTGACTAATTTACTCGAAATCTACAAAATAGTCACCTCAAATCATGACAAAAGAAATAATATAGATTTAGTATGTTTGGACTTTGCGAAGGTTTTTGATACCGTCTCACACGAAAGACTACTTGCTAAATTAGCTTCACAGGGAATAAGTGGTAGCCTATTAAGCTGGACTAGTAACTAGGGACCGTGAACGGTGGCGCTCCATGGTTGCCGAAGTCCAAGAGGATATGGCACGACGGTAAGGTAAGGTAAGTAACTGAGTAAACGATCATAAAAAGAGAGTTGTTCTAAATGACAAAATTTCTAGATGAAAAAATGCTACGTGTGGAGTTCCTCAGGGTTCCGTTCTTGGGCCATTTCTATTCGTAGTATGTATAAATGATATAGACCACGGACTGAAATCTCCAAATTTGTTCATGATACAAAACTGTGCAGAATAGCAAATCATCACTCAAACCAAATAGATATTCAAGAAAATTTAGATAAACTACAGCAATGGAAATTCGTTAACAAAAATGGATAGTGAAAAGGATCGCGGCGTAATTATCAATGATGATCTCAAATAATCTAAGCAGTGTATTTCCGCCTCAGAGAAGGTAAATAAAATTTTAGGACAGATTGTGCGATCTTTTGATTTTAAAAGTCCATCTGTCATCAACAAGCTATATGAATTGTTAGTTCATCCAGATTTGTAATATGCTGTTTCCCTATGGTCACCGAATCTCATTAGATACATTGACAGATTGGAAAAGGTACAACAGAGAATCGCGCCCATGGCTGAAATGATTTCAGTATCACTGCGCTACGAGTCGTTACTCCAATTCTCGTGGGCGGGGTGTTGGGTGTGTGTGCGTGTAAGGTCAGAGCATTACCCATAGATCGGTCATATATGAGCTCTGAGCTCTCTTCCGGCAGGGAAATAACTGTCGATCACGAGTCCAACACGTGATCCAAGACCATAGTGAATTACACACACACACACACACACACACACACACACACACACACACACACACACACACACACACACACACACACACACACACACACACACACACACACACGACTCGGTGGCGCGGTTGGTAGAGCGCTGGACTGGGAAGTACGGGGGTGCTCGCAGTACCTGGTTCGAATCCTGCATAGGGCCGAAATTATTTCGGTATCGCTGCGCTTCGGGTCGTTACTCTGACTCTCGTGGGCGGGGAGTTGGGTGTGTGTGTGTGTGTGAAAGGTCATATCATTACCCATAGATCGGTCATACGAGCTCTGAGCTCTCTTCCGGGAGGGAAATAGCTGTCGATCACGAGTCTAACACGTGATCCAAAGACCAAGACCAAGGTGAATACACACACACACACACACACACACACACACACACACACACACACACACACACACACACACACACACACACACACACACACACACACACACACACACACACACACACACACACACATATATGTATATATATATATATGTGTGTGTGTGTGTGTGTATGTGTATAATATATATACATGTGTGTGTGTGTCTATGTGTATAATATATATATATGTAAATTTTGACCTCTGATTGGGTCGAAAGACGTCTAGAGTAAACAACATGTATCTTGGAGATTCTATCAATACCCTGACCTCCAACCTCCGCTCTCTCATTAGAAATATCGAGAGTACTTCTTACAAGTTGAACAATGCTACTACTGCTGTAGACTTCAACAAAGCCTGTATTCAGAATGGCCTCCTTCCAATATATATATATATATATATATATATATATATATATATATATATATATGTATATATATATATACTGTATATGTATATATATATATATATGCATATATGTACCAAGGTTTTTTCCCCCTTCCAAGGGAGGTAGCCAAAAAGGAAAAGGCATAAAATCATTCCCACCCATTCCATCCCTGAATACACTCCACACCCCTCGACCCACCCTCTTATCTTAGCACCTCCTAGATGACGGGTCATCCCTGCACCTTGTCCACTTCCCTGGGTCAGAAGCAGTGTCGCAAGACACAGCACATCCACAGCAAGGCCGCTTCATTAAATCGGCGACCCCCCCTCTCCGCCCCCTCATGCATAAAAGGAGAAGACGGTGAGAAATCCCTTCGGGCTGCGTCAAATTTTGCTCACACATACTACCTCACCCCCCATCCCTCCGCCCATTTCACTTCATGCATAACAGCATCATCCATATACAACCATTCTCCATTCACCCCTGTCTTTTGTCCTCTCCCGTCCTTTCTCAACAGACATTCCCCTCTTCCCCAAAGCCCCCTTCACCCCATCCATCCACCTCATCCTAGGACGTCCCCTCATGTTTACTCCGTCCACATCTGCCTTCCATACCTCTTTTACTAGTCTTTCTTCACTCATTCTTTCCATGTGTCCAAACCATCCTAATATTCTTTCATCACCCTATCTCCCAGCTCCCTTTCCACCCCTGTTTTCCTCCTCACCTCCTCATTTCTCACTATCTAGCCTAGTAACCCCATCATACTTCTCAGACACCTCATCTCAAACACATTCAAACTCCTTCTCGCTTCCTCTCTTATGTTCCATGTTTCTGCCCCATACAGTGCTGTTGGCACAATCATTCCTTCATACAGTCTCCTCTTAGCATCCATTCCCAAATGTCTATTCCTCATTACACTCTTCAATCCTTCAAGGCATTTACTCGCTTCTCTCAATCTACATTCTACCTCCACCTTCACTCCACCTTTTCCTGCCACATTTGCACCCAAGTATCTAAAACTATCCACTTCCTCCAGTCGCTCTCCCTTAATGCTCACTTCCAGTCTACTGCCACTTTCACCCCTTGTACATCTCATCACCTTACTTTTACCCACATTTATCTTTAGCTTTCTTCTATCACATACTCTCCCAAACTCTGTCACCAACTTTCTCAGTCCCTCCTCCGATCCTGCCACAAGCGCAGTGTCGTCCGCAAACAACAGCTGGCTCACCTCCCACTTTTCTCCATTTTCTTTAACCATCTCCAATCCCTGATCCACTACCCTTGCATTTACCTCTCGCACTACCCCATCCATGTATAAGTTGAACAGCCAGGGCGACATAACGCATCCTTGACGAAGTCCCACCTTTACCTCGAACCACTCACTCTCCCCATTTCTAATCCTGACACAAGCTCTACTACTCTCATAAAAACTCTTGACAGCTTCTAGAAGCTTTCCTCCTATCCCATATATCTGCATAACCTCCCACAGTGCCTTTCTGTTTACCCTATCGTAAGCCTTTTCCAGATCTATAAAAGCCCAAAAATCATCCTTCCCCTTTCCTATAGCTTTCTCACATATTTGTCTTACCACAAAGATCTGATCTACACAACCTCTACCCGTCCTAAATCCACACTGTTCCTCACCAATTTCTCCCTCTGTTCCTCTCCTAATCCTCTCAATCAAGATCCTCCCATAAGCCTTCCCAACTACACTTAATAAACTAATCCCTCTGAAACTACTACATTCACACTTGTCCCCTTTTCACTTGTAAAGTGGAACTATACAGGCACTCCTCCAGTCCTCCGGCACTCTACCCTCTCTCCAGCAAACATCAAATAACCTCACCAGCCAGTCCACCATCACTGTACCTCCTTTTTTTTTTTAGACATTCTGCATGGCATCCATCCAGACCAGTTGCCTTACCTGCTTTCATCATCTTAACAACTGCCTTCACTTCATCCTTCCCTATTTCTCCTCCATTTTCCTCACTCATCACGGTCATTTTCTTAGCATTTACCACTGCCAACTATCTTTCCCTCCCTGACCTCCTTCACATTTAGCAACTCCCTAAAACATTCTGCCCATCTTCCCCTTACTGCCTTCTTTTCCATTATCATCTCACCATCTGCACCTTTTACCTTTTCTTCTCTACTTGATTTGCCTCCTCTTCCTCTCTTACTTTCTTTCCAAAACATCTTTTTATTACTTTTAAAATTTTCTGTCATACTCTTACCCCACTTCACATCTGCTCTCCTCTTTGCCTCCTTTACCTTTTGCTTTACTTCTCTTTTCTTTTCTTTGTACCTCTCATATGACTCCCTCCTCCTATTTTGTAACCAATCTGTGAAAGCTCGCTTCTTCTCTTCTACAACCTTCTTTGTTTCCTCATCCCACCATTCACTACCCTTCCTTCTATTTCCTCCTGTCCTTCTTGTTCCACACACCATCCTTGCACACTTTGTGACTCCCTCCTTGAACCATCCCCATTCCTCCTCCACACCTAGCTCTACTCTATCCTTCACTCCCTCCCACTCCTCCTCCAGCTTCTTCTTGTACTCCTTTTCCTTTTCGTTTAAATAGTTCACTCTAAGCACCTCCCTACCTTTTGTCCCTTTCCTCTTTCTCCATCTATCCTCCACTCTCAACTTACCTTCCACCAAAAAAATGATCAGATATTCTCCCACCCTCTCCCCTTAGCACATGTACATCCTGAACTTTTCCTATCATAGTCCTATTTACCACTACATAATCCATCAACGCTCTATCTACCACCCTTCCATCCACCACCCTCTCCCATGTGTACTTATGCTTGACTTTCTTCCGAAACACTGTATTTGCTATCATCAACTCTCTTTCTAGACACATTTCCACTATCAACTCTCCACTACGATTCTTTCCTGGAACTCCACATTTCCCAACCACTCCATCAATTGGACCATTTCCTACCCTAGCATTAAGGTCTCCCAGTACTATTACATTGACATTTCTCCCTAAATCCTCTATGCACTCATTTAAATCTATCCAAAACGCCCCCCTTTCTTCTACACTCTTCTCACTGCCAGGCCCATATGCACTTACAAAGACCCACATCTCCTTTCCCAGTTTCACTTTCATCCACATTATCCTTGAGGAAACCTCCTTCCACTCCACTACACGTTTACCTATCTCTTCACTTACTAGAATAGCCACCCCTTTCCTCCCTCGCCCTCTCTTCACTCCTGATAACCTCCCACTTACACTCCCAAACTTACACTCACCCTTCCCTTTCAACTTAGTTTCACTCAAAGCCAACACATCCATCTTTCTTCTCACAAACATACTACCTATCTCTTCCCTTTTACTCTCATCTGTACCACATCCACGCACATTAAAAGACCCAAACCTTAGGGTGCTGGTCCGAAAACTCCCAGACCCTCTTATGCCTTTACTTTTTCGTTTAGGAATGTCCTCTGTGGGGCTACAAGGAGAAGGATACCTAGTCCCACTCCCCGTCCCTTTCTTCTCGCCTCTTACGATCCAAGTGGAAATACTTGGTGGCAGTATTCTTTTCCCCCACCACAG
>NC_134782.1:64981115-64983615 GCF_046742065.1 Oratosquilla oratoria | reverse complement strand
GGATGGTGGTCTGAAAACCGTTACCTGGGCACCAACAGGAATATACACAGCAAAATACTGAAGTGCTAAGATAATGGACAATAATTCCTTTTCAATGGTGCTGTACTTTAACTGAGCCCTGTTTAATTTCTTACTAAAGTAACTCACAGGGTGCTCTACAGCATATATATTTTGTAACAAAACTGATCCAACATTAATGTTACTGGCACCACAATAGAGAGAAAATGGCTCTGACAAATCTGGGGCTTGCAAAAGGCATTACATTACACTGTTATGTTCTCCCAAGAGTTGTGAAACACGAGATGGACTGGGCACGAGGGGTCAGAGGCACTTGCCTATATCCACGTAGCAGATCTAGTTTACTTATGAAACGTGACCCACCTACTTTATCAATGCACTCTTCGACTCTAGGTAAGGGGTACGAGTCTTTCTGGGTGACGGCATTCACACGTCGGAAGTCAATACAAAAGGTATGAGTACCGTCAGACTTCGGCACTAATATGACTGGGGAACTCCACTCATTTTGTGCTGGCTGAATCAAGTCGTGAGCCAACATATAGCCAATTTCTTTCTTAATGATAGCCGCTCGTTGTGGGTTTACACTATACGGGGCTTGCTTGATGGGCTTCACTTCTCCCACATCCATGTAATGCAGCGTCAGGTTGGTCCTTCCAGGGGCATACCGAAAGATCTGGTACCGGTTCAACAATTCCAGTGGGTTCTCCCGCTGCTCAGTCGAGAGGTGACCCAGCTTGTCCACCATCTGGGGCTACATATCTGCATTCGCTTTCCATGTCATCTCGAAGGTGGGAGAGATCAAGTCCTCGTCTCCCTCAGGCACGATAGAAACAGTACACACACTACCGCCAGACTCACCCACATCACCTTTGTCCCTCTCCTGGTATGCCTTCAGCATATTGAAGTGACACAATTGTTGCTTTCCTCTCCTATCTGGAGTGGCAACAATGTAGTTAAGTTCCCCCACTTGTTTTGTCACCACATATGATTCACTGAACTTAGACCCCAAGGAGTTACCTTATACCCTTGTTTAAACTCTCGCACTCTCGCCTTTTGGTCATAGTTTTGTTTCATTCACTCTTGAGAATTCTGTAAGGTTTCTCTAGCCCTCTGCCAACATGAGGTTAATCTATTCCTCATTTCATCCACCGATTGCATCATATCTTTAGAACACTGTTTCGTTAACAAGCACTCTTTCAGGACTTTAAGAGCTTCTCTAACACAATGTCCAAACACCATGTCGAAGGGTGAAAGACCCAACGATTCGTTAGGTACTTCACGCACAGCAAACAACAAGTATGGTTGTGCTTTATCCTATCCTGTATAATTTTTTAGGCACCATTTCTTTAGCATGCACTTTAGGTCTGATAGTACCTTCCAAGTGCACCCTGACTCTGAGGATTTTATGCACTTGAAGTGACTTTAACAATACCCAGGGCTCCCAAACCCTGCATAATCTCTTTGGACAGAAATACAGACCCTTGGTCTGCTTGCAGCTCTCTAGGTAATCCCCAACGTGTAAAGAATTTGATGAGTTCCTGTAAGGCTACTTTATCATGTACTATACGTCGTGGCATCGCCTCAGTATACCTTGAAAAGGTGTCCATTAAAGTTAGTATATACTTATTGCCAACTTAAGTTTTAGGTAATAGTCTACTATATCTACAATTACATTAACAAAGGGTTCCTCTCCTATTGAAATTGGGTTTAAAGGAGCTACAGCTACAAGTTGGTTAAGTTTGCCTACTACTTGGCAAACATGACAACTGCGACAGTAGTGTATTACATCCTTCCTAATTCCGGGCCAATAAAAATGTTGCCAGATGCGGCCTAAGGTCTTTCGTACACCCATATGTCCTGCAAAGGGCCCATCATGCCCTATCCGCATAACTTCTTCCCAGTAAACCTTCGGCAGCATTATTTACCGCTTTTTAGACCATACTGCATCATCAGTAGGATAGGTAATATCCACCCACCTACGGAATAGTATTCCCGACTCTAATTAGTATTCCTCCGACAACTCACTACCACTCTCCACTCTTTCATACAGATCCCTTGTCACCGCACAAACCGGCAGTAATCCCGGATGCTCTTTTTCAAATTGTTCTGTTTCTTCCGAAACAATTGGTATATCTGGCACTGGGTGTGGGGCACATCTTCCCACCTACTAAGTCATTTCCCATAATGACTTCAACACCTACTGGCAACTGATCTACTAGTCCCATCATTGCCTGTCCTTCATATAGAGGCGATTGTAGATGTACAGCTACTAAAATTAATTTAGCTAGGCCTCCTACAGAGCCTATGGCTACACTCCCTTTTACTACGGGTTTTTCTACCAAGCTACCTAGCATTACTGATTGGAGTGCTCCTGAGTCTCTCAGGATTGTACCTTTTTCCATCTCCCTCTGTGGAGATAAACCCTTGGGAAAGGAAAGGTTTATATTCTTTCAAGGGAGGTTCCACCTCATCCTTTTCTTTG
>NC_134782.1:64953615-64976115 GCF_046742065.1 Oratosquilla oratoria | reverse complement strand
TCCAATAAAAGTTCTTTTGTCAATTTAGATATTTTTTCATGTATCTCACTGAGTTCTTCTTCACTGTGAAATCTAGCAGTCATGCACATAACGTTTGAGACACTTTTTCCAAATTCCATTCATACACTTTTCAGTGACAGCCTCTCATGCAGCTGATAGATTCTTGATGCACATAAGAACATCGTATTGTTTCCAAAATTGATGTAGGCTTAGTTCTGGGTCGACACCTGTAGCAGCTATTCCTTGGGCGAAAGTGATTCTCAAATAGTTGTCTTTGAATGTTGCAATCGAACCTTGTTCCATAGGTTGAAGAATTGATGTCCGGCATCAACGGGACCCTAAGGCAAGCCGGATATTAAAAAAAAATCCGGATACTTGAAGGAATGATAAATAAATTCTATAATCACTTACTTTATTCACTAACCATGTCAGTTGTACACCAACAAAACATAACAGCAGTCACTTTATTCACTAACCATGTCAGTTTTACACCAATAAACCATAAAAGCACCAAATCTTAACAATTAAACTGTATGTATTTTGTAATGTTACATACAGTGTACTTCTCGTACTTCCTATGAGCGCAGCAATCAAACGCGGCGGTCAACAACAAACTGCCTAGTCATTATCACTCGTCTCACTGGTCGGTTGTACACTTTTCTTAGCCTTATACATCTGTCCACCTTTCATAAACTCTCTTATGTCTATCTGCTTGCAACTCTTGCCTCTTTGCAACAAAAACTCATTTTGAATACAGTGAACAGCCATGACATCACGCGTGGTTATATACTTCCTTGTTCAGCAAACTTAACAAACACTGCTAAACCTTTCGCTGCATCTGTCCATGAAACTTTGGGCTCAGGGTCATTGTCCTCTTCACTATCTGTCTCGTGCGTGAGTTGGAATCTATTTGTATTGATTATATATATCTATATGTAGATTTTCACATATTTTAATGCTTGGAAAATATGCCGGATACTTGAAGTTGCCGATTAATAGAATGCCGGATACAAAGGCTTTTACTGTATATACATACATACATACATACATA
Source organism: Oratosquilla oratoria (assembly GCF_046742065.1). Taxonomy (NCBI): domain Eukaryota; kingdom Metazoa; phylum Arthropoda; class Malacostraca; order Stomatopoda; family Squillidae; genus Oratosquilla; species Oratosquilla oratoria. The sequence goes on along the minus strand of NC_134782.1, from coordinate 64,975,064 downwards.
CATACATACATACATACATACATACATATATATATATATATATATATATATATATATATATATATTATGCAGACGGGTAATGACAGTCATAAAGCCGAGCAGTCGTATGTTGGATAGGTCATAAGTCGACGACTATCTGTATATATATGTATACGTATGTATATATATATATATATATATATATATATATATATATATATATTTATAAATTGTTTTAGACAAATGAGAGAGTGATAGGTGGGGAAGGGTAAAGGAAGATAGGCTTTTAGAATACGTTCTAACGTTTCGGTCACTATGACCTTCTTCAGAGGACTCGCTATGTTACATCGTGATCACAAATTTTATACTTGCAGTGGGAGGAACTCGCCAAGCTTCGAGTGTCAGGTCTTTTCCAGAGCGTTGATTATTAGGAGACTAGCTGCTTTGGAAAGGCATATAAATCCTTCTCTATCGTTGTTGTTCATTTGGGTATTTATATGAGCAGCTTCCACCGTCTTTCTCATTTTCTTCTGTAGTCCCTTATGTAAGATCTCGACTTTGTCCCAATCAGGTAGGTTGCTGCACTGTTCGAGGTGGCGAACAAGTGAGTTAGACGTCCTGTGTGCTCTTAAATCATTTTTATGTTCGCTTAGTCTTTTTTCAATCCCTCGACCTGATTCACCGATGTATGCTAGGGGACAGCCGCTACATGGGATGCGATAAATCACACTGAGGTTGTTGTGATTATCAGTGTGGTCTTTAAACATTTTTCCTATTTTATTAGAGGAAGCCTTAGCAATATTTATTCCACCTTTCAATAAATACCTATCAATATCCTCGGTGATCTCAGAATTAGGTACAGTTATGAAATGTGGCGTGACATGATCTTTCGTCATTGTATGGAAGACGAATTAACATATATTAAAGACACATTCAAAAACTTGAGATACCCAGGAGGCCTAATAAATAAAACAAAACACAAAGCGAAGAAAATCCACGAGAAATCAAACGCCCGATCCAACGGACCAAACGTCCAGGCATCTGGACCAATCGTCCATACAATGACGAAAGATCATGTCACGCCACATTTCATAACTGTACCTAATTCTGATTGTTTTGTACTTTTTTTGACACTTTTGTAGCATCTGGTCACCGCAATTACTTATAAAACGTTGGTGGTGCGGTCACCGCTCGTTTTGACCATCTTTCCACTAAAGCTGGGAACTTTCACAGCTTCAAAACACTTGTAACCTGGGAACGCCATCCAACACAATTACCTCCAACACGTCTACATCCCAACACCGGAGGTAAACTGGAATGAGAAGCTGTAATATGAGAGAAAGTTGGGAAGTGAAATCGAGTCGAAGAAAAGGCATGTGTAAATGTTTGTACATGTGGGCGTGACTTTGTTCGTGGGAAGTGTATATATGTTTCCTGTGAGAGGTGAGTCGAATTCACTTCCCGCTGTGCCTTGGCTTCTTCCCACCATGTACGACAGACAGCGAAAAGGAGAGAAGACTCGAAAAGAAGAAGATCCCTAATGAATAATTATGATATGCAATATTCATATGGCTATACATGATTTCTCGTGTATACCGCACGGGGGAGAGGGGCAGCTAACCAATATTCCGTACGGTGATGTGTCAGATAAAGTGTTTGTGTATGGCGTGCAGTGTTTCTATGTGTATCATGTGTAGTTTGTGTTGGTTGAGCGGACGAATGTTGGCAGCTAAGTGTAGTGACTTAGAGGTTCTGAAATCGCTTCAATACAAACCCGTGATGAATCAGACTGTGGCATTCTGAGCCTTCTGATGGTCATATTTGTTTGTGGGACATGTCATCTGGCTCAACCCAAAGAATTGGCATAGAAGCGGCCTGACCAAATCTAAGTATAATTGATGCTTGGTAGAAAGTGGTGTGGTTTTTAATCTTTAAGCATTCCCAGCACAGCATTAGCCCTTGCTCCATGTCAGTAGAAGTCACTTGTTGCCAGGCTAGACTCGATGAAATCGAGTAAAGTTACCTGGCTGCTGCTACAGATGTAACTGTTGACGTTACGTTACTGCTTCATAGCCTATGATCCTCTTTGATGAAGGGAGTATTTGAAAATATTTTTGTGTGCTCATGGTTGACTGTTTTGTCAGTATATATACGGGTTCTAAATGCGACCAATTAATTAAATTTAGGATGCTGTTCACCATAATGATTTTATTGTAATAATATTTAATTTAGCTCGGAGAAGTTATTCCACACTCTTTCATGAAAAAAGACTAACACATTTTTGTTTCTTCCAGTAGTAAAGGATTCCATCAGTCAAGAGTACCACCAGGGACCTTGGTTACTCATACAACGTACGACGGAGTGACACAAAATACCTACACGCTTTTAAGGCCCTGCTGTTCCTTTTATAACTTCTGGTATATGCACGGACAGGAGGTGGGGCTCGGGATTAAATCCACGAATACGTCCGGAGAGCGCAGAAGAAGTCCTATAAACAACAAAGTCCTCTTCAAGACTCCCGCGTGCTACAAAGGACCTGGAGAACCCATCCATCACTATGGTGTGGCGACACGTCTTGGTGTGCATGGTTTTACTGGTTCTCTCGGGCCTTTCCACCGAGGCACAGAAGCTCCAATTGGGGTTGTGTCCTTCACGGCCTCCTAAAGAAAATTTTAGAGTTAGATGTGTAAGTTAACTTGTTTGTTTGGATTTAGTGACTAATACGAATTTACAAAATAAATTACAACAAAATGCGAATGAATACTTGCACGACATGTATCACAAGACCCTGGCTTTGCCATGGAAGATTTTTAATTTTTGTTTTCCAATTCAATCTAAGTATTCATCTTCAAGCGCAGTTGTACTAATTATCAAGTGATAAAAAATGAACGAAAAACAAAATGTGAGTGTACGATATATATCGCAAACCCCAATTTTAACAGGATTTTTTTCATCTCTTATTTCCAACTTTATCTAATTGCTCATTTCTAGGCTAAAATTTTGCCCCTTTATGTACTGTTGAAGAAGTTCTCTATTGGGAATCTTATGGTATAATACCATTCCCTTTGATGTCTCCTTTTTGAAAGATTAGTTCATGAACATTCTTAAGACGGCAAGAAATTTTGTACAGACATGCATGAGATGACGAAAAGAGGGAAACATGGACTCCTGGGAGTACCTTATCAAGTGAATAACACACTCGTCGACCGGTTTCGACTTATGTCCTTTTTAAGAGTCCATGTTATGACCTGGTGATGGTTCAATTGGTCCTTAGTCCGCCAGTCGTCTTCTTCCGTGGCAGTTGGCATTCGGCCACTGGTTTGATTGGGGTGGCTGTTGGATGGATAATTCGGCTATGAGCGATCGCTTTCTCTTTTACATTGTGTTGTTGCCTGTCCCCAATGACAATTTTCGTCGACTGTGATACTCACGGTACATTCCGTATCTCTTATTCATGTTGATGGAGGTAGTCATTTAGGGTATCCTGAGTGGAATGCTTCCCTGAGTGTCCACAACAACAACGTGAAGAGGGTTGCCCACATAGGATTCTTCCTGAGAGTCATACATAGCACAGGATTCCTATATCAAAGATATTTTGAGAGGGTTCCGCTCAAGCCTAGTGCCTGTGGCTTCAGACTCGATTTGGATAATGTGAATAGGTCAACTATCCTCTTCCAAAACGATATATTGTGCCCCACCTCATGTAGAATTCCCTGCATGGTTTACTCGTGCGTAACACGCAGATATATGAAGACACAACTTAATAAGCATAGAGTGGAGTTGAGAAATAAATAAATTATATGAACCTAGCGGGACACATACCAGACGGGGGATGATCTAGCATATATTTCCGGAGCATGGGCAAGAAGAGAAGAAAACTTGAGAATGAGATATTTATTTAGAAAGCAACCAACATGACTCTGAGATACGGCGATAAAATGTGGGTTTCACAACCGAGGTAATCCATCAACGTGAGCCAGAATACGAAGACAAGCTACAAAACATCTCCAAAGAACAGACGTCTCCTCATATCTCGACTATCCAACTATACATCCAAGTTGGACACACCGTCTTACAAAGAACAGCAGCGGTACCCAATCGCACAAGAGGACCAATCAGGAAGAGGAACTAAAGGCCAAACAGTCACGAAGCAAAGTCAACGACTAGCGAATGTGGGGACAAGTCGTATGATTAGTAGATCATAACACCAACTCTTGAGAAAATAAAATCGAAAATGGCGGAGCAGTGTGTTATTTATCTAATGAGGTGCTCTCAGTCTCGTGTTTACAATCCCTTGTCTTCCCATTGTTAGAACAATTTATCCTAATTTCGTTAAATAAGGGTGTGCTGATGATATTATTTAGAGGCACCTGATGAGTGCTAATATTTCTCTAGGTCTAATATTGAAATGAAACTGTGTGTGGAAGAATCAAACTACATATATGATTTAGTCACGTAACTATAGACCCGACAGATGCAGCACTTATGGACAATCAGGGGTCAAGATACATCACGTTCAGCCCACCTAGGCCAGTTAGAGGTAAAGATGCGTCATGAGCAACCTGACTCGGCCAATTAGAGATCAAGACACAACTCAGCTTAGCCAACAGGGTTAAAGTCTGCCGGGGGGAATTGTCAGAAGCAGTTTACAAGGCTGAGAATATAATTTTGGTCTTGTGCTTTCACGTCGTCCGCGTCTACTGGCTGATTGACTAATTGATTGATTGATTGTGGGGTTAAGGCACAAGAAATAGTTGGTGGGAAGGCCGAATATCAGTTAGATATAAAATGGTTAAAACAAGCTATTTAACTAGGTCAGAGGGACCCCTGTATCTTTATGTGTGTTTACTATAGGCAACATTATTTCTTTCACCTTTGCAGCTTAGGGGCACCTGGTACGAGGTCATGCGGTCAAAGGGCCATTTTGATTTCTCGAACAGATGTGGAAAGGTTATCTGCACACAAGAACAGCGTGACGCTCCCATCTATATGCGAAACACCTATACTAAGCTGTAAGTTAAAGAAATCTAGCCGTTCCTTTTTTTGGTTTTATGTTGGTCTTCATGGATGCTCACCATTGAAGGGGTGAGGTACTCCCCCTTACCATGACTGTGGTAAGCCGCTAAGAAATTGCCGCTCTTCTGGTAAAACGTGATGCCTGAAAATGACGGATTCTTCCCCTAAATGCTCTTTCGAATAGTGACAGCCGTGTTTTTGATTACATCAAATGTGTTGCAGTTGTGTATATAGTATTGGTTTACTAAGAAGCAGCTGGTTTATATACTGTGCATTGGTGTCATAAGTTGTTAATGAATGGAATAAACGTCTTACAGCGGTAGCAGAATATAATGAGTTTTGAAGTTTTAAGGGTAGATTTGATAAACACGTACCTATCCAGTATGGTGTAACATCTACCAATTGGTCCATCTACCTGTTTGTTTTGTGTTTTCTTGCTTCTTTATCGTTTTTATACCCCATGCGATCTCGTTGTGCTCTGCTTCAAAGAATCCGAGAGAACAGAAGCATGATATGAACGCTATTTTCTGGCGCGGAGCTATATAAAAACTACGCGCTTCCCTGCTATACACGAATGACGACCAACAGCATGACAATTGTACTTCTCCTCCACTCTCAGATTTGGCACGGAAACTACGGCCATCGGCACCGTGTTTCAGGTCGACCCAGGAGTTGATGACGGAGTTTTCTCAGGCATGTACAACACTGATTTACCGGGTAAGTAGAAATCATGTCGTTCAAGTCTCTTTCATATGGATTACCTAAACGCCTCAAATAGACAGTCTCCTGTCCCCTTTTTTATCATTAAGTAATGGCATCCACTTTTGAGAAATCACAATATCAAGGAGTACTAAGTTGCAGTGCTGTCATTCTAATATGCTGACTGTTTCCTTTTGGCTTGGTGCCACATGAACTAATCTGACCTGACTCGAAATGGCACCGCGTGATGTGGTTGCTTCACCGTGAACAAACGCAGTTAAAAGAGAAATTTATTTCTCTGTGGTTGAAATAGATTACAGTGACTTCGCCATATTCGTTAGCTGCCAAAACTACGGCTTCCTGCATAAGGGTAAGTCATAACTCTTTCGTAAAGGAGTCATAAGAATGAACACATGAATGAATAGTATATAAGGTGCATGTACACTTGATGTATGTATATATATATATATATATATATATATATATATATGTATATATATATGTATAGGTTAATATATATATATATATATATATATATATATATATATATATGTGTATATATAAACGTATAAGACGCAATACCGCATAAAACGCACTCCTATTTTATAATGATATTTTGTGGAAGAAAGAAAAACAGTATGTTTCACCCTACACTTATTGGAAGATATTTTGAAGTGCAATATTGTGACAGTGGGCCGTGACAGGCCATCGGAGCGGGGCACCCAGTGAAGGCCTACAATCGTAACACTTTGGCTTTGTTATTGTCTATTCTTTGTAAATGGCTGAAAGGCAGGTGAAAGATTAACATTCCTTTTAAAAGTCTAGGAGCATTTTCAATCTAGGTAATTAACAAACGATTCTTAAAGGAAGGTAACGCAGTTGTTAAATAAGACATTGCTTTGTTGCAGAGATGATATGGATCCTGTCACGGACCAGACCACCCACAGACGGGGAAATGGATGGCATCAATGACGCCATTACAGCTCAAAATATCGACAGAGATAAACTCGTACGGATTGACGGAGAGTGTCCACCGGGAGAGGCTGATATACCTCGTAGATGTTAACGAAACGTGAAAATCGTCATATTTGGGTATTCCGAGTAGACTGTCATGAACAGCATCCCATAATCACATAAAACACACACACACACACACACACACACACACACACACACACACACACACACACACACACACACACACACACACACACACACACACACACACACACACACACACACACACACACACACACACGCACGCACGCACACACGCACGCACACACGCACACGCACACACACACACACACACACACACACACACACACACACACACACACACACACACACACACACACACACACACACACACACACACACACACACACACACACACACACACAAACACACAACCAAACACACAATAAAGACTCAGTGAAATTAGAATAGAGACTGGGCTAAGCCTAGTGCCCTTGGGGAACTACTAGGTCGTAAACCAGGTCGTTCCTTTTGTAGGGTCTGGCGGCTCAATGGCTATCGTCTCTGGTTCATAATGAGCAGTAGCTAAGGCAGAGGTTCGAGTATTTGCAGTGCAGCCAATTTCCATTTGTCACAGTGACACACAGCTTGTCGGATGGCTCGCCATAATAAAGACTCGGTGAAATTAGAATAGAGACTGAGCTAAGACTAGTGCCCTCGGGGAACTATCAGGTCGTAACCCAGCTCATTCCTCTTTTATAAAAGCAAGAAAACCTCCAATCTGCTTCTCCAAAACAACGCTCGCCAAGAGAGACGAATGAGCTGAAAAAGTCTCATGTCATATACGAATATAAATGCACAAAAGGGAACTGCGAAGCCCTTCCTTCCTCGTACATAGGCATGACGACTATGAAACTGGAATCCAGACTGGTCGGACACAAATACACAGGAGCCCCAAAGAACCATGCTTTGGCATCACACAGATACCACATTACACGAGAAGAATTAGAACAGAACATAAAAATCTTGGAAACTTGTATGGACCCGAGAAAATTAAAGATAATCGAGGCCCTGTATATTAAGGATAAAAACATTAATTTGAATATACAGGCACTTGATTTATTAGCGCTACCCAGTATGAGAACACAGGGTAGGCTAGAAGCCTGAGGAGATAATTTATGGACATTTTTTAAAACTATCATGTGATCTCCCCCAGTCTAATAATTTCACGTGGTCAAATACCTCTCTTAGTTGACACTAGACACACTCCCTGAAGAAGGATCAGTTGAGCCGAAATCCGGATTGGAGATTATGTCCGCCTACGCACGAGTTCTACTGAGTTTAGACCCTGCTACACGTCGATTAGTGAGATCTTTAGAAAGTATCTGCAAGAAAATTATTAATGCAGAAAACAGCATCACCTTCAACAAAATTTGTTTAATAAAACAATGATGATATAGATATACATTGGGTGTCATAATTTTTTTTTGCAAAACTCATTACTACCAAGGTCTGAGTGTCATTACTTACCAATAACAAAATCAGGAATAATTATCAAATAGAATTCAATGTCTTCCTCCTTCTGATTGTGAATTGTGATTAAGAACAGCAATGATTAAAATAAGACATCATTAGAATAGTTGTTTGTGTTAGATCTCAGTGGAAGGTTTTCCACATTTTCAAAGATGGTGAGTTGTGTATCAGTGAGGTATGTTACAACACTTATATACAAAGCATTAAAGATGTTAGTAATAGTAGTGTGCCTCTGCATAATTTCACATTTGTTTAACACTTATTTAACTTTTTGTGTAAGACACATACTAGTGAAGTTGTAATAGAAATTTCAATGCTTTACAAAAGAAAATATCGTTCAATACTTCTTGCCTTTATTCCAAGTCTTCATGACGGACGAAGGCTCCAGGTAGCACATCTGTTTGACACACCAAAGGTCGCAAGATGTTCCGGTCTCCCATCAGAGGCGTGCACAATACATATCAATAATATTATAGATCCAGGACTATCTGTAAAAATTATTTGGATTAATATATAGTTCACAAATGATGTGAAGTGGTTTCATTGACAGACTGGAAAAAGTACAACGGCGAGCCACAAAACTGATTCCAAATATAAAAAATAAATCATACGAAAATCGACTAAAACACATGAATCTGTTTTCCCTAAAAAACGTAGACTCAGAGGTGACTTGATACAGGTCTTTAAGATTTTAAAGGGAATTGACAACATCAAAAGTGACAAAATTTTCACATTGAATGAGAATCAGACAAGAAACAAGGGTCTCAAACTGTCCGGAAATAGATTCAATTTGGAAGTAGGTAGAAACAATTTATCCAATCGTGTAGTTAATGAATGGAATAAACTTCCTGCACAGGTAGTGCAATGTAGTTCAGTTCGAAGCTTTAAGAATCATTTAGATAAACACCTAAGCAAGATGCTGTAATGATTATAATTTATTTTATGTTATTTGTTTTTGTTTTGTTATCATTTGTCTGTCTGATTTTCATTTATTATTAGTTATATATCAATTCATTACTATTTACTATTTACCTGTTTGTTTATTATTTAACTATACCTATGCATTTATTTATGCATCTTATTTGTTATTTACATTATTATAGTTTTTATCTATTATTTTATTATTATTATGATTTCTTTTCGCATCCGACCTAGATATGGACCAAAAGGTCTTCTGTCGGCATGCTCCGCCTTTGTAATCCTTTGTAAAACACAATCCTGATATCCCTCTGGACTTGGGGTTTCTTTAAAACTAATACAATGTGTTTCTTTTCCCTCAGTGTCACCTGAGTACCTCGGTGAAAGGTGACTATGGGTTGTATGTAATTTCACCATGACTAAATCACCTATTTTTAATTCTATTTTTATGTAGTATTTTGTGTTGTTGATTTTTCATTTCTTGTGTATACTCTTTAATATGTTGGATGTATAGCTTGAAATATATGTATCCTATTGAGATGTAATCATCTATAATATACACAGATTTCTGCTCTGCAATCAAGATTTCATATTGGAGAATTTTGTCTTCCCCCAAAATAATAAAATGGGGTGTTTCTTCCGTAGCTGTGTTAATTTGATTGTTTAGGGTACATTTAACACAAGGAATCCAACTATCTCAAGTTATACTATGTGGGCTTATCAAACCTCTAAGACATGTAATAATTTTCTTATTTAACTTCTCTACAACTCCATTGCTCTGAGGATGATTCACTAGAATATTAACTTTATGAATCTTAAATAACCTAGATAATTCTTCCAATATTTTGTTATTAAATTTAGTTCCATTATCCGAAGCTAAGATCTTAGGTGTAGTGAAATTACAGATTATCGGATCAGAGATTACTGAAGCAATTGTTTCAGTTCTCTTATTTGGAATGGGTTGTAAAATACAAAATCTTGAAATATAATCAATAGGAACACATACATATTTATATTCATTTTCAGACATAGGTATATATGAGATCTTTTTCCCAAGGTTTCTGCGGGATGGGATATGATAACAAAGGAGTAGATTCAGGTGTATTTACTTTCATCTTAACACATTTCAAAAAAAATTCTTCATAATCATATATATCTTTCTTCATACCTGGCCAAAAGTATTTAAGTTGTGCTTGTCTATAAGTTTTGTCCTTTCCTGGATGTGAACTACAATCACTATCATGAAGTAGCTTTAATACCTCTTGTACAAGAGTTTCTGGTATTACCAACTGATTCACTGGGGCCCTAGAAATATCTTTCCCACTTACAACAGTTTTTCTATAAAAAAGTCTATTAGTCAAATGAAATTCCTCTATCTTATACCCTTTTGGTATTTTTGGAGGATTACCTCTTGGGTTTATCAGATATTGGACTATTTTTTCCCAAGATCGACTGAAACATAGGAATCTGTTTTCCTTAAAAAAAGCTTAGACTCAGAGGTGACTTGATACAGGTCTTTAAGATTCTAAAGGGAATTGACAACACCAAAAGTGACAAAAATTTCACACTGAATGAGAATCAGACAAGAAACAATGGTCTCAAACTGTCTGGAAATATATTTAATTTGGAAGTGGGTAGAAACAACTTCACCAACCGTGTAGTTAATAAATGGAATAAACTTCCCGCAGAGGCAGTGCAATGTAGTTCAGTTTGAAGCTTTAAGAATCATTTAGATAAGCACCTAAGCAGGATGCTGTAATGACTATCATTTATTTTGTAGTATTTGTTTATTTGTTTTGTCGTCATTTGTCTGTTTATTATTATTTGCTTGATTCTCATTTCTCATTTGTTATATGTCAATTTATTATTATTTACTATTTACCTGTTTGTTTATTAGTTAACTATACCTATGCATTTACTTATGTATTTTATTTATTATTTACATTATTATAGTTTCTATTTATTTATTTATTTACTTATTTATTTATCTATTTATCATTACTATAACTTTTTTTTGCATCCGACCTAGATATGGCCCAAAAGGTCTCCTGTCGGCATACTCCGCCTTTGTAATCCTTTGTAAGTCTTTTCTTTTCTTTGTTCCCTTATTATCATTTCCTCATGTAGTGTAGTAAACCACCTGGCAAGTGTGGCCCTAAGATTCTTATGCTTTAATAAGTTCTGAATTGCTGTATGATCAGTCCATACTCTGATTGGATATCCCAGTATTGTATTTCTAAAAAATTCTAATGAATATATCACCGCTAAGATTTCTCTTTCTGTTATGGAGTAGTTTTTCTCTACACTATTACAAAGTCTAGATGTGTAAGCTATCGGTTTCAACGTTCCATTTCTCTCTTGCATCAGTACAAAGAATTAACTCCTTATCATAATAAAGAAACATGAGAACTGGAAAACTAGTAAGTTTATCTTTCAACTTGTCAAAAGTTTGATGTTGTGCAGGTCCCCATATGAACTTTGAATCTTTCCTCAACAAAAAATTTAATGGATTAGCTATGTCTGTATTCCCTTGGATAAATTTCCTATGATTATCTGTCAACCCCAAGAAACTTCTAATTTTTTCTACATTGTTCGGAACTGGATAATTCTTTACTACCTGTACTTTTGAATGTACTGTAATAAGTCCATGTCTGTCTATTTTATGTCCCAAATAAATATCAATGTCCTGCAAGAACTTATATTTTTCAAATTTAACTTTCAATCCTGCTTTATCTAGTCTTGAGAATACTAAATCTAATTTCTTAAAGTGCTCAACCCCTGTTTTGGAAACTATTAAAATATCATCAAGAAATACACTGGCAGTGTTTCCTAACAACCAATCTAGAACTGTATTTATTAATCTCATATAAGTTAATGGACTATTACATAACCCAAATGCCATTCGCTTGAACGCATAATGTGCCGTTGGTGTATAAAAGTCTGTGAATTCTCGTGAGCCTTCATGCGACTCGACCTGCCAGAAAGCAAATTAGATGCCTATAGTGCTATAATACTTATTCTCGGTTCCCAAACTTCTAAGAATTTCTCCTATTAACGATAACGGTAATCTGTCAGGTATTGTCTGTTTATTCAATTCCCTATAATCAATAACTGAACGGTTGGTACCATCTGATTTTAGCACTAGTTTCAGAGGGAAATTCCACACACTTTTACTATGTTCAATAATAACCTGCGATAACATTTCAATGATCATTTGATCTCCAATGGCTAGTTTGGAATGTGGTAATCTGTAGGCAGGTATATAGATAGGTTGAGTCCCTGGTTTTCATTTGATCTGGTGTTTTAAAACAGTTTTTCGACCAAGGCGTCCCCCGGCAAAGCAATTGCTTTATTGTGCTTCAAGAGCAAAGTAACTCAACTTTCATCTAACTCAGGACAACTAGTAGCTTCTAGTTGATTCTTGTATTTGTCTCCCAAACCTGTTTCCTCATGAATTGAACAGATTACACTTCCTAAGTACTCTCATTTAAAATCTTAATGAGTTTTTACAAACTTGAAAACATCCTATCTGTGTACCTTTTCTTAAGACTATGTGGGAGGTACTGCAGATATATGGGATAGGAGGAAAGCTATTAAGAACAGTCAAGAGTTTTTACGAGAGTAGTAGAGCTTATGTTAGGATTAAAAATGGAGAGAGTGAATGGTTTGAGGTAAAGGTGAGACTTCGTCAGGGATGTGTTATGTCACCCCGGCTGTTCAATCTTTACGTGGATGGGGTGGTGCGAGAGGTGAATGCAAGGGTAGTGGGTCAGGGGTTGGAGATAATTAAAGAAAATGGAGAAAAGTGGGAGGTGAGCCAGTTAGTGACAGAGTTTGAGAAGGTGTGTGAAAGAAGGAAGCTGAAGATAAATGTGGGCAAAAGTAAGGTGATGAGATGTACAAGGGGAGAGAGTGACAGCAGGCTGGAAGTGAGCATTAAGGGTGAGAAACTGGAGGAAGTGGATAGTTTTAGATACTTGGGTGCGAATGTGGCAGGAAAGGGAGGAGTGGGGGTGGAGGTAGAATGTAGACTGAGAGAAGTGAGTGAATGCCTTGGTGGATTGAAAAGTGTAATGAGAAATAGACATCTGGGAATGGAAGCTAAGAGGAGGTTATATGAAGGAGTGATTGTGCCAACATCATTGTACGGGGCAGAAACATGGAACATGAGAGAGGAATAGAGAAGGAGTTTGAATGTGTTTGAGATGAAATGTCTGAGAAGTATGACAGGGTTTACTAGGTTGGATAGAGGGAGAAATGAGGAGGTGAGGAGGAGAACACGGGTGGAACGGGAACTGGGAGATAGGGTTGATGAAAGAGTATTAGGATGGTTTGGACACATGGAAAGAATGAGTGAATAAAGATTAGTAAAAGAAGTGTGGACACTTTTTAATCCCCATGGCACTTACTTGCTTCTCTCAATATACAATTTACCTCCACCTCCACTCCTCCCTTTTCTGCTACATGCAACCTCAAATATCTAAAACTATCCACTTCCTCCAGCCTCTCATTTAAGACTTACTTCCAATTTTCTGTCATCCTCTCCACTTGTACATCTGAACACCTTTATTTTACCCACATTTACCTTCAACCTTCTCTTATCGCGTACCTTCCCATACTCCATCACTCACTTAATCCCACCTTTGACCCTGCCACAAGCGCAGTGTCGTCATCAAACAACAACTGCCTTATCTCCCATTTTTCTCCATTTTCTTTAGTCATCTCCAACCCCCTGCCCATTACTCTAGGATTCACCTTCCGTACCACCCTATCCATATACACATTAAATAGTTATGGCGACATGACACATCCCTGACACAGTCCCTCTCGGTCTCTTTATTTCTAATTCTAAATCAGGCTCTACTACTCTAGTAAACACTCTTAACTACCCATAAAAGCTTTCTCCCAATCCCATATATCTGCAATACCTCCCACAATGCCTTACTGTTTATACTTTCATAAGCCTTTTCCAAATCCATAAAGACCCTAAAAACATACTAACCTTTTCCTAAAGCTTTCTCACACATCTGTCTTTCCATAAAAATCTGATCCACGCAATCCCTACCTTTCCTAAACCCTCTATTCCTCTCCTAATCCTCTCATTTAAAACTCTCCCATAAGCCATCCTAACTACACTCAAGAAACTGATCCCTCTGAAGCTACTGTATTCACAATTATCTCCTTTTCTCTTAAAAAAAAAAAATGAAACTATCAAGACACTCCTCCAGTCCTCCGGCACTCTACCCTTCCTCAGACAAACATTAAACAACCTCACTAGCCAGTCCACTATTACTGTACCTCCCTTCTTCAGAGAGTTCGCATGACACCCATCTAATTTTCAGAACTACTTGTACCTGATCTTTTCTTATTGCTCCTCTATTTTCCTCACCCATTACTATAATTTTCTTAGCGCCTCCTGCTGTTACCACCACTTCCTATACTCCACCACATTTAGCAGATCCCTAAAATACTCTGTCCATCTTACTACCTCCTCTTCCGTTATCATCACTACATATGCACCTTTTTTAATTTCTACTCTACTTGATTCGCCTCCCTTTCTTCTCTTAGCTTCCTTCCAAAACATCTTTTTATTATTTTAAAAGAATTCTGTCATACTCCTCCCTAATTTTACGTTTGCTCTTCTTTTTGACTCCTTTATCCCATGTGTTGCTTCTTCTTATTTTTTCTTTATACCTCTCATATGTTTCTATCGTCCTGCTTCGTCTCTTCAACAACTTTGTTCAATCCATCATTCCACCACTCACTACTCTTCCTTCTATTCCCCATCCTCCTTACCCTACACACTATCTTTGCGCACCTTTTTTAATTCTTGAAACACCCCCATTCCTCCTCCACTCCTACCTTTACTCTATCCTTTACCAACTCTTACACTTCTCTCAGCTTCTCCTTGTACTTCTGCTCTTTTTCCTTCTCATTTAAACAATTTACTTTAAGCACTTCCTTACCTGCTGTCCTTTTCCTCTTTCCCCATCTATTCTCCACTCTCAATTTACCTTCCACAAAAAAAAGACCTCATATTCCCCCACCCTTATCAATCACCCCTCCACCCACCACCCTCTCCCATGTGTACTTATGCTTAACTTTTTTTCTTAGATATTGTGTTAGCTATTATCAACTTTCTATACGCATCTTCATCAACTCTCCACTCCTATTTTACCTAGCACTTTACACTTTCCAACCACTCCGTCTATTGGTTTATTCCCTCCGTTTGCATTGAGATCTCCAAATACCACTACATTGACATTTTTCCCCAAACTCTCTATGCACTCATTTAAATCTATACAAAAAACTCCATTTCTTCAACATTCTTCCCACTACCAGGCCCACATGCACTTACAAAGACCACATCTTCCTTTCCAGTTTGACCTTCATCCGCATTAAACGTGAAAAAAAACTTTCCACTCCGTCACACGCTTACTTATATCTTCACTTACTAGTATAGCCACCCCTTCCCTCCCTCGTCCTCACTTCACTCTCAACACCCTCCCCATTGTACTCCCAAACTCAAATTCACCCCTCTCTTTCAACTTAGTTTCATTCAATGCTTACAAATCAATCTTCCTTCTTACAAACATACTGTCTATATCTTTCCATTTACTCTCATCTGTACCACACCCGCGTACATTAAAAGACCCAAAACTGGTTCTGGTTGGAAAACTCCCAGACCCTCTTATGCCTTGACTTCTTGTAGAAATCTGCCCTATAGGGTCACAGAGAGCAGGATGTCTAGTCCCATCGTCCGTTTCGTTTTGGTCTCGTTTTACGACCTGAGTGAGAAAACTCGGCGGCGGTATTCTTTCCTCCCCTACTACAGGGTAGGCGAAAATGGAAATATATATATTTGGAGAAGTGGTACAGGACAGTATTAAGAGTGGGGGGACAGCATAACAGAGGAACAACCGCAATAAAATAAAGTAGCATAATTTCTCTATGAGTAGATATTTCTTCTAGCACAGACAAAATGATTAGTGGCTCTGGTCTGTAGGGGCGCCCCATATAGATCGCAAAATATCCGCTGCATGTTACTGAGCAGATTTTAGCCGTACAATAATATGCTACCAATGGCCCAGACGGGGTAAACGCACAAATACACACACACACACACACACACACACACACACACACACACACACACACACACACACACACACACACACACACACACACACACACACACACACACACACACACACACACACGCACGCACGCACGCACGCACACACACACACACACACGCACGCTCACGCACACACACACATTTTTCATACGTATTTACTTTTTTGAAAGTCAAACATGAATGTAACGTGAATGCAGGCACCCGATGGGAAAAAAAAGACGTTTCGAGGAAACAATGTACAAGAAACAGCATCATCCGCCTGGCAAAGTAGTGCACAACGGCTGACGTTGAGACTTGATCATTTCAAGACCCGTGGCATAGGAGAGAAAGCGTTTGAATGGATTAGAACATGCATTAGTGAAGGAAAACAGCTGATCTCCATTAACGATGTAAGATTCAAGTGGGGTAATGTTACTAGAGGAGTTCTTCAGGGATCTGTTTTGAGTCCCTTATTGTTTATCATATATAGATGACTTGGACGATGGGGTTAGTACTGATGTTAGTAATTTTGCGGATAACACTAAAACAGGACGCCATATTAGGTCGAGTAAAGATGCTGGGATACTGCAGCAGAATCTTAAATCGTTTGCATGGTCGTAGAAATGGCAAATGGAATTCAATATTTCAAAGTGCGATGTATTAAATGTAGGATTACACAACCCAGTTAACGCTATATTAGAGAGAAATAAACCTGAAAATGACTTAGGAGTACTAGTGAATCGTGAATTTAAATCTAGGAAACAGTGCATTGCTGTCAGCAATAGGGCTAACAGGGCACTAGGATTTATTACTAGGATGGTTACAAACAAAAGTGCAGAGGTAATCAGTACAGTAAACTCTATATGGCGATAGTTAGACCCATTCTTGACTATGCTGTACAGTTTTGGTCTCCGTCCTATAGAATGGATACTAATTCAGAGTGTGGGGCCATCTAATATAGGTATTCAGATGGTTCAAGGGCTTTAACATGGGTGATACAGGGAAGGTCAATCCATTAAGATAATAGGGCAGGGCATTTAGTTATGGATTTGAATTGGACAAATTTAGGTTTAAGAAGGAAATAGACAAGAACCGGTTTCCAGCAGAGTGGTTAACGAATGGAATAAACTTAGAAACCATCTAGTAAGATCTAAAACAACTGGTTGTTTTATGAGATTAGGTAACTTAATGAATAGGGATGATAGATGGCTATTGGACAGAGAAAACAGGGGTGGGGAGGTCTAAAAAAATCTACACAAAACTTCATCAAAGTGAAAAGTGCGAGCACCACCTTAGGGGAAATAACGTACAGAAAGTGAAAGATCACATATTTCATATGTTCTTGAGAGGAGGTGATCCCAGGAATGGAATCCACTCGTTTGAACCGACAACTCCACGAAGGACAATTCGCGAAGGACAATTTGGCGAAGGACAATTTCTTGAAGGACAATTTCCGAAGGACAATTCCGCGAAGGACAGTTCAGCGAAGGACAATTCCGTAAATGACAATTCAGTGAAGGACAGTTTTACGAAGAACAATTCCGCGCTGACAATGCAATGCATAATAGTTCAGCGCTAGGACAATTCAGTTCTAGGCGCAAAAACAATTCAGCACAGGGAAAGAAAAAAACAAAACAAAAATATATAGCTATAGTTGTAACATAAATGTAACCCAGCTGCATAGTTTTTAATTAAAGATAACGTAAATCCTTGTTTGTGACAATATAGTCAGGTTCAAGTCAGCACTCCAATTTCCTTGATTAAAAAAAAAAAAAAAAAAAAAAACAAAAAAAAAAAAACCTCTGAAGTGGATTTGATGACAGAGAGAAAGCGTGCACATTTTACTAAATGGATTCTGTTATCGTTTAGATAGAAAACTTCGAAATGGAAATGAGCCTTGGCGTAATGCCAAAGACGAATGAAAAGGTCGTATGGAAGATTACGGGAAGATGTCATGAAGTATACTCGTGTGTCACAGCCAGCAACGTCAGCAACGAAACAAATCATTTCAAACATTCGTGAAGGAGGTGGTACGTCTAATGATGTCCCGAGAATAGTCCAAGACACATAGATTGGTCGCTCCTCCCGCCGTAGTAGAAAAGGTGCTGTTTTAACATGAGTTGTCATGGAGTGGTTTTGATTTGGTTAAGGGAGACCTATCAAAGACCGATTCATTAGAAGCTTGGCACCAAGTCCTTCAAGTAGCACTAAGTCATAAAAACCACACAACCTTTTATAAGTTTGTAGACTTTCTCAAACCAGAACAGGAATTCTTTGGTTTCTTCTACCATCTATCTCATTCTCTCAAGCTAGAGGAAGAATTGTCCTGCACGGAATTGTCGGTGGAAAAGTAGTCAGGATGACTGGATTGATATCATCCTGGACTGCTTTGACTTTGAGCCGACAGCGGCGGTCAATTTACGTATGAATGCACAGGGGCTTACGGGAAGGCATTCGAAAAATACAGTGACGGCAGACAGGAAGACAGACAGGTAGTCAGACAGATAGGCAGGCAGGCAGACACAGAAAACAGACAGGTAGCACACACACACACACACACACACACACACACACACACACACACACACACACACACACACACACACACACACACACACACACACACACACACACACACACACACACACACACACACACACACACACACACACACACACACACACACACACACACACACACACACACACACACACACACACACGGATATGATGGATTTCTTGAAAATAATTTCTAAAGGAACAACAAACTCATTTTTAATTTCATTTCAGATTCTTGGATGCCAACCGTCAGGTCCTGGTGTTTTATTAGCTTTGAGTTTATGTATACACCTTTTAATTTTTTCTTTTGTTATATTTACCGCAGTGAGTAAGTTTACCCTAGACTTTTCACAGATTTCAGTTTGGAGTTCACTTTGAGGTGTTTCGTTTACGAATACTGAGCTAAAATAGTTGTTTAAAATATCACACATTCCTTCATTTGAGTATTCAAGTTGACCGTCAGCAGATAATAGTGGACCAATGTGATTCCTAATAACCTTTTTATCTCTAATGTAACTATAGAATTCTTTGGGATTCTCTTTGGATTTATCAGCGGTATTCATTTCGTATTGTCGTTTTCGTTTTTGTATTGTCTTTTTTAAATTTCTCTGTATTAATGCATAACTTTGATATTCATTAGATGCCCACGAGCACTTATACTTCTTGTAAGCCTGTCTCTTTTTAGCAATACTTTTTTCAGTTTCTTTGCCAAGCCATTTTGGGTGAGCCTGATTTGGGGGACGTCGGTCCTTAAATCATCTTAGTGGGCGTATTTTGAAATATTTACCACATCTGATCTACAGATCTTTCGCTTAATTTTGCCTCCCAATCTGTAAGCTGACGCTCATGACGTAGTCCTATGAACTGAGCTTTACTGAAATCGGGTATTTTAGAAACACAAGTATCTATTCTAAAATGTTTTAGGAGTTTGAATCTAACTAAATTATAATCGCTATTTGCAACAGTTTCACCGACTTCTACATCGGTTATCATGCTTTCGCGGCTAGGGATTAATAGATCGAGTAAGTTTCTGTGTCTTGTGGGCTCTTTTATATACTGAACTAAGTAATTGTCACAAAAAAAAAAAAAAATCAATCAAGCGACTACCTATATAGCCATGTTCAAGTGTCATCCAATCAATATCAGGGAAATTGAAATCACCCATCATCAATAAATCCCGGTTGCGGAAACTAGACAGTTCTTGAAATAACAGTTTATCGTCTGTTAATGATATCTTTGGCCTATATATTACACCTACATTCATTTTTTGTCCATTTGTTTGGGTTAATTCTACCCACAAACTATCATATGCATCCTGTTTCACTTTCTCTAGAACACAAGCATGGACATTATTTTTAACGTACAATAGAACACCCTCACCTTTCTTGCGGTTTCTATCCTGATGAAAGTATTTAAATCCCGAAATATTAAATTCAGCTTTAAACTCTACCATTTAACCATGTCTCGGTTATTCCTATCATATCGTGATTTTCGCTTTTGGCATACGCCTGTATTTCTTGGAATTTGTTCTTAATACTACGAGCATCAAATACATGGTTTTAAGAGACTCGTGATTTTTCTTTTTGACACGTTTTGAGTTTCAATATCATGCCTTACATTATAATTCTATTTTTTATTGACACCTTGCTCTATATTGATATTTGGGACTTCATTGACATTCAATGCCTCATTAATATTTCTCCCGTCAATGTTAACATTTCCCCCATCACGGACATCTGGTCACTCACGGTCATCCGATCTCCTTTCTGCACTTTGCCCCCCTACGTCACCGCGTTTTACATCGGACTCCCCTCGTTCATTGACATTCTGTCCAGCATCCCTTCTTAAAATTGTATTTTGTCCCCCAGTGACATTATATCCTACCGTGGTATTTTGTTCTCCACAATCATTACATCTCATTGTGATATTTTGTCCTTCACTGTCAATATATCCCATCGCGATATTCTGTCCTTCGTTAACAATCTGTCCGGCATCCCTTCCTAAAATTATATTTTGTCCTCCACTGACATATCCTACCGTGATATTTTGTCCTCCACTATCATTACATCCCATCGTGATATTTTGTCCTCCACTATCATTACATCCCATCGTGATCTTTTGTCCTCCACTGTCCTTACATCCCATCGTGACATTTTGTCCTCCACTATCATTACATCCCATTGTGACATTTTGTCCTTTGACATTACATCCTAATGTAACATTTCGTCCTCTACCGACATTATATCCTAAAATTAAATTTGTCCTAAACTGGCATATTGTTCTACATTAATGCTATACTCTACTCTGTTTTCTCCAGTACACTCTATTTCCCCTTCCCTTTGGGTTTCTACCCCACAAAAGGAACTAGTTCATTACAAACTCCCACAATGAGGTTTGTAAGAACATCTTTGCCTCTGCGGGTAAAATGGATCCCATCAGAAGCATAAAGGTCATGACGCCTGGAAAAGAGATACCAAGGATCAAGAAAGTGGCATCCCAGTTGCGTGCACAACCGTGATATCCTCTCATTGATCCCTATGGCTCTACTGTTCCAACACGAGCCTGCGTAGATCCTCGGGAGGATCCCACAGACTACGTGACGGCTCCCACATTCCTTCATCTCCTGAAAGAGGAACTTGTAATTCCGAACA
>NC_134782.1:64913615-64948615 GCF_046742065.1 Oratosquilla oratoria | reverse complement strand
GGGCGGTGGGCAGGGTGCAGGGATGACCCGTCATCCAGGAGGTGCTCAGATGGGAGGGAGGGTGGGGGGGGTGTGGAGTGTATGTAGGGATGAAATGGGTGGGAGTGTTTTTATGCCTTTCCCTTTTTGGCTACCTCCCTTGTAAGGGGGAAAAAGCCTTGGTATATGTATGTATGTATATTTATCTGATATTCGGCCTTCCCACCACCTCTTTCTTGTGCCTTAACCCCACAATCAATCAATCAGCCAGTAGGCAGGCGCGGACGACGTCGAAGGACAAGACTAAAATCATATTCTTAGCCTTGTAAGCTGTTTCTGACAATGCCCCCCAGGTAGACTTGAACCCTGTTGGCTAAACTGAGCTGTGTCTTGACCTCTAATTGGCCGCGAGTCGGGTTGCGCATGATTGTCCACAAGTGCTGCCTCTGTCGGGTCTACTGTTACGTGACCAAATCATATATGCACTTACATTTACAACGATACCTTAAGAGCATTCAGCATGTGGCACAAGGATACACGGCTTGGTAATCCTGAAAAGGACCACTCACTATCAACCAGACAGATTGGAATACTCAAACCTCAAGCGGAACATTCCACACCGTCTATCAGGGCGAAACAGGCAGAGGATTGTACAAACACATTAGGAAATACAAACAAAATTCAGACACCATAACACATCCACTGCGATAGTGGTCAACGTGGATCTCACATGAAATCTATTAGACTGGACATGGACTGCTCCACTGACCCGAGACATGGACAGACAAGGAAACTCTCGGAAGTGGCATTTATTTTGGCGACAGTCAACATGAATAAGAGATACGGAGATGTAGCGTGAGTATCACAGTCGACGGAAATTGTCATTAGGGACATACCACAACACAATACAAAAGAGGAAACGAACGCTTATAGACCAACTATCCATCCAACAGGCACCCCAATCAACCAGTGGCCGAATACCCAATCACAGTCTGGAAGGAGACGACTGGCGGACTTAAGGACCAATCGAACCATTAACAAGTGATAACACCAACTCTTACAAATGACATAAGTCGAAATCGGTTGACGAGTGTGTTATTCAATTAATAAGGTGCTCCCAGGGGTCCATGTTTCCCTCTTTTTGTCATCTCATGCATGTCTGTACAAAATTTCTTACTGCCTTAAGAATGTTCATGAAACTAATTTTTTAGAAGGGAAATATCGAAGTAAACGGTATGATATCGTAAGCTTCCCAATAGAGAATTTCTTCAACAGTACATAAAAGGGCAAATATCTTGCCTATAAATGGACAAATAAAGTTGTAAATAAGAAATGAAAAAAGCCTGCTAAAATTGAAGTTTTGTGATGCACATCATACAGTTACTCACTTACATTTAGTTTTCATTAATTTTTTATCACTAGATAATTAGTCCAATTGTGCTTGAAAGGACAGAGATTTACCATAGAGATGAACACTTATATCGGGTTAGAAAACAAAAATTAAAAACTTTCCATGGCAAAGCCAGTGTCTTGTAATATATGTCGTGCAAGAATTTATTCGAATTTTGTTGTAGTTTATTTTGTAAAGTCGTACTAGTCACTAAATCCAAACAAACAAGTGAACTTACACAAGTAACAGAAAAATCCTCTTCAGGAGGCCGTAAGGGACATAACCCCCATTGGAGCTTCTGTGCCTCGGTGGAAAGGCCCGAGAGAACCAGTAAAACCATGCACACCAAGACGTGTCGCCACACCATAGTGATGGATGGGTTCTCCAGGTCCTTTGTAGCACGCGGGAGTCTTGAAGAGGACTTTGTTGTTTATAGGACTTCTTCTGCGACTTGCTTATCCTTGTAAGATTTGATGGACCTTAGTAGGGCCCAAAGAGCTTTAGTGGCCTTATTAGCACTCTCCAGACGTATTCGTGGATTTAATCCTGAGCCCCACCTCTTGTCCGTGCACACATCGGAAGCTTTAAAAGGAACTGCAGGGCCTTAAAAGCGTATGGGTTTTTGTGTCACTCTGCCGTACGTTGTGTGAGTAACCAAGGTCCCTGGTGGTACCCCTGACTGATGGAATCCTTTCCTACTGGAAGAAAAAAAATGGGTTAGTCTTTTTTTTAATGGAAGAGTGTGGAATAGCCTCTCCGAGCTAAATTGAATATTATTACAATAAAATTCTTATGGTGAAGAGCATCCTAAATTTGATTAATTACTCGCATTTTAGAACCCGCATATTTATTGACAAAACAATCAACCATGGGCACAGAAATATATTTCCAAATACTCCCTTCATCAAAGAGGATCATAGTCCAAGAAACAGTAACGTCAACAGTTACAACAGCTGTAGCACTGTTTAGATATAATACATATTAGAGCCTGAGCATCCTCGCCATAAAAACAGATATGGAGCAAGGGCTAATGCTGTGCTGGGAATAGTTAGAGATTAAAAACCACAACACTTTCCACCAAGCATCAATTATACTTAGCTTTGGTCAGGCCGCTTCAATGCCAGTTCTTTGGGTTGAGCCAGATGACATGTCCCACAAACAAATACGACCATCAGAAGGTTCAGAATGCCGCAGTCTAATTGATCACAGGTTTGCAATGAAGCGACTTCAGAACCTCTGAGTAACTACACTTAGCTGCCAACATTCGTCCGCTCAACCAACACAAACACAAACTACACGTGAGACACCTATAGCCGTGGTTGTGGTACCTGTAGAGGTAGCAGGTTCCGATGCCGAGGATGTTTAACTAGGGTGATCGCAAACTACCTCAGGTTCTGAAGATAGCGGTCAGCAAGTGTGTGTGTGTGTGTGTGTGTGCGTGTGTGTGTGTGTGTGTGTGTGTGTGTGTGTGTGTGTGTGTGTGTGTGATAGGTTCCCTCTTCCCCATTTCGATTTGATGTTACGGAGTCTTGGAACCAGCATCATCTTTATAATATTAGACCTTAAGCAGGGGTATCTCTAGGTCCCGCTGGTGGAGAGAAGCTACGAGAAAACTGCGTTCTCGACGCCCGAGGGTCACTATGAGTTTACATCTCTTCCCTTTGGGCTAAAAGACGCTCCATTATGTTTTTAAAGGGTGATGAATCAGGTACTGACTGGGCTGTTAGGGGTTAGTGCGATGTGTACATGGACGATGTCATTGTCCTGGGAACCACTTGGGACGACCACCCCAAGAACCTTGAGGAAATCATTCAGAGAATATAAGAGGCAAGCCTCTCTTTGAGGCTGAAGAAGTGTCACTTCTTTCGGAAAGAATTCGCTTACCTGGGACATGTCTTATCCCAGGATGGGATCAAGCCTCAACCAGAGAAGGTACGAACCATCAAGGATTTCCCACAGCCAGTGTGTCAGAAAGAGCTGCTTTCCTTCTGGGGATTAGCGGGATATTACTGGAAACTTATCCTAAACTTTGCCGAGATTTTATGACCTCTAGTAGATATGACGAAGGGTGACGTAGCTAGGAAACACAAAGATCGCAAGCTTTTGCCCGTGGACACCTGCTCAGGTGCACGCGTTTGAGTCCCTTAAAACCCATTTGTCAAGCACAGTAGTCTTCCCCTACCCCAATTTTGGGAAAACCTTTTTGCTTACCACTGACTCCAGTGCTTCGGCAATAGGAGGCGCGCTTCAGCAAGAGGACGGAGACGGTAGGAGACGTCCGCTCTCCTATTTCAGTCGCACACTTAATGAGCATGAGGGACGCTTTACTATTGTTGAGAGAGATGCGTTAGCGGTGGTCTACGGTCTCACAATAAATCGACCTTGGTCTGGCTCTTCCCTGCTAAAGGCACGAACACTCGGATCCTCCGGTGGCAAATGGCGAACCGCCTATTTCGAACTTGAAGTCAATTATATCCCGAGGCGATTGATCATCATCGCTGACGCGCTCTCTAGGATATGGGGGGCGGACCACCCTACGTACGAGTTTATACTGACAGCCATAACCACGGGTAGCCAGGGAAACTCGAACAATGAGGAGGATCATGTCATAGGGAACCAGCTAATGATCCGGAAGGAACAGGATGAACACCCTAATTAGGGTCAAATTAAAGAGTATCTCAAGGGGGTCACGACATTACAGCTAAAGATTCCATGCTGAAGAGTACCAATCAAGGAGTTTCGGCTCCTACCGGACGGACTTTTATAGCACTCACGCAGAAACGCATACCAGTTGGAGGAACTCCGCCTGGTATGCCCTGAGGGACCCAAGACAGCAGCATTACGTATTGCCCGTTGTCTTTCTATGGCAGATCATAGTGGTCCAAGTCACTCTTGATCGACTGAAAAAGTTCGTCGTTTGGCGTAAGATGTCGGAAGATATAAAGGCATTTGTAAAGAATTGCAAAGTTTCCATAACATGCAAGCCCTCATATGATCTCCCAGCTGCACTCAGGCAGTTTCCTGAAGTGAAAAGTCCGTTCGAGAGGGTGCACATTGATCTCATAGGTCCATTAACCACCATTTTAGACGGTGCGAAGTATATACTCACAGTGGTCGATGTCCTAGTTGGTTTCTTAGTCGCTGTGTCCATCGGTTTCAAAGATGCGCGCACATTAGCTCGGGCTTTCATCACACATGTACTATCCATACATGGCACTCTTAAGCAGGTGATCTCAGAAAGGGAAGGGAAGTTAATGAACGAAATGCTCAAGGCGGTGTTGGAAATGGCGAACATCAAATACCACACAATAACGCCGTATTACCCGTCGAGCAACGGAATAGTTGAGAGGGTAAATGAGACCATCATTAAAATCCTACGGTCCCTTGTCCAGGACAACCAGACAGGTTGGGATCAAATGCTCCCTCTGGCGGTATTGGAATACAACTCGGCTTACGAGACTCCCGCATTTTCTTCTCTTTCACCGTGACCCCGTTCTACCTATGACAGCTCACAAAGCCAAGCGCCCCTTGATACAATACTGATAATTTGGCAGCCGAGACAATGGCATTGGGCAACACTTGTTTTGATAGATTTCAAAAGTCCCTCGAGGCAGTGACAGTAGACAGACTCACAAGGAGACCAAAGGCAATAATAAAACAGCTCGCCCTCGGTGACAGAGTATACGTCACCACCAGACCCAGGCAAGGGGTGGCGAAGAAACTCCAGCCTCTGTACCAGGACCCTTATAGGGTGATTAAAAGAGTTGTCGACGTCGTCTACCACATTAAGCATATTCGCTCAGCCGGAGAATGCTCTGCCTACATAGACAGGATCAAGCAAGAAGGAAACCTCTCAGTGTACGAAAATAAGAACGTAAGAAGGGCGTTCCCCACACAAGAGGAGGAATCCTCAAACCTACTAGACAGTAGCGATTCATAACATTACTTACCTACCTATCTATCTTACCGCAAAAATCTGATCCACGCAACCCCTACCTTTCCTAAACTCACACTGTTCCTCACCAATTACTCCCTCTGTCCCTCTCCTAATCCTCTCAATTAAAAACCTCCCATAAACCTTCCAAACTACGCTCAAAAAAACTGATCCCTCTCAAACTACTACACTCATATTTGTCTCCTTTTCCCTTGTATTTTACCCTCCCTTAGAAACACATTAAACAACCTCACTAGCCATTTACACTTATACTGTACCTCCCTTCTTCAGACACTCCGCATTGTACCCATCTAACCCAGGTGCCTTACCTGCACCTCATCTTTTCTTATTTCTCCTCCATTTTCCTCTCCTACCACCGTCATTTTTTGTCATAGAAATTGTCTGTTGTCTTCCTAAAATTAGTTTGAGCTAGACCTGTTTAATACTGATCGATAGATCACTTTATTGCAAGTCGTTGCTTATAAACATTAATAATGTGAGACGTATTGCGCTCCAGAGTTTGATATAAACTTGCGTTGATCCGAGAAGTGGTTTCTGGCAAATGATTTTATTTTTCAGGTTTTTGCTGTAATCCGTGGGATTTCTGTGAGGATTACTGGTTTGGTGTTTGGTTTATACTCTGGGATGGAGAATGTTGTTATATATGAAGGAAGTGTGCCGAGTTCTTTCCTCTTAACTCGGGAATGAGGCAAGGGTGCGTCCCTGCCCCATTACTTTTCAACACCTGCATGGACTTGGCATTGAGCAGGGTCATCGATCAATGTCATGGAGAAACATCTATCGGCAATACCAAGGTCACTGACCTTGTCTTTGCCGATTATACTGCAATTATTACAGTCTTTGGAGGTCCTGGTTGTAGCCTTCAAGTCACTGCACAGAGAGTAAAGACCATCTGGATTCCAGGTCTCCATGCGTTTCATGGTTTTCCGGGTGACAATTAAGTTGGTCCATGCATGTGGCGAGGACAACGAGGTCTCGGAAAGATTCACATACCTCAGTAGTGTAGTACATAACACTGGTGAGTCATGTCAGGAAGTCTTTCAGAGAAGTGACATTATCCATAGTGTTTTGGACACACTCAACCAGAGTACGTATCGTTATCGAAATTCATGAAAGATAATTAAGATCTGAATCCTCACGTCACTTGTGTTCCTTGTCTTTGTGTATGGTTGTGAAACATAGACATTGGGCATTGACATGAAGAGGCGTGTCAATGTCTATGGAAACAAATGCCTTCGGAGAATCATGGAGTGTCGTAGAATGACTAATTATCAAACCAGAGACCATGATCTTGATGTCATTCACAGATTTATCTCCACAAGACAGGCCTCGGTAGAAGAAACGAAAGGGACGCCCACAGAACTCATAGCTATGGCAAATCCACCGATCCTCCTGAGAGCTGTTTGGAATGACGAGGATGGTTGCACGGGGACTTGCTAGGAGATACTGTGGGGATTGGCTACTCCGAGTACGTGGAGCGCCTCACTCCCGAGTGTATGCTCTTCCATGATCGACTGATAAATCTGATGAAATACGGGACTGAAGATACAGAAAGCACTAGGACACAAAATAACTTAAAACATCTTCAGGCCACACACTATACACGATGACGACACCAAGCCAATGAAAAAACGAACGGTGTTTGACTCACCTGAAAGCCTTTGCAAGGAGAAAAGCGTAGCCTTCTTACTGCGACATCACCAGAGTGTGTTAGGAAGGAAAGAGATTCGTCCACGTCCTTTTCTACAGCGAGAAGGAATGGTAGGAAGTATGCCCTCAACCCTGTTTTTAAGCAAATAACTTCCTGCTCCTCCTACTCCCCCTCCACCTCCATCGCGCTCCTTTTCATCCTCACCCATTCCCAGTCCCTCCTCCTCTTCTTACTCTTCTTTCTCCTCGTACTCCACTCCTACTCCCTCCTACCCTTCCTCCTCCTCCTCCTCCTCCTCCTCCTCCTCCTTCTTCTCCAATATCTTTTTACTATTTTTCACTGCATTTTCTCGTTTCCTTTTCTTTTCCTTTATCTCTTCGTCTCATTGATTCTCTTGATCCTCCTTCCCTTCTTCTTCCTCCCCTTCCTCCCCATCTCGCTTGCCGGCGTCCTCCCTTTTCCCTATCCCTTCTCCTCTACCTCTCCCTCCCTTTTCTCTCTCCCTATTCCCTCTTCTTTGCCCCTATTTTCTCTTTCCCTATCTTTACTCTCTCTATCTATCTATTACCTATCTCTGTATATATATATACATGCAAATCAATCACATAACACGTGATAAACTAAATCAGCCGAAACTACTGGGAAAAATTTCGTTTATTAAGCCATCTTCTTAATAGACGAAAATGTTCGATCACCGTTTTTTCATTTTTCCATTTGTTTCGGCATATATATATATATATATATATATATATATATATATATATATATATATGTATATATATATATATATATATATACATGTATATGCAAAATAACGACAGAAGAGAAACTTTCAGACAATAATTACTGTTCATATTTGTTTCAATAATGTTACTCTCCTAGTTACTCTAACAATGATTATTGTTCATATATGTTTCAGTAATGTTACTCTATTAGTGTATTTTATAGAAATATAAAAGATTAAATACTTTTGACTCTTTTATTCCTTTTTGATTTTAAATACTACCTGGGTTACGTAAATACACATTTCAAGCTGATGAAGAAGTTGAGGTGTCACTTTCATAAGAAAAACAAGGAAAACTCAAAAACGTTTTGGAGATGAGTATAGAGATCTTGCAAAGCAAGAATTCATACAGTGAATGACGAAGTAATGACTCATATTCATGAACATAATTAGTAGTGAATGATGTCGTCTTTTGGTACTTTTTCCATGAACCTAGAATGCGGTCTTGTTACCTTTCCTCCAGATGACGGTGTCGAGGAAGGCCAATTTGTTATCTGCCTCGTGTTCCACAGTGAACTGGATGTTTTGTTCGACACTTTTTAACCTCCTCAATTTGTTGTCCAAATTGGTGTTCATTGGGGCAACGACTAAGACATCATCCACATATCGAAACCAGGAGGTGTTTCGACCCATTATTCTTACAAAATGATCTCTCTCTAAAACCTCCATATAAAGGGATGCTAAAACAACACTGAGAGGGCTCCCCATCGCAAGGCCTCTATATTGGTTGTATATCAGTTTTGAGAAATCTACCTTTCTTACGGGTAGGTTTCTTAAAACTGATATCGCTATGTGTGAGATTTGGTCTTATTTTCTTACCTGTGTCATTAATAATTTCAAGACCAAACGGCCCAGTGAGTGAGTGAGACTAGATCCCGGAACAATTAAGTATTGTGAGTCCCGTTTGACCGGGTTCTTACGTCGTCTGATGATTTGTGTTTTCTTGAGAGAGGTAGACAAAAAAGGCCTCTGGATAGCATAATTTCCTAAAAATGGGTTTAATGAGTGAGATTTATCCCTCGAGGAACTCCTGACTGCAAAATCTCAGTGCTCTGATGAAGAAACCTATTACCACTACTGTTTTTGTTCTCTCGTCATGTGCGCTATAGTATTGTATTATATCGTCTTTATTTGTGGGCTTTCTGTAGACTCTGAAAAAAGCTTTTTTCATTGTTTCTGATTATTTCTGAGTCTAGAAAAGGTAGGCGGCCGTGAGACTCGACCTCAACAATGAAACGAATATTCCTAACTACCTTATTCAATTTTGATAATATATCACCTTTGTCCGTCTCTACCGGAAAAATAAATAGGCAGTCATCTACGTCCTAGGGTGGATGCAAGGACACTTCCCTATTCCAGCATGACAGTCATGTCGCCCTGGGAGTTGTGCTATTGTAAGAGGTAGACGGAGCACGTTATGCCACTGACTATCGCGGTGAGAAGTTGACGCCAGCCCAACGAGGATATTCCCTCACTGAAAAAGAGTGTTGGACTGTTGTCGAATTACACAAACACGTTGACCCATACTTCATCCTTTGATGAAATACACTGACCTGAGCCACCTAGTCATTATGTCACGTGTTGATTTGTATGTAGTAGATTAAAATCAGCCCATGATCTACGTATTGTGGACAGAACTTTATTCGCAACATCTTTAAGTTAGAGAATTCTCCACCTAGAGGAATGAATTGTATACTTTTTTTTAATCATCAAGGGTGTTGGATTCTACCCCTGAAGTAGATCGAGGCTCTGTCTTCTTTGTTATTCGTTCTATAAGCAGCCACCGGGGTGCTTTTTGTGCGTCTTTGCAAATGGAGTAGGAGAGAGTGGAAATGACAAGACGGAACCCCATCCCTTGCCTACAGAAGGTAGGCAAGGGATGGGGTTCAAGTGCGGATGCAGCGACCGACTAGATAGCATCTAGAAAAGTATTCTAGCAGGAGGATGGAGAAGGGCAAGGAGGAAGAGTGGGACGAGGAGCAGAATGACTGTGAAGAGGCGGAGCTGAATGCAGGTTATCAGAGTATGCAATCCCCTCACAGGTCAGGAACCTATGGAGGGGGGGCGGGGCTAAGGATGGTGTTATATTTCCTTCAGCCACATCGGCAAGGGTCTGTAGCGGGAGTAGGAGGGAGAGGGAGAGGCCGACAGTGAGGAGTAGGGGAAGGAAAGAAAAGAAAAAGAGAAATAGAAGAGAGAACCGAAAGAGGAAGAGGAGGAGGAGGGAAATAAAGCGAACAAACCAGTGGAGGAGGAAAAAGGAGATAGAAATAAGAACATGTAAAAAAAAAAAAAAAAAAAGAGAGAGAGGCAGTAGTAGTAAGAAATGGAGGAGAGAGAATAGGAAGAGGGAGAGGGAGGTGGACGAACAGTTGCATCCTGGACAACTGGGTCCCGGACAATTGTGTCCCAGACAATTGCGTACCAGGACAAATAACATTTTATGCTTTCTGTCTCCATCGACGCACCTTTCTTTCCAATGATGAAAAAGATCAAATGTGGACAACTGAAAACTCATCTTCCTTAGTTGATCATTGCTCCAACAACAAATTTCTCTTTATTAATGCATAACTTTGATATTCATTAGATGCACACGAGCACTTATACTTCTTGTAAGCCTGTCTCTTTTTACCAATACTTTTTTCAGTTTCTTTGCCAAGCCATTTTGGGTGAGCCTGATTTGGGGGACGTCTGTCCTCAAAAGGAATGTAAGTATGAATCATCTTAGTGGGCGTATTTTGAAATATTTTCCACATTTGATCTACAGGTCTTTCGCTTAATTTTGCCTCCCAGTCTGTAAGCTGACGCTCCTGACGTAGTCCTATGAACTGAGCTTTACTGAAATCGGGTATTTTAGAAACACAAGTATCTATTCTAAAATGTTTTAGGAGTTTGAATCTAACTAAATTATGATCGCTATTTGCAACAGTTTCACCGACTTCTACATCGGTTATCATGCTTTCGCGGCTAGTGATTAATAGATCGAGTAAGTTTCTATGTCTTGTGGGCTCTTTTATATACTGAACTAAGTAATTGTCACAAAAAAAAATCAATCAAGCGACTACCTATATGGCCATGTTCAAGTGTCATCCAATCAATATCAGGGAAATTGAAATCACCCATCATCAATAAATACCGGCTGCAGAAACTAGACAGTTCTTGAAATAACAGTTTGTCGTCTGCTAATGATAATATCTTTGGCCTATATATTACACCTACATTAATTTTTTGTCCATTTGTTTGGGTTAATTCTACCCACAAACTATCATATGCATCCTGTTTCACTTTCTCTAAAACACAAGTTTCTGATTATTTCGGAGTCTAGAAGAGGCAGGCGGCCGTGAGACTCCACCTCAGTAGTGAACTGAATATTCCTAACTACCTTATTCAATTTTGATAATATATCACCTTCGTCCATCTCTACAGAAGAAATAAATAGGCAGTCATCTACGTCCTAGGGTGGATGCAAGGCCACTTCCCTACTCCAGCATGACAGTCATGTCGCCCTGGGAGTTGTGCTATAGTAAGAGGTAGACGGAGCACGTTATACCACTGACTATCGTGGTGAGAAGTTGACGCCAGCCCAACGAGGATATTCCCTCACTGAAAAAGAGTGTGTTGGACTGTTGTCGAATTACACAAACACGTTGAGCCATACTTCATCCTTTGATGAAATACACTGACCTGAGCCCCCTAGTCATTGTGTCACGTGTTGATTTGTATGTAGTAGATTAAAATCAGCCCATGATCTACGTATTGTGGACAGAACTTTATTCGCAACATCTTTAAGTTAGAGAATTCTCCACCTAGAGGAATGAATTATATACTTTTTTTTTT
The DNA here is from genome assembly GCF_046742065.1 of Oratosquilla oratoria. Classification (NCBI taxonomy): domain Eukaryota; kingdom Metazoa; phylum Arthropoda; class Malacostraca; order Stomatopoda; family Squillidae; genus Oratosquilla; species Oratosquilla oratoria. The sequence goes on along the minus strand of NC_134782.1, from coordinate 64,937,019 downwards.
TAATCATCAAGGGTGTTGGATTCTACCCCTGAAGTAGATCGAGGCTCTGTCTCCTTTCTTATTCGTTCTATAAGCAGTCACCGGGGTGCTTTTTGTGCGTCTTTGCAAATGGATTAGGAGAGAGTGGAAATGACAAGACGGAACCCCATCCCTTGCCTACCATCTGTAGGCAAGCGACCGACTAGATAGCATCTAGAAAAGTATTCTAGCAGGAGGATGAAGAAGGGCAAGGAGGAAGAGTGGGACGAGGAGCAGAATGACTGTGAAGAGGCGGAGCTGAATGCAGGTTATCAGAGTATGCAACCCCCTCACAGGTCAGGAACCTTTGGAGAGGGGGCGGGGCTAAGGATGGTGTTATATTTCCTTCAGCCACATCGGCATGGGTCTGTAGCGGGAGTGGGAGGGAGAGGGAGAGGCCGACAGTGAGGAGTAGGGGAAGGAAAGAAAAGAAAAAGAGAAATTGAAGAGAGAACCGAAAGAGAAAGATAAGAAAGAGGAAGAGGAGGAGGAGGGAAATAAAGCGAACAAACCAGTGGAGGAGGAAAAAGGAGATAGAAATAAGAACATGTAAAAAAAAAGAGAGAGGCAGTAGTAGTAAGAAATGGAGGAGAGAGAATAGGAAGAGGGAGAGGGAGGTGGACGAACAGTTGCATCCTGGGCAACTGGGTCCCGGACGATTGTGTCCCAGACAATTGCGTACCAGGACAAATAACATTTTATGCTTTCTGTCTCCATCGACGCACCTTTCTTTCCAATGATGAAAAAGATAAAATGTGGACAACTGAAAACTCATCTTCCTTAGTTGATCATTGCTCCAACAACAAATTTCTCTTTATTAATGCATAACTTTGATATTCATTAGATGCACACGAGCACTTATAATTCTTGTAAGCCTGTCTCTTTTTAGCAATACTTTTTTTTTCAGTTTCTTTGCCAAGCCATTTTGGGTGAGACTGATTTGGGGTACGTCTGTCCTCAAAAGGAATGTAAGTATGAATCATCTTAGTGGGCGTATTTTGAAATATTTTCCACATCTGATCTACAGGTCTTTCGCTTAATTTTGCCTCCCAGTCTGTAAGCTGACGCTCCTGACGTAGTCCTATGAACTGAGCTTTACTGAAATCGGGTATTTTAGAAACACAAGTATCTATTCTAAAATGTTTTAGGAGTTTGAATCTAACTAAATTATGATCGCTATTTGCAACAGTTTCACCGACTTCTACATCGGTTATCATGCTTTCGCGGCTAGTGATTAATAGGTCGAGTAAGTTTCTATGTCTTGTGGGCTCTTTTATATACTGAACAAAGTAATTGTCAAAAAAAAAAATCAATCAAGCGACTACCTATATGGCCATGTTCAAGTGTCATCCAATTAATATCAGGGAAATCGAAATCACCATCATCAATAAATACCGGTTGCAGAAACTAGACAGTTCTTGAAATAACAGTTTGTCGTCTGCTAATGATAATATCTTTGGCCTATATATTACACCTACATTAATTTTTTGTCCATTTGTTTGGGTTAATTCTACCCACAAACTATCATATGCATCCTGTTTCACTTTCTCTAGAACACAAGCATGGACATTATTTTTAACGTACAATAGAACACCCTCACCTTTCTTGCGGTTTCTATCCTGATGAAAATATTTAAATCCCGAAATGTTAAATTCAGCTTTAAATTCTACCATTTAACCATGTCTCGGTTATTCCTATCATATCGTGATTTTCGCTTTTGGCATACGCCTGTATTTCTTGGAATTTGTTCTTAATACTACGAGCATTAAAGTACATGGTTTTAAGAGACTCGAGATTATTTCTTTTTGACACGTTTTGAGTTTCAATATCATGCCTTACATTATAATTTTATTTTTTATTGACACCTTGCTCTATATTGATATTTGGGACTTCATTGACATTCAATGCCTAATTAATATTTCTCCCGTCAATGTTAACATTTCCCCCATCACGGACATCTGGTCACTCACGGTCATCCGATCTCCTTTCTGCACTTTGCCCCACTACGTCACCGCGTTTTACATCGGACTCCCCTCGTTCATTGACATACTGTCCGGCATCCCTTCCTAAAATGATATTTTGTCCCCCTGTGACATTATATCCTACCGTGATATTTTGTCCTCCACTATCATTACATCCCATCGTGATCTTTTGTCCTCTACTGTCATTATATCCCATCGTGATATTTTGTCCTTCATTAACATTCTATCCGGCATCCCTTCCTAAAATTATATTTTGTCCTCCACTGACATACCCTACCGTAATATTTTGTCCTCCACTATCATTACATCCCATCGTGATATTTTGTCCTCCACTATAATTACATCACATTGTGATGATTTGTCCTCCACTGTCCTTACATCCCATCGTAACATTTTGTCCTCCACTATCATTACATCCCACCGTGACATTTTGTCCTTTGACATTACATTCGTCCTCTACCGACATTATATCCTAAAATTATATTTTGTCCTAAACTGGCATATTGTTCTACATTAATGCTATACTCTACTCTGTTTTCCCCAGTACACTCTATTTCCCCTTCCCTTTGGGTTTCTACCCCAAAAAAGGAACTAGTTCATTACAAACTCCCACAATGAGGTTTGTAAGAACATCTTTGCCTCTGCGGGTAAGGTGGATCCCATCAGAAGCATAAAGGTCATGACGCCTGGAAAAGAGATACCAAGGATCAAGAAAGTGGTATCCCAGTTGCGTGCACAACCGTGATATCCTCTCATTGATCCCTATGGCTCTACTGTTCCAACACGAGCCTGCGTAGATCCTCGGGAGGATCCCACAGACTACGTGACGGCTCCCACGTTCCTTCATCTCCTGAAGGAGGACCTTGTAATTCCGAACAAGTTCCTCTGATCTCACCCTACCTACATCGTTACTTCCCGTATGAACAATCGTAACCGTGTTCGTCCGTCTTTGCTCCCTGATGGTCTGAGTACAATCGGCGATCCCACGACCCGATTGACATACAAGCATGCAACATCGTTTGGTCTTCCGCTGTAGGATGTCGTCATAGGCTCGCACCATGGAGTCCCCCACTACCAAGAACTCCTGATTTTCAGCCACTTCATCCTCCACCAGAACAAAACGATTGGCTAGAGCCAGCAGTTGCTCCGCAGGGCACCCGATTGCCGAACGCGGGCTCGACAAACGGGACCCCACGGAGCGCCACTCGCTCACGGCAGTGACGGAAGGGGAAGAAGTGGAACGCTTTTTGGGTTGTGGGGAGGATTCACTCTTTTCACAGAGCGCACTCTTGAGAAGACGAATTTCCTCCTCACACATTCTGAGTCGATTCTCCAGGTTCACACAACCTTCACAAGCCATTTCGCTCCTCTTTCAGCAATACAAATGGCAAAGAGAAAATATAAATCAACAAAAGAAACCGAAGTGGTCTTTAAATAAACTAAATACACGAAGCTTACTCTACTTACCTTATACTATTACTCCTACCTTTAGAGTACAGTAACAGAATACTGTTTTGATTCTAAGTTAATAGAGCACTACACTTTAACTTATATCTGTAACTGTATACAATTGTAACGTATGCAATTACAAAAAGACAACACAAACACTTGTCACTATTCGGAGATGATAAATTTCACAGGTATTCGCTAGCTGGTGTCTGTACAGAAAACGAGCTCTCTAGCTGAGGTCACGAGGCAGATTGAAAAAAAAAACGAGCTCTCTAGCTGAGGTCACGAAGTAAATGCGAGTGCTGACTTGAAACTGACTATATTGTCACAAACAAAGATTTACGTAAACTTTAATTGAAAATTATGCATCTGGGTTACGTTTTTTTTTTCTTTGCGTTGAATTGCCCTAGCACTAAATTGCCATACACTGCGTTGTCGGCGCGGAATTGTCCTTCGTGAAATTGTCGGCGCAACATTGTCCTTCGCGGGATTGTCCTTCGTGAACTTGTCCTTCACGGAATTCTCCTTTACGAAATTGTCCTTCGCGAATTGTCCTTATTGGACTTCTCGTTTCAAGCGTGTGGATTCCATTCCTGGGATCGCCTCCTCGCAAGAACAAATGAAATATGTCGACTTTCACTTTCTGTACACATTTACCACCAGTTATGTTAAGAGATTATTTATCCAACTTTCTCTAAATATTTTTTTTTCGGGAGGATCATACAAAAGACATCAAAGTGTTATTAAATTTTATATCGACCCCTGTTTCAGCCATTACACATGACCGTTTCCAGGGTAAAATTGAATACAATACTAAATCATATGGTTGCCTCCAATTCGTGATCGATTTGGATCACGATTTAGACTCCTGACCGACAGCTATTACCCTCCCGGGTAAGAGTCCAGAATTCATATGAGTGTGTGTGTGTGTGTGTGTGTTGTGTGTATATATATGTGTGTGTGTGTGTGTGTGTGTGTGTGTTTGTGTGTTTATATATGTTCATGTATACACACAAACACACACACACACACACACACACACACACACACACACACACACACACACACACACACACACACACACACACACACACACACATATATATATATATATATATATACACACACATATATATATTTATATATTAGTGTATCCAGGAAGAATATTTTCTTGTTGACAGACGAGATTAAATAATATTGCTATTTCTGCATTGTTTATCTTACAAGACGTTTGACCTGCCACCTACAACATGGATCCATAAAGAATCACTATAACACCAAACATAATACTTCCCTCACCCGTCAAAACTTAGAAGAAGGAACAGTAATAATAGACAGAGAAAGAGACTCCCGCAGATTAGCATTTATTGAAGCAATTTATATAGCAGAATTAAAACCAACCATGAACATACACAGTATAGACCTCCAGATTCTCCCATCCCACAAGCGGACCTGACCTCACCTCTCCTGGTGATTCCTGATGACTACGTAGCAGCCAATCAGGATGATTGCTTCACACGACACCATCTAAACAATCAGAAATAAAATAGTATATAAACATCACACACACACCCACCCAAACAATTAGCCTGAAGATGGTCTCCAGAGAAGACCGAAACGTTGCAACCTCATACGGACAGCTACTCAGCAAACTAGCTATCAGTCCAACACCGTACATTGGCAAGAGAAATTGAAGTTCTTAACAAAAAGATAAAGAATGCAGAAACAGCAATATTATTTAATCTCGTCTGTCAACAAGAAAATATTTATATATATATACATATATGTATATATATATATATATATATATATATATATATATATATGTGTGTGTGTGTGTGTGTCTGTGTGTGTGTGTGTAAGTGTGTGTGTACATGAATTTATACATTTATTATGGGCTGGTTTTCATAACAATCTATACGGAATCCACGGATATGACGATTTTCACGTCTTACAAACAAGGTATTTCAACATCTTCCGGTGGACAGCCTCCGTCAGTCCGTACGAGTTTATCTATGTCGATATTTTGAGCTGCAATGGCGGCATTGATGTCATCCATTTCCCCGTCTGTGGGTGGTCTGCTCCGCGACAAGATCCATATAATCTCTGCAACAAAGCAATGTCTTATTTAACGACTGCGTTACCTTCCTTTCAGAAAAAATTGTGAATTACCTAGATTAAAAATGTCCCTAGAACTTTAAAAGGAATGTTAGATTTTCACCTGGCTTTCAGCCATTTGCAAAGAATAGATGATAACAGAGACATAGCGTTGCAATGGTGCGCCTTCCCCGGGTGCCCTTCTCCGGTGCTTTGGCGCAGTCTACTCCCGCGACATTGCATTTCATGCACTGAATCATACATTTTCCATACAAAACCACTTCAAAATATCTTACAGTAAATGTACAGTGAAACATGCTATTTTTCTTTTCTACACAAAATATTGTAAAATAGGAGTGCATTTTTGTGCATTTATACATATATACATACATTACACACACATACACACACACGCACATACACACTCATACACACACATACACACTCATACACACACATACACACTCATACACACACATACACACTCATACACACACACACACACTTATATATACATATATATATATTTATATGTATATATATGTATATATGTGTGCGTGTGTGTGTGTGTATGTGTGTGTGTGTGTGTGTGTGTGTGTGTGTGTGTGTGTATAGAAATACATCTAGAGTACATGCACCATATATACAATTCAAACATGTGATCATTATTATGACTCATATAAGAAAGAGTTATGACTTACCCTTACGCAGGAAGCCGTAGTTTTGGCAGCTAACTAATATGGCGAAGTCAATGTCCCCTATTTCGACCACAGAGAAATTAATTTCAATTTGAACTGCGTTTATTCACGTGGTGGCATTTCCAGTCAGGTTAGATCAGTTCATGTGACATCAAGCCAAAAGGAAAGAGTCAGCATATTAGAACGACAGCGCTGCAACTTTGTACTCCTTCGTATAATCATTTCTCAAAAGTGGATGCCATTACATAATGATAAAGAAAGGGGACAGGAGACTGTGTATTTGAGGCATTTAGGAAGACTAAATGAAGGAGACTTGAACCACGGGATGTCTACTTACTCGCTAAAGCAGGGTGGTATATGGCTGAGAAAACTCCGTCATCAACACCTGGGTCGACCTGAACCATGGTAGCGGTGACCGTAGTTTCCGAGTCAAATCTGAGAGTGGAGGAGAAGTACAATTGTCATGCTGTTGGTCGTCATTTATGTATGGAAGGAAAGCGCGTAGTCTTTATATAGCTCCGCGCCAGAAAGTAGCGTTCATGGCATGCTTCTCTTCTCTCTGATTCTTTGAAACAGAGTACAACGAGGTCGCATGGGGAATAAAAACGATAAAGAAGCAAGAAAACACAAAACAAGCAAGTAGATAAACTAACTGGTAGGTGTTACACCATATTGGATAGGTACGTGTTTATCAAATCTACCCCTAAATCTTCAAAGCTCATTACATTCTGTTACAGCTGTATGACGTTTATTCCATTCATTAACAACTTATGACACCAATGCAAAGTATATACACCAGCTGCTTCTTAGTAAACCGATACTATATACACAACTGCAACACATTTGATGTAATAAAGAGCACGGCTGTCACTATACGAAAGAGCATTTAGGGGAAGAACCCGTCACATTCAGGCATCATGTTTTACCAGAAGAGCAACAATTTCTTAGCAGCTTGCCACAGCCAAGGGAAGGGAGAGTTCCCCACCTCTTCAGTGGTGAACATCCATGAAGACCAATATAAATATAAAGGGAACAGCTAGATTTCCTTGACTTACAGTTTAGTAGGCCTATAGGTGTATCGTATAAGGATGGGATCCTCAGTATCTTCTTGGGCAAAGATAATCCTTCCACACCTATTCGTGAAATCAAGGAGTCCCCTTGACCGGTAGACCTCGTACCAGGTGCCCATAAACTGCCAGGGGAAAAAGATAACTTTGATTATAATCAACACACGGAATGATACAGGGGTCAACCTGACCTAGATAAAATAGCTTATTTTAACCAAATTATATATAACTGATATTCGGCCTTCCCACCACCTCTTTCTTGTGCCTTAACCCCACAATCAATCAATCAGCCAGTAGGCAGGCGCGGACGACGTAAAAGCACAAGACCAGAATCATAGTCTTAGCCTTGTAAGCTGTTTCTGACAATTCCCCCCAGGTAGACTTGAACCCTGTTGGCTAAACTGTGCTGTGTCTTGACCTCTAATTGGCCGAGTCGGGTTGCGCATGATTGTCCACAAGTGCTGCATCTGTCGGGTCTACTGTTACGTGACCAAATCAGATATGCAGTTCGATTTTTCCACACAGAGTTTCAATTTAACATTAGTCCAAGAGAAATGTTAGCATTCACCAGGTGCCTCTGAATTATATTATCAGCACACCCTTATTTAACGAGATTAGGATCAGTCGTTCTAACAATGGGAAGACAGAAAATTCCACATGAGATGGGGTACATCATGCTGTTTTGGAATGAGATAGTTGACCTATTCACCTTATCCAAGTCGAGTCTGCTGATGCCACAGGCACCAACTAGGCTTGTGCCGAATCCTCTCAAAATATCGTTATTGTAAGAATCCTATGCTGCACCTGCATATGACTCTCAGGAAGAACCCTATATGGGGAACCCTCTTTACGTTGTTGCTGTGGGCACTCAGGGAAGCATTTCACTCATCGGGATACTGAATGACCACCTCCATCTCGAGAACAAACACCGTGGACAGGGGACATCATATACGTCATACTATCCAACGGCACTTCCATTTACAACGATACCTTGAGAGCATTAAGCATGTGGCACGTGGATACACGGCTTGGTAGTCCTGAAAAGGACCACTCACTATCAACCAGACAGATTGGAATACTCAAACCTCAAGCGGAACATTCCACACTGTCTATCTGGTCGAAACAGCCAGAGGATTGTAGGAACACATTAGGAAATACAAACAAAATTCAGACACCATAACACATCCACTGCGATAGTGGTCAACATGGATCTCACATGAAATCTATTAGACTGGGCATGGACTGCTCCACTGACCCGAGACATGGACAGACAAGGAAACTCTCGGAAGTGGCATTTATTTTGGCGACAGTCAACATGAATAAGAGATACGGAGATGTAGCGTGAGTATCACAGTCGACGGAAATTGTCATTAGGGACATACCACAACACAATACAAAAGAAGAAACGAACGCTTATAGACCAACTATCCATCCAACAGGCACCCCAATCAACCAGTGGCCGAATACCCAATCACATAAAAGACTGGCGGACTTAGGGACCAATCAAACCATTAACAGGTGATAACACCAACTCTTACTAATGACATAAGTCGAAATCGGTTGACGAGTGTGTTATTCAATTAATAAGGTGCTCCCAGGGGTCCATGTTTCCCTCTTTTCGTCATCTCATGCATGTCTGTACAAAATTTCTTACTGCCTTAAGAATGTTCATGAAACTAATTCTTTAGTAGGGAAATATCGAAGTAAACGGTATGATATCGTAAGCTTCCCAATAGAGAATTTCTTCAACAGTACATAAAAGGGCAAATATCTTGCCTATAAATGGACAAATAAAGTTGTAAATAAGAAATGAAAAAAGCCTGCTAAAATTGAGGTTTTGTGATGTTCATCATACAGTTACTCACTTACATTTTGTTTTCATTAATTTTTTATCACTAGATAATTAGTCCAATTGTGCTTGAAAGAACAGAGATTTACCATAGAGATGAAGACTTATATCGGGTTAGAAAACAAAAATTAAAAACTTTCCATGGCAAAGCCAGTGTCTTGTAATATATGTCGTGCAAGTATTTATTCGAATTTTGTTGTAGTTTATTTTGTAAAGTCGTACTAGTCACTAAATCCAAACAAAAAAGTGAACTTACACAAGTAACATCAAAATTCTCTACAGGAGGCCGTAAGGGACATAACCCCCATCGGAGATTCTGTGCCTCGGTGAAAAGGCCCGAGAGAACCAGTAAAACCATGCACACCAAGACGTGTCGCCACACCATAATGATGGATGGGTTCTCCAGGTCCTTTGTAGCACGCGGGAGTCTTGAAGAGGACTTTGTTGTTTATAGGACTTCTTCTGCGACTTGCTTATCCTTGTAAGATTTGATGGACCTTAGTAGGACCCAAAGAGCTTTAGTGGCCTTATTAGCACTCTCCGGACGTATTCGTGGATTTAATCCCGAGCCCCACCTCCTGTCCGTGCACACACCAGAAGCTTTAAAAGGAACTGCAGGGCCTTAAAAGCAAATGGGTTTTTGTGTCACTCTGCCGTACGTTGTGTGAGTAACCAAGGTCCCTGGTGGTACCCCTGACTGATGGAATCCTTTCCTACTGGAAGAAACAAAAAATGGGTTAGTCTTTTTTTTTTAATGGAAGAGTGTGGAATAGCCTCTCCGAGCTAAATTGAATATTATTAAAATAAAATTCTTATGGTGAAGAGCATCCTAAATTTAACTAATTACTCTCACTTTAGAACCCGTATATATATTGATAAAACAATCAACCATGGGCACAGAAATATATTTCCAAATACTCCCTTCATCAAAGAGGATCATAGTCCAAGAAACAGTAACGTCAACAGTTACAACAGCTGTAGCTGCAGCAGCCAGCTGACTTCACTCGATTTCATCGAGTCCAGCCTGGCAACAAGTGACTTCTCCCACTGTTTAGATATAATACATATTAGAGCCTGAGCATCCTCGCCATAAAAACAGACATGGAGCAAGGGCTAATGTTGTGCTGGGAATGGTTAGAGATTAAAAACCACAACACTTTCCACCAAGCATCAATTATACTTAGCTTTGGTCAGGCTGCTTCTATGCCAGTTCTTTGGGTTGAGCCAGATGACATGTCCCACAAACAAATACGACCATCAGAAGGTTCAGAATGCCGCAGTCTAATTGATCACAGGTTTGCAATGAAGCGACTTCAGAACCTCTGAGTAACTACACTTAGCTTCCAACATTCGTCCGCTCAACCAACACAAACACAAACTACACATGAGACACCTGTAGCCGTGGTTGTGGTACCTGTAGAGGTAGCAGGTTCCGATGCCGAGGATGTTTAACTAGGGTGACCGCAAACTACCTCAGGTTCTGAAGATAGCGGTCAGCAAGTGTGTGTGTGTGTGTGCGTATTTGTGCGTATGTGTGTGTGTGTGTGTGTGTGTGTGTGTGTGTGTGTGTGTGTGTGTGTGATGGGTTCCCTCTTCCCCATTTCGATTTGATGTTACGGAGTCTTGGAACCAGCATCATCTTTTCATTATTAGACCTTAAGCAGGGGTATCTCCAGGTCCGGCTGGTGGAGAGAAGCTGCGAGAAAACTGCGTTCTCGACGCCCGAGGGTCACTATGAGATTACATCTCTTCTCTTTGAGCTAAAAGACGCTCCATCATGTTTTTAAAGGGTGATGAATCAGGTACTGACTGGGCTGTTAGGAGTTAGTGCGATGTGTACATGGACGATGTCATTGTTCTGGGAACCACTTTGGACGACCACCCCAAGAACCTTAAGGAAATCCTTCAAAGATTATAAGAGGCAAGCCTCTCTTTGAGGCTGGAGAAGTGTCACTTCTTTCGGAAAGAATTTGCTTACCTGGGGCATGTCTTATCCCAGGATGGGATCAAGCCTCAACCAGAGAAGGTACGAACCATCAAGGATTTCCCACAGCCAGTGTGTCAGAAAGAGCTGCTTTCCTTCTGGGGATTAGCGGGATATTACAGGAAATTTATCCTAAACTTTGCCGAGATTTTATGACCTCTAGTAGATATGACGAAGGGTGACGTAGCTAGGAAACACAAAGATCGCAAGCTTTTGCCCGTGGACACCTGCTCAGGTGCACGCGTTTGAGTCCCTTAAAACCCATTTGTCAAGCACAGTAGTCCTCCCCTACCCCAATTTTGGGAAACCCTTTTTGCTTAACACTGACTCCAGTGCCTCGGCAATAGGAGGCGCGCTTCAGCAAGAGGAAGGAGACGGTAGGAGACGTCCGCTCTCCTATTTCAGTCGCACACTTAATGAGCATGAGGGACGGTTTACTATTGTTGAGAGAGATGCGTTAGAGGTGGTCTACGGTCTCACAATAAATCGACCTTGGTCTGGCTCTTCGCTGCTAAAGGCACGAACACTCGGATCCTCCGGTGGCAAATGGCGAACCGCCTATTTCGAACTTGAAGTCAATTATATCCCGAGGCGATTGATCATCATCGCTGACGCGCTCTCTAGGATATGGGGGGCGGACCACCCTACGTACGAGTTTATACTGACAGTCATAACCACGGGTAGCCAGGGAAACTCGAACAATGAGGAGGATCATGTCACAGGGAACCAGCTAATGATCCGGAAGGAACAGGATGAACACCCTAATTAGGGTCAAATTAAAGAGTATCTCAAGGGGGCTACGACATTTAGCTAAAGATTCCACGCTTAAGAGTACCAATCAAGGAGTTTCGGCTCCTACCGGACGGACTTTTATAGCACTCACGCAGAAATGCATACCAGTTGGAGGATCTCCGCCTGGTATGCCCTGAGGGACCCATGACAGCAGCATTACGTATTGCCCGTTGTCTTCCTATGGCTGATCATAGTGGTCCAAGTCACTCTTGACCCGCTGCAAAACTTCGTCGTTTGGCGTAAGATATCGGAAGATATAAAGGCATTTGTAAAGAATTGCAAAGTTTCCATAACATGCAAGCCCTCATATGATCTCCCAGCTGCACTCAGGCAGTTTCCTGAAGTGAAAAGTCCGTTCGAGAGGGTGCACATTGATCTCATAGGTCCATTAACCACCATTTTAGACGGTGCGAAGTATATACTCACAGTGGTCGATGTCCTAGTTGGTTTCTTAGTCGCTGTGTCCATCGGTTTCAAAGATGCGCGCACATTAGCTCGGGCTTTCATCACACATGTACTATCCATACATGGCACTCTTAAGCAGGTGATCTCAGGAAGGGAAGGGAAATTAATTAACGAAATATTCAAGGCGGTGTTGGAAATGACGAACATTAGACACTACACTATAACACCGTATCACCCATCGAGCAACGAAATAGTTGAGAGGGTAAATGGGACCATCATTAAAAATCCTACTGTCCCTTGTCCAGGACAACCAGACAGGTTGGGATCAAATGCTCCCTCTGGCGGTATTGGCCTACAACTCGGCTTACCACAGAGTCCTGTGAGATTCCCCTCATTTTCTACTCTTTCACCGTGACCCCGCTCTACCTATGACTGAGTTCACAAAGCCAAGCGCTCCTTGGTTCAATACTGATAATTTGGCGGCCGAGACAATGGCATTGGCCAATTCTTGTTTTGATAGATGTCAAAAGTTCCCCTAGGCTACGACAGTAGACAGGCACACAAGGAGACCAAGGGCAATAATAAAACAGCTCGCCCTTGGTGACAGAGTATACGTCACCACCAGACCTAGGCAAGGGGTGGCGAAGAAACTCAAGCTTCTGTACCAAGGCCCTTACTGGGTAATTAAAAGGGTTAACGACTTCGTCTACCAAATTAAGTATATCCACTCAGCCCGGGAGTTCTGTGTCCACACAGACAGGATCAAACAAGAGGGAAACCTCTCAGTGTACGAAAATAAGAACGTAAGAAGGGCGTTCCCCACACACGAGGAGGAATCCTCAGACCTATTAGACAGTAGTGATTCATAACGTTACTTACCTACCTATCTATCTTACCGCAAAAATCTGATCCACGCAACCCCTACCTTTCCTAAACTCACACTGTTCCTCACCAATTAATCCCTCTGTCCCTCTCCTAATACTCTCAATTAAAAACCTCCCATAAACCTTCCTAACTACGCTCAAAAAACTGATCCCTCTCAAACTACTACACTCATATTTGTCTCCTTTTCCCTTGTATTTTACCCTCCCTTAGAAACACATTAAACAACCTCACTAGCCATTTACACTTATACTGTACCTCCCTTCTTCAGACACTCCGCATTGTACCCATCTAACCCAAGTGCCTTACCTGCACCTCATCTTTTCTTATTTCTTCTCCATTTTCCTCTCCCACCACCGTCATTTTTGTCATAGAAATTGTCTGTTGTCTTCCTAAAATTAGTTTGAGCTAGACCTGTTTAATACTGATCGATAGATCACTTTATTGCAAGTCGTTGCTTATAAACATTAATAATGTAAGACGTATTGCGCTCCAGAGTTTGATATTTACTTGCGGTTATCCGAGATGTGGTTTCTGGATAATGTTTTTATTTTACTGGTTTTTGCTGTATTCCGTGGGATTTCTGTTAGGATTACTGGTTTGGTGTTTGGTTTATACTCTGTGATGGAGAATGTTGTTAATGTGAAGGAAGTGTGCCGAGTTCTTTCCTCTTAACTCGGGAATGAGGAAAGGGTGCGTCCCTGCCCTATTACTTTTCAACACCTGCATGGACTTGGCATTGAGCAGGTCATCGATCAATGTCATGGTGAAGCATCTATCGGCAATACCAAGGTCACTGACCTTGTCTTTGCCGACTATACTGCAATTATTACAGTCATTGGAGGTCCTGGTTGTAGCCTTGAAGTCACGGCACAGAGAGGAAAGACCACCTGAATTCCAGGTCTCCACGTGTTTCAAGGATTTCTGGGTGACAGTTAGGTCTGCCCATGCATGTGGCGAGGACAACGAGGTCTCGGAAAGATTCACATACCTCAGTAGTGTAGTACATAACACTGGTGGGTCATGTCAGGATGTCTTTCAGATAAGTGACATCGTCCATAGTGTTTTGGACACACTGAACCAGAGTACGTATCGTTATTGAAATTCATGAAAGATAATTAAGATCTGAATCCTCACGTCACTTGTGTTCCTTGTCTTTGTGTATGGTTGTGAAATATGGACATTGGACATTGACATGAAGAGGCGTGTCAATGTCTATGGAAACAAATGCCTTCGGAGAATCATGGAGTGTCGCAGAATGACTAATCATCAAACCAGAGACCATGATCTTGATGCCATTCACAGATTTATCTCCACAAGACAGGCCTCGGTAGAAGAAACGAAAGGGACGTCCACAGAACTCATAGCTATGGCAAATCCACCGATCCTCCTGAGAGCTGTTTGGAATGACGAGGATGTTTGCACGGGGACTTGCTAGGAGATACCGTGGGGATTGGCTACTCCGAGTACGTGGAGCGCCTCACTCCCGAGTGTATGCTCTTCCATGATCGACTGATAAATCACTAGGACACAGAAAGCACTAGGACACAAAATAACTTAAAACATCTTCAGGCCACACGCTATACACGATGACGACACCCAAGCTAATGAAAAAACGAACGGTGTTTGACTCACCTGAAAGCCTTTGCAAGGAGAAAAGCGTAGCCTTCTTACTGCGACATCACCAGAGTGTGTTAGGAAGGAAAGAGATTCATCCACGTCCTCTTCTACAGCGAGAAGGAATGACAGGAAGCATGCCCTCAACCCTGTTTTAAGCAAATAACTTCCTACTCCTTCTACTCCCCCTCCACCTCCATCGCGCTCCTTTTCATCCTCACCCATTCCCAGTCCCTCCTCCTCTTCTTACTCTTCTTTCTCCTCGTACTCCACTCCTACTCCCTCCTACCCTTCCTCCTCCTCCTCCTCCTCTTATCTCTTTTTACTATTTTTCACTGCATTTTCTCGTTTTCTTTCCTTTTCCTTTCTCTCTTCGTCTCATTGATTCTCTTGATCCTCCTTCTCTTCTTCTTCCTCCCCTTCCTCCCCTTCTCGCTTGCCGACGTCCTCCCTTTTCCCTATCCCTTCTCCTCTACCTCTCCCTCCCTTTTCTCTCTCCCTATTCCCTCTTCTTTGCCCCTATTTTCTCTTTCTCTATCTTTACTCTCTATCTATCTATTACCTATCTCTGTATATATATACATGCAAATCAATCACATAAACACGTGATAAACTAAATCAGCCGAAAGTACTGAAAAAAAAAAAAACGGTGACCAAACGATTTTTTTTATTAAGCCATCTTCTGAATAGACGAAAATGTTTGATCACCGTTTTTTCATTTTCCATTTGTTGCGGCATATATATACATATATATATATATATATATATATATATATATATATATATACATATATATATACATATATATATGCAAAATAACGACAGAAGAAGAGAAACTTTCAGACAATAATTACTGTTCATATTTGTTTCAATAATGTTACTCTCCTAGTTACTCTAACAATGATTATTGTTCATATATGTTTCAGTAATGTTACTCTATTAGTGTATTTTATAGAAATATAAAAAATTAAATACTTTTGACTCTTTTATTCCTTTTTAATTTTAGATACTACCTGGGTTACGTAAATACACATTTCAAGCTGATGAAGAAGTTGAGGTGTAACTTTCATAAGAAAAACAAGGAAAACTCAAAAACGTTTTGGAGATGAGTATAGAGATCTTGCAAAGCAAGAATTCATACAGTGAATGACGAAGTAATGACTCATATTCATAAACATAATTAGTAGTGAATGATGTCGTCTTAATTGGTACTTTTTCCATGAACCGAGAATGCGGTTTTGTTATCTTTCCTCCAGATGACGGTGTCGAGGAAGGCCAATTTGTTATCTGCCTCGTGTTCCACAGTGAACTGGATGTTTCGTTCGACACTATTTAACCTCCTCAATTTGTTGTCCAAATTGGTGTTCTTGGGGGCAACGACTAAGACATCATGCACACAACGAAACCAGGTGGTGTTTCGACCCATTATTCTTACAAAATGATCTCTCTCTAAAACCTCCATATAAAGGGATGCTAAAACAGTACTGAGAGGGCTCCCCATCGCAAGGCCTCTATATTGGTTGTATTGGTTGTATATCAGTTTTGAGAAATCTACCTTTCTTACGGGTAGGTTTCTTAAAACTGATATCGCTATGTGTGAGATTTGGTCTTATTTTCTTAATTGTGTCATTAATAATTTCCAGACCAAGCGGCCATAATGCGGCTCCCAGTGAGTGAGTGAGACTAAATCCCGGAACAATTAATTATTGTGAGTCCCGTTTGACCGGGTTCTTACGTCGTCTGATAACACTGTATAACAATGAAAAAAACAAAAAAAAACGGAAATGAGACTATCCTTTTCTAGAGTTATTTTTTGCGTAGATCACGAATATAACATCCGTTTCTTTCTGTGACCCTCCAGTTCTTCGTAAATAGCAGTGCCCGCAATGTCTATCTGAACGGTATTTTTTGTTGCTTTTACCATTTATATAATTTTTCACATAGCTATGTGTTTTTTTCTTAACAGGATACAGAGTTAAGATGCCTAGAGAATGCAAGAATTCGCCAGACAAGTTTTGTTATATATGTGGATCAGTTACATTAAGGCAATACAAGAGACAGTTGACTCAACGTGTAAAGAAACTTTATGAGCTGTACTTTGGATGTAAAGTGGGTGACCAGGACAAAAGCTGGGCACCTCACATATGTTGTGTCAGGTGTACAAGTTCCCTTTCTGCCTGGGTGAAAGGCAAAGGGACTGGCCTCATGTTTGGCGTACCAATGGTCTGGAGGGAGCCAAAGGACCACTCAACAGATTGCTACTTCTGCTTAACGGATATTAAAGGTGGGTGTTCAGTGTTTATTTTTTACTGTTTTTATATATATTTTCAAGAGATGTATCAATAAAAAAGATCGAAATACATAATAAGTTGCACTTCCACTATTTTTGCACGTGATCACAACCAATAGTATCCATTTTTAGTCTGATTTTATTTTATTTTCCTGCATGTCGCAACAGAAAAGGCAAGAAATCTATCGTGTATCCAGATCTTCAGTCTGCTATTCGCCCAGTTCTACATTCAAGTGATATTCCTGTACCACAGCCGCCCTCTGAACTACGAAGCGATGACACGAGCAACTCAGACGATTCAGAATCTCAAGATGCAACGTATACGACACAACTTGAATCTGATAAGAAACCACACCTCATCACCCAACCAGAACTCAATGATCTAGTTCGTGATCTAACACTTACTAAGCAACAGAGTGAACTCCTGGCCTCACGTTTGCAACAATGGCACCTGTTGGATGAAGAAGCTCGAATTACAGTATTTAGGAAGCGTTCTGCAAATCTACAGGATTTCTTCACTTTGGAAAACAACTTGACTTATTGTAATGATATCAGAGGCCTATTCAGTGCCCTTGAGCTGTCCTATGAACCCAATGAGTGGAGGCTATTCATAGATGGATCCCTTTACAGCATAAAAGCAGTTCTGTTGCACATTGAGAACACCATGCCTTCAGTTCCAGTTGCTTACTCAGTCATTTTAAGAGAGACATATGAGAACCTTGCTTTTATTCTAGACCGCATAAGTTACAAAGAGC
The DNA here is from genome assembly GCF_046742065.1 of Oratosquilla oratoria. NCBI lineage: Eukaryota > Metazoa > Arthropoda > Malacostraca > Stomatopoda > Squillidae > Oratosquilla > Oratosquilla oratoria. The sequence goes on along the minus strand of NC_134782.1, from coordinate 64,919,134 downwards.
ATGAGTGGTTAATTTGTGCAGACTTGAAAGTAGTAGCCATACTTAATGGGCTACAAACTGGATACACCAAATTTATGTGCTTTCTTTGCAAGTGGGACAGTAGGGCCAGATCAGAACATTATATACGCTCAGAATGGCCATCTCGGGAATCTATGACGCTTGGATGCCATAATGTAATTCATGAGCCACTAGTTAAGAAGGAGAAAATCATTTTGCCACCACTGCATATAAAACTAGGCCTAATGAAGCAATTTACCAAAGCACTGCAACATAACAAGCCATGTTTCCAGTATCTCAAAGGGATCTTCCCTAAAATTAGTGATGCCAAGATTAAAGAGGGTATATTTGTAGGCCCTCAGATTCGCAAGCTTATAAATGATGAGGACTTTGAGGTGACAATGGATGAACCTGAGCTAGCGGCCTGGCATGCATTCAAAGATGTATGCAAAGGGCTTCTGGGAAAGCACCAAGAGTCCCAGCGAGAGCGTAAAGTGGAGAGGCTAATCAAATGCTACCAAGATCTCGGATGCAATATGTCACTGAAGATACACTTTCTTCATTCTCATCTGTCCTTCTTCCCAGAGAATGCAGCAGATGTGAGTGATGAACATGGAGAGAGGTTCCATCAAGATATAGCGTCAATGGAAAACAGGTACAAGGGAAAATGGAGCCCTGCTATGCTGGCTGACTTCTGTTGGAACCTGAAGCGTGACACGCCTGAGACGTCTTATAAAAGAATAAGTAAATAATAGATTGTAGGTTAATACATCATATAAAGCTAACAAACATGCCGATTCATTATATATTAATTAAATAAATACAATGAAGACATTTAATCTGACTTTGGGAGCAAAATACATTTATGGAACCTTGGAAATCTCTATTAATTGCATAATTATTAAAACAGCGATTTACAAAAAATTGTGACGTGGCATGAAATTTTTGTTATCAAATTTGAATTCAGCACACTGAACTTCATAATAAAACGCACATGAGAACTATGTTTTCTTCTTAATCCTGAAAGTTGTTGTACAGTGTAATTTGTGTTTTCTTGAGAGAGGTAGACAAAAAAGGCCTCTGGATAGCATAATTTCCTAAAAATGGGTTTAATGAGTGAGATTTTTCCCTCGAGGAACTCCTGACTGCAAAATCTCAGTGCTCTGATGAAGAAACCTATTACCACTACTGTTTTTGTTCTCTCGTCATGTGCGCTGTAGTATTGTATTATATCGTCTTTATTTGTGGGCTTTCTGTAGACTCTGAAAAGAGCTTTTTTCACAGTTTCTGATTATTTCTGAGTCTAGAAAAGGTAGGCGGCCGTGAGACTCGACCTCAATAATGAAACGAATATTCCTAACTACCTTATTCAATTTTGATAATATATCACCTTTGTCCGTCTCTACCGGAAAAATAAATAGGCAGTCATCTACGTCCTAGGGTGGATGCAAGGCCACTTCCCTACTCCAGCATGACAGTCATGTCGCCCTGGGAGTTGTGCTATAGTAAGAGGTAGACGGAGCACGTTATACCACTGACTATCGTGGTGAGAAGTTGACGCCAGCCCAACGAGGATATTCCCTCACTGAAAAAGAGTGTGTTGGACTGTTGTCGAATTACACAAACACGTTGAGCCATACTTCATCCTTTGATGAAATACACTGACCTGAGCCCCCTAGTCATTGTGTCACGTGTTGATTTGTATGTAGTAGATTAAAATCAGCCCATGATCTACGTATTGTGGACAGAACTTTATTCGCAACATCTTTAAGTTAGAGAATTCTCCACCTAGAGGAATGAATTATATACTTTTTTTTTTTAATCATCAAGGGTGTTGGATTCTACCCCTGAAGTAGATCGAGGCTCTGTCTCCTTTCTTATTCGTTCTATAAGCAGTCACCTGGGTGCTTTTTGTGCGTCTTTGCAAATGGATTAGGAGAGAGTGGAAATGACAAGACGGAACCCCATCCCTTGCCTACAGATGGTAGGCAAGGGATGGGGTTCAAGTGCGGATGCAGCGACCGACTAGATAGCATCTAGAAAAGAATTCTAGCAGGAGGATGGAGAAGGGCAAGGAGGAAGAGTGGGACGAGGAGCAGAATGACTGTGAAGAGGCGGAGCTGAATGCAGGTTATCAGAGTATGCAACCCCCTCACAGGTCAGGAACCTTTGGAGAGGGGGCGGGGCTAAGGATGGTGTTATATTTCCTTCAGCCACATCGGCTTGGGTCTGTAGCGGGAGTGGGAGGGAGAGGGAGAGGCCGACAGTGTGGAGTAGGGGAAGGAAAGAAAAGAAAAAGAGAAATAGAAGAGAGAACCGAAAGAGAAAGATAAGAAAGAGGAGGAGGAGGGAAATAAAGCGAACAAACCAGTGGAGGAGGAAAAAGGAGATAGAAATAAGAACATGTAAAAAAAAAAAAAAAAAAAAAGAGAGATGCAGTAGTAGTAAGAAATGGAGGAGAGAGAATAGGAAGAGGGAGAGGGAGGTGGACGAACAGTTGCATCCTGGACAACTGGGTCCCGGACGATTGTGTCCCAGACAATTGCGTACCAGGACAAATAACATTTTATGCTTTCTGTCTCCATCGACGTATCTTTCTTTCCAATGATGAAAAAGATCAAATGTGGACAACTGAAAACTCATCTTCCTTGGTTGATCATTGCTCCAACAAAAAATCTCTCTGCATTAATACATAACTTTGATAGTCATTAGATGCACACGAACACTTGTATTTCTTATAAGCCTGTCTCTTTTTAGCAATACTTTTTTTTCAGTTTTTTCGACAAGCCATTTTGGGTGAGCCTGATTTGGGGGACGTCTTTCCTTAAATGGAATGTAAGTATGAATCATCTTAGTAAGCGTATTTTGAAATATTTGCCACATCTGATCTAAAGGTATTTTGCTTAATATTGCCTCTCAATTTGTAAGCTGGAGCTCCTGACGTAGCCTAGTCCTATGAACTGAGCTTTACTGAAATCGAGTATTTTAGAAACACAAGTATCTATTCTAAAATGTTTTGGTAGTTTGAATCTAACTAAATTATGATCACTATTTGCAACAGTTTCACCGACTTCTACATCGGTTATCATGCTTTCGCTGCTAGTGATCAATAGATCGAGTAAGTTTCCATATCTTGTGGGCTCTTTTATATACTGAACAAAGTAATTGTCAAAAAAAAAAATCAATCAAGCGACTACCTATATGGCCATGTTCAAGTGTCATCCAATTAATATCAGGGAAATCGAAATCACCATCATCAATAAATACCGGTTGCAGAAACTAGACAGTTCTTGAAATAACAGTTTGTCGTCTGCTAATGATAATATCTTTGGCCTATATATTACACCTACATTAATTTTTTGTCCATTTGTTTGGGTTAATTTTACCCACAAACTATCATATGCATCCTGTTTCACTTTCTCTAGAACACAAGCATGGACATTATTTTTAACGTACAATAGAACACCCTCACCTTTCTTGCGGTTTCTATCCTGATGAAAGTGTTTAAATCCCGAAATGTTAAATTCAGCTTTAAATTCTACCATTTAACCATGTCTCGGTTATTCCTATCATATTGTGATTTTCGCTTTTGGCATACGCCTGTATTTCTTGGAATTTGTTCTTAATACTACGAGCATTAAAGTACATGGTTTTAAGAGACTCGAGATTATTTCTTTTTGACACGTTTTGAGTTTCAATATCATGCCTTACATTATAATTTTATTTTCTATTGACACCTTGCTCTATATTGATATTTGGGACTTCATTGACATTCAATGCCTAATTAATATTTCTCCCGTCAATGTTAACATTTCCCCCATCACGGACATCTGGTCACTCACGGTCATCCGATCTCCTTTCTGCACTTTGCCCCCCTACGTCACCGCGTTTAACATCGGACTCCCCTCGTTCATTGACATTCTGTCCGGCATCCCTTCCTAAAATGATATTTTGTCCCCCTGTGACATTATATCCTACCGTGATATTTTGTCCTCCACTATCATTACATCCCATCGTGATCTTTTGTCCTCTACTGTCATTATATCCCATCGTGATATTTTGTCCTTCATTGACATTCTGTCCGGCATCCCTTCCTAAAATTATATTTTGTCCTCCACTGACATATCCTACCGTAATATTTTGTCCTCCACTATCATTACATCTCATCGTGATATTTTGTCCTTCACTATGATTACATCCCATCGTGATCCTTTGTCCTCCACTGTCTTTACATCCCATCGTGACATTTTGTCCTCCACTATCATTATATCCCATCGTGATATATTGTCCTTTGACATTACAACCTAATGTAATATTTCGTCCTCTATCAACAATATATCCTAGAATGATAGTTTGGCCTGGACTGACATATTGCTCTACATTATTGTTATCCTCTACTCTGTTTTTCCCAGAATACTCTATTTCCTCTTCCATTTAAGTTTCTACCCCCCAAAATGAACTAGTTCATTACAAATTCTGACAATGAGTTATGTAAGAACATCTTTGCTTCTGCGTGTAAGGTGTATTCCATTAGAAGCATAAAGGTCATGACGACTAGAAAAGAGATACCAAGGATCAAGAAAGTGGTATCCCAGTTGCGTGCACAATCGTGATATCCTCTCATTGATCCCTATGGCTCTACTGTTCCAACACGAGCCTGCATAGATCCTCGGAAGGATCCCACAGACTACGTGACGGCTCCCACATTCCTTCATCTCCTGAAGGAGGACCTTGTAATTCCGAACAAGTTCCTCTGATCTCACCCTACCCACATCGTTACTTCCCGTATGAACAATCGTAACCGTGTTCGTCCGTCTTTGCTCCCTGATGGTCTGAGTACAATCGGCGATCCCACGGCCCGGTTGACATGCAAGCTTGCAAAATTGTTTGGTCTTCCGCTGTAGGATGTCGTCATAGCCTCGCACCATGGAGTCCCCCACCACCAAGAACTCCTGATTTTCAGCCTCTTCATTCTCCAGCAGAGCAAAACGATTGGCTAGAGCCAGCAGTTGCTCCGCAGGGCACCCGCTTACCAAACGCGGGCTCGACAAACGGGACCCCACGGAGCGCCACTCGCTCACGGCAGTGACAGAAGGGGAAGAAGTGGAACGCTTTTTGGGTTGTGGGGAGTATTCACTCTTTTCACAGAGCGCACTCTTGAGAAGACGAATTTCCTCCTCACACATTCTGAGTCGATCCTCCAGGTTCACACAACCTTCACAAGCAATTTCGCTCCTCTTTCAGCAATACAAATGGCAAAGAAAAAATATAAATCAACAAAAGAAACCAAAAGGTCTCTAAATAAACTAAATACACGAAGCTTACTCTGCTTACCTTATACTATTACTCCTACCTTTTCAGTAAAGTAACAGAATACTGTTTTGATTCTAAGTTAATAGAGCACTACACTTTATCTTATATCTGTAACTGTATACAATTGTAACGTATGCAATTATAAAAAAAAAAAACACAATCACTTGTCATTATTCGGAAATATAAATTTCACAGGTATTCGCTAGCTG
>NC_134782.1:64896115-64908615 GCF_046742065.1 Oratosquilla oratoria | reverse complement strand
TCAACGTGGATCTCACATGAAATCTATTAGACTGGACATGGACTGCTCCACTGACCCGAGACATGGACAGACAAGGAAACTCTCGGAAGTGGCATTTATTTTGGCGACAGTCAACATGTATGAGAGATACGGAGATGTAGCGTGAGTATCACAGTCGACGGAAATTGTCATTAGGGACATACCACAACACAATGCAAAAGAGGAAACGAACGCTTATAGACCAACTATCCATCCAACAGGCACCCCAATCAACCAGTGGCCGAATACCCAATCACATAAAAGAACCAGTCTGGAAGGAGACGACTGGCGGACTTAAGGACCAATCGAACCATTAACAAGTGATAACTCACCAACTCTTACAAACGACATAAGTCGAAATCGGTTGACGAGTGTGTTATTCAATTAATAAGGTGCTCCCAGGGGTCCATGTTTCCCTCTTTTCGTCATCTCATGCATGTCTGTACAAAATTTCTTACTGCCTTAAGAATGTTCATGAAACTAATTTTCTAGAAGGGAAATATGAAAGTAAACGGTATGATATCGTAAGCTTCTCAATAGAGAATTTCTTCAACAGTACATAAAAGGGCAAATATCTAGCCTATAAATGGACAAATAAAGTTGTTAATAAGAAATGAAAAAAGCCTGCTAAAATTAAGGTTTTGTGATGTTCATCATACAGTTACTCACATTTTGTTTTCATTAATTTTTTATCACTAGATAATTATTCCAATTGTGCTTGAAAGGACAGAGATTTACCATAGAGATGAACACTTATATCGGGTTAGAAAACAAAAATTAAAAACCTTCCATGGCAAAGCCAGTGTCTTGTAATATATGTCGTGCAAGTATTTATTCGAATTTTGTTGTAGTTTATTTTGTAAAGTCGTACTAGTCACTAAATCCAAACAAACAAGTGAACTTACACAAGTAACAGAAAAATCCTCTTCAGGAGGCCGTAAGGGACATAACCCCCATCGAAGCTTCTGTGCCTCGGTGGAAAGGCCCGAGAGAACCAGTAAAACCATGCACACCAAGACGTGTCGCCACACCATAATGATGGATGGGTTCTCCAGGTCCTTTGTAGCACGCGGGAGTCTTGAAGAGGACTTTGTTGTTTATAGGACTTCTTCTGCGATTTGCTTATCCTTGTAAGATTTGATGGACCTTAGTAGGACCCAGAGAGCTTTAGTGGCCTTATTAGCACTCTCCGGACGTATTCGTGGATTTAATCCTGAGCCCCACCTCCTGTCCGTTCACACACCAGAAGTTCTAAAAGGAACTGCAGGGCCTTAAAAGCGTATGGGTTTTTGTGTCACTCTGCCGTACGTTGTGTGAGTAACCAAGGTCCCTGGTGGTACCCCTGACTGATGGAATCCTTTCCTACTGGAAGAAATAAAAATGGGTTAGTCTTTTTTTTAATGGAAGAGTGTGGAATAGCCCCTCCGAGCTAAATTGAATATTATTACAATAAAATTCTTATGGTGAAGAGCATCCTAAATCTAATTAATTACTCTCACTTTAGAACCCGTATATATATTGACAAAACAATCAACCATGGGCACAGAAATATATTTCCAAATATTCCCTTCATCAAAGAGGATCATAGTCCAAGAAGCAATAACGTCAACAGTTACAACAGCTGTAGTAGCAGCAGCCAGGTGACTTCACTCGATTTCATCGAGTCCAGCCTGGCAACAAGTGACTTCTCCCACTGTTTAGATATAATACATATTAGAGCCTGAGCATCCTCGCCATAAAAACAGATATGGAGCAATGGCTAATGTTGTGCTGGGAATGGTTAGAGATTAAAAACCACAACATTTTCCACCAAGCATCAATTATACTTAGATTTGGTCAGGCCGCTTCTATGCCAGTTCTTTGGGTTGAGCAAGATGACATGTCCCACAAACAAATACGACCATCAGAAGGTTCAGAATGCCGCAGTCTAATTGATCACAGGTTTGCAATGAAGCGACTTCAGAACCTCTGAGTAACTACACTTAGCTTCCAACATTCGTCCGCTCAACCAACACAAACACAAACTACACATGAGACACCTGTAGCCGTGGTTGTGGTACCTGTAGAGGTAGCAGGTTCCGATGCCGAGGATGTTTAACTAGGGTGACCGCAAACTACCTCAGGTTCTGAAGATAGCGGTCAGGAAGTGTGTGTGTGTGTGTGTGTGTGTGTGTGTGTGTGTGTGTGTGTGTGTGTGTGTGTGTGTGTGTGTGTGTGTGTGTGTGTGTGTGTGTGTGTGTGTGTGTGTGTGTGTGTGTGATAGGTTCCCTCTCCCCCATATTGACTTGATGTTACGGAGTCTCGGCGCCAGTGTCATCTTTTCATTATTAGGCCTTAAGCAGAAGTATTTCCAGATCCAGCTGGTGGAGAGCAGCTGCGAGAAAACTGCGTTCTCGATGCCCAAGGGTCACTATGAGTTTACATCTCTTCCCTCCGAGCGAAAAGACGCCCCATCATGTTTTCAGAGGATGATGAATCAATTACTGACCGGGCTGTTAGGGGTTAGTGCGATGGTGTACATGGACGATATCATTGTTCTGGAAACCACTTTGGACGACCACCCCAAGAACCTTAAGGAAATACTTCAGAGATTATAAGAGGCAAGCCTCTCTTTGAGGCTGGAGAAGTGTCACTTCTTTCGGAAAGAATTCGCTTACCTGGGGCATGTCTTATCCCAGGATGGGATCGAGCTTCAACCAGAGAAGGTACGAACCATCAAGGATTTCCCACAGCCAGTGTGTCAGAAAGAGCTGCTTTCCTTCTGGGGATTAGCGGGATATTACAGGAAATTTATCCTAAACTTTGCCGAGATTTTATGACTTCTAGTAGATATGACGACGAAGGGTGACGTAGCTAGGAAACACAAAGATCGCGAGCTTTTGCCCGTGGACACCTGCTCAGGTGCACGCGTTTGAGTCCCTTAAAACCCATTTGTCAAGCACAGTAGTCCTCCCCTACCCCAATTTTGGGAAACCCTTTTTGCTTACCACTGACTCCAGTGCTTCGGCAATAGGAGGCACGCTTCAGCAAGAGGAAGGAGACGGTAGGAGACGTCCGCTCTCCTATTTCAGTCGCACTCTTAGTGAGCACGAGGGACGGTTTACTATCGTTGAGAGAGATGCGTTAGCGGTGGTCTACGGTCTTCCCATAAATCGACCTCTAATTATGAGATATCCGGTTAGACTTTGGTCTGGCTCTTCGCTGCTAAAGGCACGAACACTCGGATCCTCCGGTGGCAAATAGCGAACCGCCTATTTCGAACTTAAAGTCAATTATATCCCGAGGCGATTGATCATCATCGGTGACGCGCTCTCTAGGATACGGGGGGCGGACCACCCTACGTACGAGTTTATAATGACAGCCATAACCACGGGTAGCCAGGGAAACTCGAACAATGAGGAGGATCATGTCATAGGGAACCAGCTAATGATCCGGAAGGAACAGGATGAACACCCTAATTAAGGTCAAATTAAAGAGTATCTCAAGGGGGCCACGACATTATAGCTAAAGATTCCACGCTTAAGAGTACCGTTCAAGGAGTTTTGGCTCCTACCGGACGGACTTTTATAGCACTCACGCAGAAAGGCATACCAGTTGGAGGAACTCCGCATGGTATGCCCTGAGGGACCCATGACAGCAGCATTACGTATTGCCCGTTGTCTTCCTATGGCAGATCATAGTGGTCCAAGTCACTCTTGACCTGCTACAAAAGTTCGCCTTTTGGCCTAAGATGTCAGAGGGTGTAAAGGCATTTGTAAAGAATTGCAAAGTTTTATCACATGCAAACCCTCATGTGATCTCCCAGCTCCTCTCAGACAACTTCCTGACGTGAAAAGTCCGTTCGAGAGGATGCAAGTTGATCTCATAGGTCCATTAACCACCACTTTAGACGGTGCGAAGTACATACTCACAGTGGTCGATGTCCTAACCCATTTCTTAGTCGCTGTGCCCATCGGTTCCAAAGATGCGCGCACAGTAGCTCAGGCTTTAACCACCCATATTCTATCCATACATGGCGCTCCTAAGCAGGTGATCTCAGACGGGGGAGGGGAGTTCATGAACGAAATGTTCAAGGCGGTGTTGGAAATGGCGAACATCAAACACCACACTATAACGCCGTATCACCCGTCGAGCAACGGAATAGTTGAGAGGGTAAATGGGACCATCATTAAAATCCTACGGTCCCTTGTCCAGGACAACCAGACAGGTTGGGATCAAATGCTCCCTCTGACGGTATTGGAATACAACTCGGCTTACGAGACTCCCGCATTCTCTTCTCTTTCACCGTGACCCCTTTCTACCTATGACAACTCACAAAGCCAAGCACCCCTTGGTACAATAATGATAATTTGGTAGCCGAGACAATGGCATTGGCCAACTCTTGTTTTGATAGATTTCTAAAGTCCCTCGAGGCAGTGACAGTAGACAGACACACAAGGAGATCAAAGGCAATAATGAAACAGCTCGCCCTTGGTGACAGAGTATACGTCACCACCAGACCCAGGTAAGGGGTGGCGAAGAAACTCCAGCCTCTGTACAAGGACCCTTATAGGGTGATTAAAAGAGTTGTCGACGTCGTCTACCACATTAAGCATATTCGCTCAGCCGGAGATTGCTCTGCCTACATAGACAGGATCAAGCAAGAAGGAAACCTCTCAGTGTACGAAAATAAGAACGTAAGAAGGGCGTTCCCCACACAAGAGGAGGAATCCTCAGACCTACTAGACAGTAGCGATTCATAACATTACTTACCTACCTATCTATCTTACCGCAAAAATCTGATCCACGCAACCCCTACCTTTCCTAAACTCACACTGTTCCTCACCAATTACTCCCTCTGTCCCTCTCCTAATCCTCTCAATTAAAAACCTCCCATAAACCTTCCTAACTACGCTCAAAAAACTGATCCCTCTCAAACTACTACACTCATATTTGTCTCCTTTTCCCTTGTATTTTACCCTCCCTTAGAAACACATTAAACAACCTCACTAGCCATTTACACTTATACTGTACCTCCCTTCTTCAGACACTCCGCATTGCACCCATCTAACCCAGGTGCCTTACCTGAACCTCATCTTTTCTTATTTCTCCTCCATTTTCCTCTCCTACCACCGTCATTTTTTGTCATAGAAATTGTCTGTTGTCTTCCTAAAATTAGTTTGAGCTAGACCTGTTTAATACTGATCGATAGACCACTTTATTGCAAGTCGTTGCTTATAAACATTAACAATGTGAGAAGTATTGCGCTCCAGAGTTTGGTATAAACTTTCGTTGATCCGAGAAGTGGTTTCTGGCAAATGATTTTATTTTTCAGGTTTTTGCTGTAATCCGTGGGATTTCTGTGAGGATTACTGGTTTGGTGTTTGGTTTATACTCTGGGATAGAGAATGTTGTTAAATGTGAAGGAAGTGCGCCGAGTTCTTTCCTCTTAACTCGGGAATGAGGCAAGGGTGCGTCCCTGCCCCATTACTTTTCAACACCTGCATGGACTTGGCATTGAGCAGGGTCATCGATCAATGTCATGGAGAAACATCTATCGGCAATACCAAGGTCACTGACCTTGTCTTTGCCGATTATACTGCAATTATTACAGTCTTTGGAGGTCCTGGTTGTAGCCTTCAAGTCACTGCACAGAGAGTAAAGACCATCTGGATTCCAGGTCTCCATGCGTTTCATGGTTTTCCGGGTGACAATTAAGTTGGTCCATGCATGTGGCGAGGACAACGAGGTCTCGGAAAGATTCACATACCTCAGTAGTGTAGTACATAACACTGGTGAGTCATGTCAGGAAGTCTTTCAGAGAAGTGACATTATCCATAGTGTTTTGGACACACTCAACCAGAGTACGTATCGTTATCGAAATTCATGAAAGATAATTAAGATCTGAATCCTCACGTCACTTGTGTTCCTTGTCTTTGTGTATGGTTGTGAAACATAGACATTGGGCATTGACATGAAGAGGCGTGTCAATGTCTATGGAAACAAATGCCTTCGGAGAATCATGGAGTGTCGTAGAATGACTAATTATCAAACCAGAGACCATGATCTTGATGTCATTCACAGATTTATCTCCACAAGACAGGCCTCGGTAGAAGAAACGAAAGGGACGCCCACAGAACTCATAGCTATGGCAAATCCACCGATCCTCCTGAGAGCTGTTTGGAATGACGAGGATGGTTGCACGGGGACTTGCTAGGAGATACTGTGGGGATTGGCTACTCCGAGTACGTGGAGCGCCTCACTCCCGAGTGTATGCTCTTCCATGATCGACTGATAAATCTGATGAAATACGGGACTGAAGATACAGAAAGCACTAGGACACAAAATAACTTAAAACATCTTCAGGCCACACACTATACACGATGACGACACCAAGCCAATGAAAAAACGAACGGTGTTTGACTCACCTGAAAGCCTTTGCAAGGAGAAAAGCGTAGCCTTCTTACTGCGACATCACCAGAGTGTGTTAGGAAGGAAAGAGATTCGTCCACGTCCTTTTCTACAGCGAGAAGGAATGGTAGGAAGTATGCCCTCAACCCTGTTTTTAAGCAAATAACTTCCTGCTCCTCCTACTCCCCCTCCACCTCCATCGCGCTCCTTTTCATCCTCACCCATTCCCAGTCCCTCCTCCTCTTCTTACTCTTCTTTCTCCTCGTACTCCACTCCTACTCCCTCCTACCCTTCCTCCTCCTCCTCCTCCTCCTATCTCTTTTTACTTTTTTTCACTGCATTTTCTCGTTTCCTTTTCTTTTCCTTTATCTCTTCGTCTCATTGATTCTCTTGATCCTCCTTCCCTTCTTCTTCCTCCCCTTCCTCCCCATCTCGCTTGCCGGCGTCCTCCCTTTTCCCTATCCCTTCTCCTCTACCTCCCCCTCCCTTTTCTCTCTCCCTATTCCCTCTTCTTTGCCCCTATTTTCTCTTTCCCTATCTTTACTCTCTCTATCTATCTATTACCTATCTCTGTATATATATACATGCAAATCAATCACATAACACGTGATAAACTAAATCAGCCGAAACTACTGGGAAAAATTTCGTTTATTAAGCCATCTTCTTAATAGACGAAAATGTTCGATCACCGTTTTTACATTTTTCCATTTGAATCGGCATATATATATATATATATATATATATATATATATATATATCTATATATATATATATATACATGTATATGCAAAATAACGACAGAAGAGAAACTTTCAGACAATAATTACTGTTCATATTTGTTTCAATAATGTTACTCTCCTAGTTACTCTAACAATGATTATTGTTCATATATGTTTCAGTAATGTTACTCTATTAGTGTATTTTATAGAAATAAAAAATTAAATACTTTTGACTCTTTTATTCCTTTTTAATTTTAGATACTACCTGGGTTACGTAAATACACATTTCAAGCTGATGAAGAAGTTGAGGTGTCACTTTCATAAGAAAAACAAGGAAAACTCAAAAACGTTTTGGAGATGAGTATAGAGATCTTGCAAAGCAAGAATTCATACAGTGAATGACGAAGTAATGACTCATATTCATAAACATAATTAGTAGTGAATGATGTCGTCTTTATTGGTACTTTTTCTATGAACCGAGAATGCGGTCTTGTTATCTTTCCTCTAGATGACGGTGTCGAGGAAGGCCAATTTGTTATCTGCCTCGTGTTCCACAGTGAACTGGATGTTTCGTTCGACACTATTTAACCTCCTCAATTTGTTGTCCAAATTGGTGTTCTTGGGGGCAACGACTAAGACATCATCCACATATCGAAACCAGGAGGTGTTTCGACCCATTATTCTTACAAAATGATCTCTCTCTAAAACCTCCATATAGAGGAATGCTAAAACAACACTGAGGGGTCTCCCCATCCCAAGGCCTCTATATTGGTTGTCTTGGTTGTATATCAGTTATCAGAAATCTACCTTTCTTAAGCCTAGGTTTCTTAAAACTGATATCGCTATGTGTGAGATTTGGTCTTATTTTCTTACCTGTGTCATTAATAATTTCAAGACCAAACGGCCCAGTGAGTGAGTGAGACTAGATCCCGGAACAATTAAGTATTGTGAGTCCCGTTTGACCGGGTTCTTACGTCGTCTGATGATTTGTGTTTTCTTGAGAGAGGTAGACAAAAAAGGCCTCTGGATAGCATAATTTCCTAAAAATGGGTTTAATGAGTGAGATTTATCCCTCGAGGAACTCCTGACTGCAAAATCTCAGTGCTCTGATGAAGAATTCTATTACCACTACTGTTTTTGTTCTCTCGTCATGTGCGCTGTAGTATTGTATTATATCGTCTTTATTTGTGGGCTTTCTGTAGACTCTGAAAAAAGCTTTTTTCATTGTTTCTGATTATTTCTGAGTCTAGAAAAGGTAGGCGGCCGTGAGACTCGACCTCAACAATGAAACGAATATTCCTAACTACCTTATTCAATTTTGATAATATATCACCTTTGTCCGTCTCTACCGGAAAAATAAATAGGCAGTCATCTACGTCCTAGGGTGGATGCAAGGCCACTTCCCTATTCCAGCATGACAGTCATGTCGCCCTGGGAGTTGTGCTATTGTAAGAGGTAGACGGAGCACGTTATGCCACTGACTATCGCGGTGAGAAGTTGACGCCAGCCCAACGAGGATATTCCCTCACTGAAAAAGAGTGTTGGACTGTTGTCGAATTACACAAACACGTTGACCCATACTTCATCCTTTGATGAAATACACTGACCTGAGCCACCTAGTCATTATGTCACGTGTTGATTTGTATGTAGTAGATTAAAATCAGCCCATGATCTACGTATTGTGGACAGAACTTTATTCGCAACATCTTTAAGTTAGAGAATTCTCCACCTAGAGGAATGAATTGTATACTTTTTTTTAATCATCAAGGGTGTTGGATTCTACCCCTGAAGTAGATCGAGGCTCTGTCTTCTTTGTTATTCGTTCTATAAGCAGCCACCGGGGTGCTTTTTGTGCGTCTTTGCAAATGGAGTAGGAGAGAGTGGAAATGACAAGACGGAACCCCATCCCTTGCCTACAGAAGGTAGGCAAGGGATGGGGTTCAAGTGCGGATGCAGCGACCGACTAGATAGCATCTAGAAAAGTATTCTAGCAGGAGGATGGAGAAGGGCAAGGAGGAAGAGTGGGACGAGGAGCAGAATGACTGTGAAGAGGCGGAGCTGAATGCAGGTTATCAGAGTATGCAATCCCCTCACAGGTCAGGAACCTATGGAGGGGGGGCGGGGCTAAGGATGGTGTTATATTTCCTTCAGCCACATCGGCAAGGGTCTGTAGCGGGAGTAGGAGGGAGAGGGAGAGGCCGACAGTGAGGAGTAGGGGAAGGAAAGAAAAGAAAAAGAGAAATAGAAGAGAGAACCGAAAGAGGAAGAGGAGGAGGAGGGAAATAAAGCGAACAAACCAGTGGAGGAGGAAAAAGGAGATAGAAATAAGAACATGTAAAAAAAAAAAAAAAAAAGAGAGAGAGGCAGTAGTAGTAAGAAATGGAGGAGAGAGAATAGGAAGAGGGAGAGGGAGGTGGACGAACAGTTGCATCCTGGACAACTGGGTCCCGGACAATTGTGTCCCAGACAATTGCGTACCAGGACAAATAACATTTTATGCTTTCTGTCTCCATCGACGCACCTTTCTTTCCAATGATGAAAAAGATCAAATGTGGACAACTGAAAACTCATCTTCCTTAGTTGATCATTGCTCCAACAACAAATTTCTCTTTATTAATGCATAACTTTGATATTCATTAGATGCACACGAGCACTTATACTTCTTGTAAGCCTGTCTCTTTTTAGCAATACTTTTTTTCAGTTTCTTTGCCAAGCCATTTTGGGTGAGCCTGATTTGGGGGACGTCTGTCCTCAAAAGGAATGTAAGTATGAATCATCTTAGTGGGCGTATTTTGAAATATTTTCCACATTTGATCTACAGGTCTTTCGCTTAATTTTGCCTCCCAGTCTGTAAGCTGACGCTCTTGACGTAGTCCTATGAACTGAGCTTTACTGAAATCGGGTATTTTAGAAACACAAGTATCTATTCTAAAATGTTTTAGGAGTTTGAATCTAACTAAATTATGATCGCTATTTGCAACAGTTTCACCGACTTCTACATCGGTTATCATGCTTTCGCGGCTAGTGATTAATAGATCGAGTAAGTTTCTATGTCTTGTGGGCTCTTTTATATACTGAACTAAGTAATTGTCACAAAAAAAAATCAATCAAGCGACTACCTATATGGCCATGTTCAAGTGTCATTCAATCAATATCAGGGAAATTGAAATCACCCATCATCAATAAATACCGGCTGCAGAAACTAGACAGTTCTTGAAATAACAGTTTGTCGTCTGCTAATGATAATATCTTTGGCCTATATATTACACCTACATTCATTTTTTGTCCATTTGTTTGGGTTAATTCTACCCACAAACTATCATATGCATCCTGTTTCACTTTCTCTAGAACACAAGCATGGACATTATTTTTAACGTACAATAGAACACCCTCACCTTTCTTGCGGTTTCTATCCTGATGAAAATATTTAAATCCCGAAATGTTAAATTCAGCTTTAAATTCTACCATTTAACCATGTCTCGGTTATTCCTATCATATCGTGATTTTCGCTTTTGGCATACGCCTGTATTTCTTGGAATTTGTTCTTAATACTACGAGCATTAAAGTACATGGTTTTAAGAGACTCGAGATTATTTCTTTTTGACACGTTTTGAGTTTCAATATCATGCCTTACATTATAATTTTATTTTTTATTGACACCTTGCTCTATATTGATATTTGGGACTTCATTGACATTTAATATTTCTCCCGTCAATGTTAACATTTCCCCCATCACGGACATCTGGTCACTCACGGTCATCCGATCTCCTTTCTGCACTTTGCCCCACTACGTCACCGCGTTTTACATCGGACTCCCCTCGTTCATTGACATTCTGTCCGGCATCCCTTCCTAAAATGATATTTTGTCCCCCTGTGACATTATATCCTACCGTGATATTTTGTCCTCCACTATCATTACATCCCATCGTGATCTTTTGTCCTCTACTGTCATTATATCCCATCGTGATATTTTGTCCTTCATTGACATTCTATCCGGCATCCCTTCCTAAAATTATATTTTGTCCTCCACTGACATACCCTACCGTAATATTTTGTCCTCCACTATCATTACATCCCATCGTGATATTTTGTCCTCCACTATAATTACATCACATTGTGATGATTTGTCCTCCACTGTCCTTACATCCCATCGTAACATTTTGTCCTCCACTATCATTACATCCCATTGTGACATTTTGTCCTTTGACATTACATCCTAATGTAACATTTCGTCCTCTACCGACATTATATCCTAAAATTATATTTTGTCCTAAACTGGCATATTGTTCTACATTAATGCTATACTCTACTCTGTTTTCTCCAGTACACTCTATTTCCCCTTCCCTTTGGGTTTCCACCCCACAAAAGGAACTAGTTCATTACAAACTCCCACAATGAGGTTTGTAAGAACATCTTTGCCTCTGCGGGTAAAATGGATCCCATCAGAAGCATAAAGGTCATGACGCCTGGAAAAGAGATACCAAGGATCAAGAAAGTGGCATCCCAGTTGCGTGCACAACCGTGATATCCTCTCATTGATCCCTATGGCTCTACTGTTCTAACACGAGCCTGCGTAGATCCTCGGGAGGATCCCACAGACTACGTGACGGCTCCCACATTCCTTCATCTCCTGAAAGAGGACCTTGTAATTCCGAACAAGTTCCTCCGATCTCACCCTACCTACATCGTCACTTCCCGTATGAACAATCGTAACCGTGTTCGTCCGTCTTTGCTCCCTGATGGTCTGAGTACAATCGGCGATCCCACGACCCGATTGACATACAAGCATGCAACATCGTTTGGTCTTCCGCTGTAGGATGTCGTCATAGGCTCGCACCATGGAGTCCCCCACTACCAAGAACTCCTGATTTTCAGCCACTTCATCCTCCACCAGAACAAAACGATTGGCTAGAGCCAGCAGTTGCTCCGCAGGGCACCCGCTTGCCGAACGCGGGCTCGACAAACGGGACCCCACGGAGCGCCACTCGCTCACGGCAGTGACGGAAGGGGAAGAAGTGGAACGCTTTTTGGGTTGTGGGGAGGATTCACTCTTTTCACAGAGCGCACTCTTGAGAAGACGAATTTCCTCCTCACACATTCTGAGTCGATCCTCCAGGTTCACACAACCTTCACAAGCAATTTCGCTCCTCTTTCAGCAATACAAATGGCAAAGAAAAAATATAAATCAACAAAAGAAACCAAAAGGTCTCTAAATAAACTAAATACACGAAGCTTACTCTGCTTACCTTATACTATTACTCCTACCTTTGGAGTGTAGTAACAAAATACTGTTTTGATTCTAAATTAATAGAGCACTACACTTTAACTTATATCTGTAACTGTATACAATTGTAACGTATGCAATTACAAAAA
>NC_134782.1:64876115-64891115 GCF_046742065.1 Oratosquilla oratoria | reverse complement strand
TAGCGTGAGTATCACAGTCGACGGAAATTGTCATTAGGGACATACCACAACACAATACAAAAGAAGAAACGAACGCTTATAGACCAACTATCCATCCAACAGGCACCCCAATCAACCAGTGGCCGAATACCCAATCACATAAAAGACTGGCGGACTTAGGGACCAATCAAACCATTAACAGGTGATAACACCAACTCTTACTAATGACATAAGTCGAAATCGGTTGACGAGTGTGTTATTCAATTAATAAGGTGCTCCCAGGGGTCCATGTTTCCCTCTTTTCGTCATCTCATGCATGTCTGTACAAAATTTCTTACTGCCTTAAGAATGTTCATGAAACTAATTTTTTAGAAGGGAAATATCGAAGTAAACGGTATGATATCGTAAGCTTCCCAATAGAGAATTTCTTCAACAGTACATAAAAGGGCAAATATCTTGCCTATAAATGGACAAATAAAGTTGTAAATAAGAAATGAAAAAAGCCTGCTAAAATTGAGGTTTTGTGATGTTCATCATACAGTTACTCACTTACATTTTGTTTTCATTAATTTTTTATCACTAGATAATTAGTCCAATTGTGCTTGAAAGAACAGAGATTTACCATAGAGATGAAGACTTATATCGGGTTAGAAAACAAAAATTAAAAACTTTCCATGGCAAAGCCAGTGTCTTGTAATATATGTCGTGCAAGTATTTATTCGAATTTTGTTGTAGTTTATTTTGTAAAGTCGTACTAGTCACTAAATCCAAACAAAAATGTGAACTTACACAAGTAACATCAAAATTCTCTACAGGAGGCCGTAAGGGACATAACCCCCATCGGAGATTCTGTGCCTCGGTGAAAAGGCCCGAGAGAACCAGTAAAACCATGCACACCAAGACGTGTCGCCACACCATAATGATGGATGGGTTCTCCAGGTCCTTTGTAGCACGCGGGAGTCTTGAAGAGGACTTTGTTGTTTATAGGACTTCTTCTGCGACTTGCTTATCCTTGTAAGATTTGATGGACCTTAGTAGGACCCAAAGAGCTTTAGTGGCCTTATTAGCACTCTCCGGACGTATTCGTGGATTTAATCCCGAGCCCCACCTCCTGTCCGTGCACACACCAGAAGCTTTAAAAGGAACTGCAGGGCCTTAAAAGCAAATGGGTTTTTGTGTCACTCTGCCGTACGTTGTGTGAGTAACCAAGATCCCTGGTGGTACCCCTGACTGATGGAATCCTTTCCTACTGGAAGAAACAAAAAATGGGTTAGTCTTTTTTTTTTAATGGAAGAGTGTGGAATAGCCTCTCCGAGCTAAATTGAATATTATTAAAATAAAATTCTTATGGTGAAGAGCATCCTAAATTTAACTAATTACTCTCACTTTAGAACTCGTATATATATTGATAAAACAATCAACCATGGGCACAGAAATATATTTCCAAATACTCCCTTCATCAAAGAGGATCATAGTCCAAGAAACAGTAACGTCAACAGTTACAACAGCTGTAGCTGCAGCAGCCAGCTGACTTCACTCGATTTCATCGAGTCCAGCCTGGCAACAAGTGACTTCTCCCACTGTTTAGATATAATACATATTAGAGCCTGAGCATCCTCGCCATAAAAACAGACATGGAGCAAGGGCTAATGTTGTGCTGGGAATGGTTAGAGATTAAAAACCACAACACTTTCCACCAAGCATCAATTATACTTAGCTTTGGTCAGGCTGCTTCTATGCCAGTTCTTTGGGTTGAGCCAGATGACATGTCCCACAAACAAATACGACCATCAGAAGGTTCAGAATGCCGCAGTCTAATTGATCACAGGTTTGCAATGAAGCGACTTCAGAACCTCTGAGTAACTACACTTAGCTTCCAACATTCGTCCGCTCAACCAACACAAACACAAACTACACATGAGACACCTGTAGCCGTGGTTGTGGTACCTGTAGAGGTAGCAGGTTCCGATGCCGAGGATGTTTAACTAGGGTGACCGCAAACTACCTCAGGTTCT
Organism: Oratosquilla oratoria; assembly: GCF_046742065.1. Taxonomy (NCBI): domain Eukaryota; kingdom Metazoa; phylum Arthropoda; class Malacostraca; order Stomatopoda; family Squillidae; genus Oratosquilla; species Oratosquilla oratoria. The sequence goes on along the minus strand of NC_134782.1, from coordinate 64,889,121 downwards.
GAAGATAGCGGTCAGCAAGTGTGTGTGTGTGTGTGCGTATTTGTGCGTATGTGTGTGTGTGTGTGTGTGTGTGTGTGTGTGTGTGTGTGTGTGTGTGTGTGTGTGTGTGTGTGATGGGTTCCCTCTTCCCCATTTCGATTTGATGTTACGGAGTCTTGGAACCAGCATCATCTTTTCATTATTAGACCTTAAGCAGGGGTATCTCCAGGTCCGGCTGGTGGAGAGAAGCTGCGAGAAAACTGCGTTCTCGACGCCCGAGGGTCACTATGAGATTACATCTCTTCTCTTTGAGCTAAAAGACGCTCCATCATGTTTTTAAAGGGTGATGAATCAGGTACTGACTGGGCTGTTAGGAGTTAGTGCGATGTGTACATGGACGATGTCATTGTTCTGGGAACCACTTTGGACGACCACCCCAAGAACCTTAAGGAAATCCTTCAAAGATTATAAGAGGCAAGCCTCTCTTTGAGGCTGGAGAAGTGTCACTTCTTTCGGAAAGAATTTGCTTACCTGGGGCATGTCTTATCCCAGGATGGGATCAAGCCTCAACCAGAGAAGGTACGAACCATCAAGGATTTCCCACAGCCAGTGTGTCAGAAAGAGCTGCTTTCCTTCTGGGGATTAGCGGGATATTACAGGAAATTTATTCTAAACTTTGCCGAGATTTTATGACCTCTAGTAGATATGACGAAGGGTGACGTAGCTAGGAAACACAAAGATCGCAAGCTTTTGCCCGTGGACACCTGCTCAGGTGCACGCGTTTGAGTCCCTTAAAACCCATTTGTCAAGCACAGTAGTCCTCCCCTACCCCAATTTTGGGAAACCCTTTTTGCTTAACACTGACTCCAGTGCCTCGGCAATAGGAGGCAATAGGAGGCGCGCTTCAGCAAGAGGAAGGAGACGGTAGGAGACGTCCGCTCTCCTATTTCAGTCGCACAATTAATGAGCATGAGGGACGGTTTACTATTGTTGAGAGAGATGCGTTAGAGGTGGTCTACGGTCTCACAATAAATCGACCTTGGTCTGGCTCTTCGCTGCTAAAGGCACGAACACTCGGATCCTCCGGTGGCAAATGGCGAACCGCCTATTTCGAACTTGAAGTCAATTATATCCCGAGGCGATTGATCATCATCGCTGACGCGCTCTCTAGGATACGGGGAGCGGACCACCCTATGGATGGGTTTATAGTGAGAGCCATAATCACGGGTAGCCAGGGAAACTCAAACACTGAGGAGGATCATGTCATATTGGACCAGCCAACGATCCGGAAGGAACAGGATGAACACCCTGATTTGGGTCAAATTAAAGAGTATCTCAAGGGGGCCACGGCAGTAGAGGTAAAGATTCCACGCTTAAGAGTACCAATCAAGGAGTTTCGGCTCCTCCCGTACGGACTTTTATACCACCCGCGCAGAAACGCATACCATTTAGAGGAACTCCGCCTGATATGCCCTGAGGGACCCATGACAGCAGCATTACGTATTGCCCGTTGTCTTCCTATGGCTGATCATAGTGGTCCAAGTCACTCTTGACCCGCTGCAAAACTTCGTCGTTTGGCGTAAGATATCGGAAGATATAAAGGCATTTGTAAAGAATTGCAAAGTTTCCATAACATGCAAGCCCTCATATGATCTCCCAGCTGCACTCAGGCAGTTTCCTGAAGTGAAAAGTCCGTTCGAGAGGGTGCACATTGATCTCATAGGTCCATTAACCACCATTTTAGACGGTGCGAAGTATATACTCACAGTGGTCGATGTCCTAGTTGGTTTCTTAGTCGCTGTGTCCATCGGTTTCAAAGATGCGCGCACATTAGCTCGGGCTTTCATCACACATGTACTATCCATACATGGCACTCTTAAGCAGGTGATCTCAGGAAGGGAAGGGAAGTTAATGAACGAAATGCTCAAGGTGGTGTTGGAAATGGCAAACATCAAACACCACACTATAACGCCGTATTACCCGTCGAGCAACGGAATAGTTGAGAGGGTGAATGGGACCATCATTGAAAATCCTACGGTCCCTTGTCCAGGACAACCAGACAGGTTGGGATCAAATGCTCCCTCTGACGGTATTGGAATACAACTCGGCTTACGAGACTCCCGCATTCTCTTCTCATTCACCGTGACCCCGTTCTACCTATGACAGCTCACAAAGCCAAGTACCTCTTGGTACAATACTGATAATTTGGCAGCCGAGACAATGGCATTGGGCAACACTTGTTTTGATAGATTTCAAAAGTCCCTCGAGGCAGTGACAGTAGACAGACACACAGGGAGATCAAAGGCAATAATGAAACAGCTCGCCCTTGGTGACAGAGTATACGTCACCACCAGACCCAGGTAAGGGGTGGCGAAGAAACTCCAGCCTCTGTACAAGGACCCTTATAGGGTGATTAAAAGAGTTGTCGACGTCGTCTACCATATTAAGAATATTCACTCAGCCGGAGAATTCTCTGCCCACACAGACAGGATCAAGCAAGAAGGAAACCTCTCAGTGTACTAAAATAAGAACGTAAGAAGGGCGTTCCCCACGCAAGAGGAGGAATCCTCAGACCTACTAGACAGTAGCGATTCATAACATTACTTACCTACCTATCTATCTTACCGCAAAAATCTGATCCACGCAACCCCTACCTTTCCTAAACTCACACTGTTCCTCACCAATTACTCCCTCTGTTCCTCTCCTAATACTCTCAATTAAAAACCTCCCATAAACCTTCCTAACTACGCTCAAAAAACTGATCCCTCTCAAACTACTACACTCATATTTGTCTCCTTTTCCCTTGTATTTTACCCTCCCTTAGAAACACATTAAACAACCTCACTAGCCATTTACACTTATACTGTACCTCCCTTCTTCAGACACTCCGCATTGCACCCATCTAACCCAAGTGCCTTACCTGCACCTCATCTTTTCTTATTTCTCCTCCATTTTCCTCTCCCACCACCGTCATTTTTGTCATAGAAATTGTCTGTTGTCTTCCTAAAATTAGTTTGAGCTAGACCTGTTTAATACTGATCGATAGATCACTTTATTGCAAGTCGTTGCTTATAAACATTAATAATGTAAGACGTATTGCGCTCCAGAGTTTGATATAAACTTGCGTTGATCCGAGAAGTGGTTTCTGGCAAATGATTTTATTTTTCAGGTTTTTGCTGTAATCCGTGGGATTTCTGTGAGGATTACTGGTTTGGTGTTTGGTTTATACTCTGGGATGGAGAATGTTGTTAAATGTGAAGGAAGTGTGCCGAGTTCTTTCCTCTTAACTCGGGAATGAGGCAAGGGTGCGTCCCTGCCCTATTACTTTTCAACACCTGCATGGGTCATCGATCAATGTCATGGTGAAGCATCTATCGGCAATACCAAGGTCACTGACCTTGTCTTTGCCGATTATACTGCAATTATTACAGTCTTTGGAGGTCCTGGTTGTAGCCTTGAAGTCACGGCACAGAGAGGAAAGACCACCTGGATTCCAGGTCTCCACGTGTTTCAAGGATTTCTGGGTGACAGTTAGGTCTGCCCATGCATGTGGCGAGGACAACGAGGTCTCGGAAAGATTCACATACCTCAGTAGTGTAGTACATAACACTGGTGGGTCATGTCAGGATGTCTTTCAGAGAAGTGATATCGTCCATAGTGTTTTGGACACACTCAACCAGAGTACGTATCGTTATCGAAATTCATGAAAGATAATTAAGATCTGAATCCTCACGTCACTTGTGTTCCTTGTCTTTGTGTATGGTTGTGAAATATGGACATTGGACATTGACATGAAGAGGCGTGTCAATGTCTATGGAAGCAAATGCCTTCGGAGAATCATGGAGTGTCGCAGAATGACTAATCATCAAACCAGAGACCATGATCTTGATGCCATTCACAGATTTATCTCCACAAGACAGGCCTCGGTAGAAGAAACGAAAGGGACGTCCACAGAACTCATAGCTATGGCAAATCCACCGATCCTCCTGAGAGCTGTTTGGAATGACGAGGATGTTTGCACGGGGACTTGCTAGGAGATACCGTGGGGATTGGCTACTCCGAGTACGTGGAGCGCCTCACTCCCGAGTGTATGCTCTTCCATGATCGACTGATAAATCACTAGGACACAGAAAGCACTAGGACACAAAATAACTTAAAACATCTTCAGGCCACACGCTATACACGATGACGACACCCAAGCTAATGAAAAAACGAACGGTGTTTGACTCACCTGAAAGCCTTTGCAAGGAGAAAAGCGTAGCCTTCTTACTGCGACATCACCAGAGTGTGTTAGGAAGGAAAGAGATTCGTCCACGTCCTCTTCTACAGCGAGAAGGAATGACAGGAAGCATGCCCTCAACCCTGTTTTTAAGCAAATAACTTCCTGCTCCTCCTACTCCCCCTCCACCTCCATCGCGCTCCTTTTCATCCTCACCCATTCCCAGTCCCTCCTCCTCTTCTTACTCTTCTTTCTCCTCGTACTCCACTCCTTCTCCCTCCTACCCTTCCTCCTCCTCCTCCTCCTCTTATCTCTTTTTACTATTTTTCACTGCATTTTCTCGTTTCCTTTTCTTTTCCTTTCTCTCTTCGTCTCATTGATTCTCTTGATCCTCTTTCTCTTCTTCTTCATCCCCTTCCTCCCCCTCTCGCTTGCCGACGTCCTCCCTTTTCCCTATCCCTTCTCCTCTACCTCTCCCTCCCTTTTCTCTCTCCCTATTCCCTCTTCTTTGCCCCTATTTTCTCTTTCTCTATCTTTACTCTCTATCTATCTATTACCTATCTCTGTATATATATACATGCAAATCAATCACATAAACACGTGATAAACTAAATCAGCCGAAAGTACTGAAAAAAAAAAAACGGTGACCAAACGATTTCGTTTATTAAGCCATCTTCTGAATAGACGAAAATGTTTGATCACCGTTTTATAATTTTTCCATTTGTTTCGGCATATATATATATATATATATATATATATATATATATATATATATATATATATATATATATATATATACATATATATATGCAAAATAACGACAGAAGAAGAGAAACTTTCAGACAATAATTACTGTTCATATTTGTTTCAATAATGTTACTCTCCTAGTTACTCTAACAATGATTATTGTTCATATATGTTTCAGTAATGTTACTCTATTAGTGTATTTTATAGAAATAAAAAATTAAATACTTTTGACTCTTTTATTCCTTTTTAATTTTAGATACTACCTGGGTTACGTAAATACACATTTCAAGCTGATGAAGAAGTTGAGGTGTCACTTTCATAAGAAAAACAAGGAAAACTCAAAAACGTTTTGGAGATGAGTATAGAGATCTTGCAAAGCAAGAATTAATACAGTGAATGACGAAGTAATGACTCATATTCATGAACATAATTAGTAGTGAATGATGTCGTCTTAATTGGTACTTTTTCCATGAACCGAGAATGCGGTTTTGTTATCTTTCCTCCAGATGACGGTGTCGAGGAAGGCCAATTTGTTATCTGCCTCGTGTTCCACAGTGAACTGGATGTTTCGTTCGACACTATTTAACCTCCTCAATTTGTTGTCCAAATTGGTGTTCTTGGGGGCAACGACTAAGACATCATGCACACAACGAAACCAGGTGGTGTTTCGACCCATTATTCTTACAAAATGATCTCTCTCTAAAACCTCCATATAAAGGGATGCTAAAACAGTACTGAGAGGGCTCCCCATCGCAAGGCCTCTATATTGGTTGTATTGGTTGTATATCAGTTTTGAGAAATCTACCTTTCTTACGGGTAGGTTTCTTAAAACTGATATCGCTATGTGTGAGATTTGGTCTTATTTTCTTAATTGTGTCATTAATAATTTCCAGACCAAGCGGCCATAATGCGGCTCCCAGTGAGTGAGTGAGACTAAATCCCGGAACAATTAAGTATTGTGAGTCCCGTTTGACCGGGTTCTTACGTCGTCTGATAACACTGTATAACAATGAAAAAAAAAACGGAAATGAGACTATCCTTTTCTAGAGTTATTTTTTGCGTAGATCACGAATATAACATCCGTTTCTTTCTGTGACCCTCCAGTTCTTCGTAAATAGCAGTGCCCGCAATGTCTATCTGAACGGTATTTTTTGTTGCTTTTACCATTTATATAATTTTTCACATAGCTATGTGTTTTTTTTTCTTAACAGGATACAGAGTTAAGATGCCTAGAGAATGCAAGAATTCGCCAGACAAGTTTTGTTATATATGTGGATCAGTTACATTAAGGCAATACAAGAGACAGTTGACTCAACGTGTAAAGAAACTTTATGAGCTGTACTTTGGATGTAAAGTGGGTGACCAGGACAAAAGCTGGGCACCTCACATATGTTGTGTCAGGTGTACAAGTTCCCTTTCTGCCTGGGTGAAAGGCAAAGGGACTGGCCTCATGTTTGGCGTACCAATGGTCTGGAGGGAGCCAAAGGACCACTCAACAGATTGCTACTTCTGCTTAACGGATATTAAAGGTGGGGGTTCAGTGTTTATTTTTTACTGTTTTTATATATATTTTCAAGAGATGTATCAATAAAAAATATCGAAATACATAATAAGTTGCACTTCCACTATTTTTGCACGTGATCACAACCAATAGTATCCATTTTTAGTCTGATTTTATTTTATTTTCCTACATGTCGCCACAGAAAAGGCAAGAAATCTATCGTGTATCCAGATCTTCAGTCTGCTATTCGCCCAGTTCTACATTCAAGTGATATTCCTGTACCACAGCCGCCCTCTGAACTACCAAGCGATGACACGAGCAACTCAGACTATTCAGAATCTCAAGATGCAACGTATACGACACAACTTGAATCTGATAAGAAACCACACCTCCTCACCCAACCTGAACTCAATGATCTAGTTCGTGATCTAACACTTACTAAGCAACAGAGTGAACTCCTGGCCTCACGTTTGCAACAATGGCACCTGTTGGATGAAGAAGCTCGAATTACAGTATTTAGGAAGCGTTCTGCAAATCTACAGGATTTCTTCACTTTGGAAAACAACTTGACTTATTGTAATGATATCAGAGGCCTATTCAGTGCCCTTGAGCTGTCCTATGAACCCAATGAGTGGAGGCTATTCATAGATGGATCCCTTTACAGCATAAAAGCAGTTCTGTTGCACATTGGGAACACCATGCCTTCAGTTCCAGTTGCTTACTCAGTCATTTTAAGAGAGACATATGAGAACCTTGCTTTTATTCTAGACCGCATAAGTTACAAAGAGCATGAGTGGTTAATTTGTGCAGACTTGAAAGTAGTAGCCATACTTAATGGGCTACAAACTGGATACACCAAATTTATGTGTTTTCTTTGCAAGTGGGACAGTAGGGCCAGATCAGAACATTATATACGCTCAGAATGGCCATCTCGGGAATCTATGACGCTTGGATGCCATAATGTAATTCATGAGCCACTAGTTAAGAAGGAGAAAATCATTTTGCCACCACTGCATATAAAACTAGGCCTAATGAAGCAATTTACCAAAGCACTGCAACATAACAAGCCATGTTTCCAGTATCTCAAAGGGATCTTCCCTAAAATTAGTGATGCCAAGATTAAAGAGGGTATATTTGTAGGTCCTCAGATTCGCAAGCTTATAAATGATGAGGACTTTGAGGCGACAATGGATGAACCTGAGCTAGCGGCCTGGCATGCATTCAAAGATGTATGCAAAGGGCTTCTGGGAAAGCACCAAGAGTCCCAGCGAGAGCGTAAAGTGGAGAGGCTAATCAAATGCTACCAAGATCTCGGATGCAATATGTCACTGAAGATACACTTTCTTCATTCTCATCTGTCCTTCTTCCCAGAGAATGCAGCAGATGTGAGTGATGAACATGGAGAGAGGTTCCATCAAGATATAGCGTCAATGGAAAACAGGTACAAGGGAAAATGGAGCCCTGCTATGCTGGCTGACTTCTGTTGGAACCTGAAGCGTGACACGCCTGAGACGTCTTATAAAAGAAGAAGTAAATAATAGACTGTAGGTTAATACATCATATAAAGCTAACAAACACGCCGATTCATTATATATTAATTAAATAAATACAATGAAGACATTTAATCTGACTTTGGGAGCAAAATACATTTATGGAGCCTTGGAAATCTCTATTAATTGTATAATTATTAAAACAGCGATTTACAAAAAATTGTGACGTGGCATGAAATTTTTGTTATCAAATTTGAATTCAGCACACTGAACTTCATAATAAAACGCACATGAGAACTATGTTTTCTTCTTAATCCTGAAATTTGTTGTACAGTGTAATTTGTGTTTTCTTGAGAGAGGTGGACAAAAAAGGAACTCCTGACTGCAAAATCTCAGTGCTCTGATGAAGAAACCTATTACCACTACTGTTTTTGTTCTCTCGTCATGTGCGCTGTAGTATTGTATTATATCGTCTTTATTTGTGGGCTTTCTGTAGACTCTGAAAAGAGCTTTTTTCACAGTTTCTGATTATTTCTGAGTCTAGAAAAGGTAGGCGGCCGTGAGACTCGACCTCAATAATGAAACGAATATTCCTAACTACCTTATTCAATTTTGATAATATATCACCTTTGTCCGTCTCTACCGGAAAAATAAATAGGCAGTCATCTACGTCCTAGGGTGGATGCAAGGCCACTTCCCTATTCCAGCATGACAGTCATGTCGCCCTGGGAGTTGTGCTATTGTAAGAGGTAGACGGAGCACGTTATACCACTGATTATCGTGGTGAGAAGTTGACGCCAGCATAACGAGGATATTCCCTCACTGAAAAAGAGTGTGTTGGACTGTTGTCGAATTACACAAACACGTTGAGCCATACTTCATCCTTTGATGAAATACACTGACCTGAGCCCCCTAGTCATTGTGTTACGTGTTGATTTGTATGTAGTAGATTAAAATCAGCCCATGATCTACGTATTGTGGACAGAACTTTATTCGCAACATCTTTAAGTTAGAGAATTCTCCACCTAGAGGAATGAATTATATACTCTTTTTTTTAATCATCAAGGGTGTTGGATTCTAGCCCTGAAGTAGATCGAGGCTCTGTCTCCTTTCTTATTCGTTCTATAAGCAGTCACCGGGGTGCTTTTTGTGCGTCTTTGCAAATGGATTAGGAGAGAGTGGAAATGACAAGACGGAACCCCATCCCTTGCCTACCATCTGTAGGCAAGCGACCGACTAGATAGCATCTAGAAAAGTATTCTAGCAGGAGGATGAAGAAGGGCAAGGAGGAAGAGTGGGACGAGGAGCAGAATGACTGTGAAGAGGCGGAGCTGAATGCAGGTTATCAGAGTATGCAACCCCCTCACAGGTCAGGAACCTTTGGAGAGGGGGCGGGGCTAAGGATGGTGTTATATTTCCTTCAGCCACATCGGCATGGGTCTGTAGCGGGAGTGGGAGGGAGAGGGAGAGGCCGACAGTGTGGAGTAGGGGAAGGAAAGAAAAGAAAAAGAGAAATAGAAGAGAGAACCGAAAGAGAAAGCTAAGAATGAGGAAGAGGAGGAGGAGGGAAATAAAGCGAACAAACCAGTGGAGGAGGAAAAAGGAGATAGAAATAAGAACATGTAAAAAAAAAAGAGAGAGGCAGTAGTAGTAAGAAATGGAGGAGAGAGAATAGGAAGAGGGAGAGGGAGGTGGACGAACAGTTGCATCCTGGGCAACTGGGTCCCGGACGATTGTGTCCCAGACAATTGCGTACCAGGACAAATAACATTTTATGCTTTCTGTCTCCATCGACGCACCTTTCTTTCCAATGATGAAAAAGATCAAATGTGGACAACTGAAAACTCATCTTCCTTAGTTGATCATTGCTCCAACAACAAATTTCTCTTTATTAATGCATAACTTTGATATTCATTAGATGCACACGAGCACTTATACTTCTTGTAAGCCTGTCTCTTTTTAGCAACACTTTTTTTTCAGTTTCTTTGCAAAGCCATTTTGGGTGAGCCTGATTTGGGGTACGTCTGTCCTCAAAAGGAATGTAAGTATGAATCATCTTAGTGGGCGTATTTTGAAATATTTTCCACATCTGATCTACAGGTCTTTCGCTTAATTTTGCCTCCCAGTCTGTAAGCTGACGCTCATGACGTAGTCCTATGAACTGAGCTTTACTGAAATCGGGTATTTTAGAAACACAAGTATCTATTCTAAAATGTTTTAGGAGTTTGAATCTAACTAAATTATGATCGCTATTTGCAACAGTTTCACCGACTTCTACATCGGTTATCATGCTTTCGCGGCTAGTGATTAATAGATCGAGTAAGTTTCTATGTCTTGTGGGCTCTTTTATATACTGAACAAAGTAATTGTCACAAAAAAAAAAAAAAAATCAATCAAGCGACTACCTATATGGCCATGTTCAAGTGTCATCCAATTAATATCAGGGAAATCGAAATCACCATCATCAATAAATACCGGTTGCAGAAACTAGACAGTTCTTGAAATAACAGTTTGTCGTCTGCTAATGATAATATCTTTGGCCTATATATTACACCTACATTAATTTTTTGTCCATTTGTTTGGGTTAATTTTACCCACAAACTATCATATGCATCCTGTTTCACTTTCTCTAGAACACAAGCATGGACATTATTTTTAACGTACAATAGAACACCCTCACCTTTCTTGCGGTTTCTATCCTGATGAAAGTGTTTAAATCCCGAAATGTTAAATTCAGCTTTAAATTCTACCATTTAACCATGTCTCGGTTATTCCTATCATATTGTGATTTTCGCTTTTGGCATACGCCTGTATTTCTTGGAATTTGTTCTTAATACTACGAGCATTAAAGTGCATGGTTTTAAGAGACTCGAGATTATTTCTTTTTGACACGTTTTGAGTTTCAATATCATGCCTTACATTATAATTTTATTTTCTATTGACACCTTGCTCTATATTGATATTTGGGACTTCATTGACATTCAATGCCTAATTAATATTTCTCCCGTCAATGTTAACATTTCCCCCATCACGGACATCTGGTCACTCACGGTCATCCGATCTCCTTTCTGCACTTTGCCCCACTACGTCACCGCGTTTAACATCGGACTCCCCTCGTTCATTGACATACTGTCCGGCATCCCTTCCTAAAATTATATTTTGTCCCCCTGTGACATTATATCCTACCGTGATATTTTGTCCTCCACTATCATTACATCCCATCGTGATCTTTTGTCCTCTACTGTCATTATATCCCATCGTGATATTTTGTCCTTCATTGACATTCTGTCCGGCATCCCTTCCTAAAATTATATTTTGTCCTCCACTGACATATCCTACCGTGATATTTTGTCCTCCACTATCATTACATCCCATCGTGATATTTTGTCCTCCACTATGATTACATCCCATCGTGATCCTTTGTCCTCCACTGTCTTTACATCCCATCGTGACATTTTGTCCTCCACTATCATTACATCCCATTGTGACATTTTGTCCTTTGACATTACATCCTAATGTAACATTTCGTCCTCTACCGACATTATATCCTAAAATCATATTTTGTCCTAAACTGGCATATTGTTCTACATTAATGCTATACTCTACTCTGTTTTCTCCAGTACACTCTATTTCCCCTTCCCTTTGGGTTTCTACCCCACAAAAGGAACTAGTTCATTACAAACTCCCACAATGAGGTTTGTAAGAACATCTTTGCCTCTGCGGGTAAAATGGATCCCATCAGAAGCATAAAGGTCATGACGCCTGGAAAAGAGATACCAAGGATCAAGAAAGTGGTATCCCAGTTGCGTGCACAACCGTGATATCCTCTCATTGATCCCTATGGCTCTACTGTTCCAACACGAGCCTGCGTAGATCCTCGGGAGGATCCCACAGACTACGTGACGGCTCCCACATTCCTTCATCTCCTGAAGGAGGACCTTGTAATTCCGAACAAGTTCCTCTGATCTCACCCTACCTACATCGTTACTTCCCGTATGAACAATCGTAACCGTGTTCGTCCGTCTTTGCTCCCTGATGGTCTGAGTACAATCGGCGATCCCACGACCTGATTGACATACAAGCATGCAACATCGTTTGGTCTTCCGCTGTAGGATGTCGTCATAGGCTCGCACCATGGAGTCCCCCACTACCAAGAACTCCTGATTTTCAGCCACTTCATCCTCCACCAGAACAAAACGATTGGCTAGAGCCAGCAGTTGCTCCGCAGGGCACCCGCTTGCCGAACGCGGGCTCGACAAACATGACCCCACGGAGCGCCACTCGCTCACGGCAGTGACAAAAGGGGAAGAAGTGGAACGCTTTTTGGGTTGTGGGGAATATTCACTCTTTTCACAGAGCGCACTCTTGAGAAGACGAATTTCCTCCTCACACATTCTGAGTCGATCCTCCAGGTTCACGCAACCTTCACAAGCCATTTCGCTCCTCTTCCAGCAATACAAATGGCAAAGAGAAAATATAAATCAACAAAAGAAACCAAAAGGTCTCTAAATAAACTAAATACACGAAGCTTACTCTGCTTACCTTATACTATTACTCCTACCTTTTCAGTAAAGTAACAGAATACTGTTTTGATTCTAAGTTAATAGAGCACTACACTTTATCTTATATCTGTAACTGTATACAATTGTAACGTATGCAATTATAAAAACACAACACAAACACTTGTCACTATTCGGAGATAATAAATTTCACAGGTATTCGCTAGCTGGTGTCTGTCCACAAAACGAGCTCTCTAGCTGAGGTCACGAAGCAGACTGAAAAAACGAGCTCTCTAGCTGAGGTCACGAAGTAGACTGAAAAAACGAGCTCTCTAGCTGAGGTCACGAAGTAAATGCGAGTGCTGACTTGAAACTGACTATATTGTCACAAACAAGGATTTACGTAAACTTTAATTGAAAATTATGCATCTGGGTTACGTTTTTTTTTCTTTGCGTTGAATTGCCCTAGCACTAAATTGCCATGCACTGCGTTGTCGGCGCGGAATTGTCCTTCGTGAAATTATCCTTCGCGGAATTGTCATGCATTGCACTGTCGACGCAACATTGTCCT
>NC_134782.1:64858615-64871115 GCF_046742065.1 Oratosquilla oratoria | reverse complement strand
TATTCGAATTTTGTTGTAGTTTATTTTGTAAAGTCGTACTAGTCACTAAATCCAAACAAACAAGTGAACTTACACAAGTAACAGAAAAATCCTCTTCAGGAGGCCGTAAGGGACATAACCCCCATCGAAGCTTCTGTGCCTCGGTGGAAAGGCCCGAGAGAACCAGTAAAACCATGCACACCAAGACGTGTCGCCACACCATAATGATGGATGGGTTCTCCAGGTCCTTTGTAGCACGCGGGAGTCTTGAAGAGGACTTTGTTGTTTATAGGACTTCTTCTGCGACTTGCTTATCCTTGTAAGATTTGATGGACCTTAGTAGGACCCAAAGAGCTTTAGTGGCCTTATTAGCACTCTCCGGACGTATTCGTGGATTTAATCCTGAGCCCTACCTCGTGTCCGTTCACACACCAGAAGTTCTAAAAGGAACTGCAGGGCCTTAAAAGCGAATGGGTTTTTGTGTCACTCTGCCGTACGTTGTGTGAGTAACCAAGGTCCCTGGTGGTACCCCTGACTGATGGAATCCTTTCCTACTGGAAGAAACAAAAATGGGTTAGTCTTTTTTTTAATGGAAGAGTGTGGAATAGCCCCTCCGAGCTAAATTGAATATTATTACAATAAAATTCTTATGGTGAAGAGCATCCTAAATCTAATTAATTACTCTCACTTTAGAACCCGTATATATATTGACAAAACAATCAACCATGGGCACAGAAATATATTTCCAAATATTCCCTTCATCAAAGAGGATCATAGTCCAAGAAGCAATAACGTCAACAGTTACAACAGCTGTAGTAGCAGCAGCCAGGTGACTTCACTCAATTTCATCGAGTCCAGCCTGGCAACAAGTGACTTCTCCCACTGTTTAGATATAATACATATTAGAGCCTGAGCATCCTCGCCATAAAAACAGATATGGAGCAAGGGCTAATGTTGTGCTGGGAATGGTTAGAGATTAAAAACCACAACATTTTCCACCAAGCATCAATTATACTTAGCTTTGGTCAGGCCGCTTCTATGCCAGTTCTTTGGGTTGAGCAAGATGACATGTCCCACAAACAAATACGACCATCAGAAGGTTCAGAATGCCGCAGTCTAATTGATCACAGGTTTGCAATGAAGCGACTTCAGAACCTCTGAGTAACTACACTTAGCTTCCAACATTCGTCCGCTCAACCAACACAAACACAAACTACACATGAGACACCTGTAGCCGTGGTTGTGGTACCTGTAGAGGTAGCAGGTTCCGATGCCGAGGATGTTTAACTAGGGTGACCGCAAACTACCTCAGGTTCTGAAGATAGCGGTCAGCAAGTGTGTGTGTGTGTGTGTGTGTGTGTGTGCGTATGTGTGTGTGTGTGTGTGTGTGTGCATGTGTGTGTGTGTGTGTGTGTGTTTGTATGTGTGTGTGTGTGTGTGATAGGTTCCCTCTTCCCCATTTCGATTTGATGTTACGGAGTCTTGGAACCAGCATCATCTTTTCATTATTAGACCTTAAGCAGGGGTATCTCCAGGTCCGGCTGGTGGAGAGAAGCTGCGAGAAAACTGCGTTCTCGACGCCCGAGGGTCACTATGAGTTTACATCTCTTCCCTTTGAGCTAAAAGACGCTCCATCATGTTTTTAAAGGGTGATGAATCAGGTACTGACGGGGCTGTTAGGGGTTAGTGCGAGGGTGTACATGGACGATATCATTGTCCTGGGAACCAATTTGGACGACCACCCCAAGAACCTTAAGGAAATCCTTCAGAGATTATAAGAGGCAAGTCTCTCTTTGAGGCTGGAGAAGTGTCACTTCTTTCGGAAAGAATTCGCTTACCTGGGGCATGTCTTATCCCAGGATGGGATCGAGCTTCAACCAGAGAAGGTACGAACCATCAAGGATTTCCCACAGCCAGTGTGTCAGAAAGAGCTGCTTTCCTTCTGGGGATTAGCGGGATATTACTGGAAATTTATCCTAAACTTTGCCGAGATTTTATGACCTCTAGTAGATATGACGACGAAGGGTGACGTAGCTAGGAAACACAAAGATCGCGAGCTTTTGCCCGTGGACACCTGCTCAGGTGCACGCGTTTGAGTCCCTTAAAACCCATTTGTCAAGCACAGTAGTCCTCCCCTACCCTAATTTTGGGAAACCCTTTTTGCTTACCACTGACTCCAGTGCTTCGGCAATAGGAGGCACGCTTCAGCAAGAGGAAGGAGACGGTAGGAGACGTCCGCTCTCCTATTTCAGTCGCACTCTTAGTGAGCACGAGGGACGGTTTACTATCGTTGAGAGAGATGCGTTAGCGGTGGTCTACGGTCTTACCATAAATCGACCTCTAATTATGAGATATCCGGTTAGACTTTGGTCTGGCTCTTAGCTGCTAAAGGCACGAACACTCGGATCCTCCGGTGGCAAATAGCGAACCGCCTATTTCGAACTTAAAGTCAATTATATCCCGAGGCGATTGATCATCATCGGTGACGCGCTCTCTAGGATACGGGGGGCGGACCACCGTACGTACGAGTTTATAATGACAGCCATAACCACGGGTAGCCAGGGAAACTCGAACAATGAGGAGGATCATGTCATAGGGAACCAGCTAATGATCCGGAAGGAACAGGATGAACACCCTAATTAAGGTCAAATTAAAGAGTATCTCAAGGGGGCCACGACATTATAGCTAAAGATTCCACGCTTAAGAGTACCAATCAAGGAGTTTTGGCTCCTACCGGATGGACTTTTATAGCACTCACGCAGAAAGGCATACCAGTTGGAGGAACTCCGCATGGTATGCCCTGAGGGACCCATGACAGCAGCATTACGTGTTGCCCGTTGTCTTCCTATGGCAGATCATAGTGGTCCAAGTCACTCTTGACCCGCTGCAAAACTTCGTCGTTTGGCGTAAGATGTCGGAAGATATAAAGGCATTTGTAAAGAATTGCAAAGTTTCCATTACATGCAAACCCTCATATGATCTCCCAGCTGCACTCAGGCAGTTTCCTGAAGTGAAAAGTCCATTCGAGAGGGTGCACATTGATCTCATAGGTCCATTAACCAATATTTTAGACGATGCGAAGTATATACTCACAGTGCTCGATGTCTTAACCCGTTTCTTAGTCGCTGTGTCCATCGGTTTCAAAGATGCGCGCACATTAGCTCGGGCTTTCATCACACATGTACTATCCATACATGGCACTCTTAAGCAGGTGATCTCAGGAAGGGAAGGGAAGTTAATGAACGAAATGCTCAAGGCGGTGTTGGAAATGGCGAACATCAAACACCACACTATAACGCCGTATCACCCGTCGAGCAACGGAATAGTTGAGAGGGTGAATGGGATCATCATTAAAATCCTACGGTCCCTTGTCCAGGACAACCAGACAGGTTGGGATCAAATGCTCCCTCTGACGGTATTGGAATACAACTCGGCTTACGAGACTCCCGCATTCTCTTCTCATTCACCGTGACCCCGTTCTACCTATGACAACTCACAAAGCCAAGCACCCCTTGATACAATAATGATAATTTGGCAGCCGAGACAATGGCATTGGCCAACTCTTGTTTTGATAGATTTCTAAAGTCCCTCGAGGCAGTGACAGTAGACAGACACACAGGGAGATCAAAGGCAATAATGAAACAGCTCGCCCTTGGTGACAGAGTATACGTCACCACCAGACCCAGGTAAGGGGTGGCGAAGAAACTCCAGCCTCTGTACAAGGACCCTTATAGAGTGATTAAAAGAGTTGTCGACGTCGTCTACCACATTAAGCATATTCGCTCAGCCGGAGATTGCTCTGCCTACATAGACAGGATCAAGCAAGAAGGAAACCTCTCAGTGTACGAAAATAAGAACGTAAGAAGGGCGTTCCCCACACAAGAGGAGGAATCCTCAGACCTACTAGACAGTAGCGATTCATAACATTACTTATCTACCTATTTATCTTACCGCAAAAATCTGATCCACGCAACCCCTACCTTTCCTAAACTCACACTGTTCCTCACCAATTACTCCCTCTGTCCCTCTCCTAATCCTCTCAATTAAAAACCTCCCATAAACCTTCCTAACTACGCTCAAAAAACTGATCCCTCTCAAACTACTACACTCATATTTGTCTCCTTTTCCCTTGTATTTTACCCTCCCTTAGAAACACATTAAACAACCTCACTAGCCATTTACACTTATACTGTACCTCCCTTCTTCAGACACTCCGCATTGCACCCATCTAACCCAGGTGCCTTACCTGAACCTCATCTTTTCTTATTTCTCCTCCATTTTCCTCTCCTACCACCGTCATTTTTTGTCAGAAATTGTCTGTTGTCTTCCTAAAATTAGTTTGAGCTAGACCTGTTTAATACTGATCGATAGACCACTTTATTGCAAGTCGTTGCTTATAAACATTAACAATGTGAGAAGTATTGCGCTCCAGAGTTTGGTATAAACTTTCGTTGATCCGAGAAGTGGTTTCTGGCAAATGATTTTATTTTTCAGGTTTTTGCTGTAATCCGTGGGATTTCTGTGAGGATTACTGGTTTGGTGTTTGGTTTATACTCTGGGATAGAGAATGTTGTTAAATGTGAAGGAAGTGCGCCGAGTTCTTTCCTCTTAACTCGGGAATGAGGCAAGGGTGCGTCCCTGCCCTATTACTTTTCAACACCTGCATGGACTTGGCATTGAGCAGGGTCATCGATCAATGTCATGGTGAAGCATCTATCAGCAATACCAAGGTCACTGACCTTGTCTTTGCCGATTATACTGCAATTATTACAGTCTTTGGAGGTCCTGGTTGCAGCCTTCAAGTCACTGCACAGAGAGGAAAGACCGCCTGGATTCCAGGTCTCCACGTGTTTCAAGGCTTTCTGGGTGACAATTAAGTTGGTCCATGCATGTGGCGAGGACAACGAGGTCTCGGAAAGATTCACATACCTTAGTAGTGTAGTACATAACACTGGTGGGTCATGTCAGGAAGTCCTTCAGAGAAGTGACATCGTCCATAGTGTTTTGGACACACTCAACCAGAGTACGTATCGTTATCGAAATTCATGAAAGATAATTAAGATCTGAATCCTCACGTCACTTGTGTTCCTTGTCTTTGTGTATGGTTGTGAAACATAGACATTGGACATTGACATGAAGAGGCGTGTCAATGTCTATGGAAACAAATGCCTTCGGAGAATCATGGAGTGTTGCAGAATGACTAATCATCAAACCAGAGACCATGATCTTGATGCCATTCACAGATTTATCTCCACAAGACAGGCCTCGGTAGAAGAAACGAAAGGGACGCCCACAGAACTCATAGCTAGGGCAAGTCCACCGATCTTCCTGAGAGCTGTTTGTAATGACGAGGATGGTTGCACGGGGACTTGCTAGGAGATACCGTGGGGATTGGCGACGGTATGTACGTGGAACGCCTCACTTCCGAGTGTATGCTCTTCCATGATCGACTGATAAATCTTATCAAATACGGGACTGAAGATACAGAAAGCACTAGGACACAAAATAACTTAAAACATCTTCAGGCCACACACTATACACGATGAGGACCCCAAGCCAATGAAAAAACGAACGGTGTTTGACTCACCTGAAAGCCTTTGCAAGGAGAAAAGCGTAGCCTTCTTACCGCGACATCACCAGAGTGTGTTAGGAAGGAAAGAGATTCGTCCACGTCCTCTTCTACAGCGAGAAGGAATGACAGGAAGCATGCCCTGAACCCTGTTTTTAAGCAAATAACTTCCTGCTCCTCCTACTCCCCCTCCACCTCCATTGCGCTCCTTTTCATCCTCACCCATTCCCAGTCCTTCCTCCTCTTCTTACTCTTCTTTCTCCTCGTACTCCGCTCCTACTCCCTCCTACCCTTCCTCCTCCTCCTCCTCCTCCTACTCCTCCTCCTCCTCCTCCTCCCCCTTCTCCTCCTTTCTCTTTTTACTATTTTTCACTGCATTTTCTCGTTTCCTTTCCTTTTCCTTTCTTTCTTCGTCTCATTGATTCTCTTGATCCTCCTTCCCTTCTTCTTCCTCCCCTTCCTCCCCCTCTCGCTTGCCGACGTCCTCCCTTTTCCCCATCCCTTCTCCTCTACCTCCCCCCCTTTTTATCTCTCCCTATTCCCTCTTCTTTGCCCCTATTTTCTCTTTCTCTATCTTTACTCTCTATCTATCTATTACCTATCTCTGTATATATATACATGCAAATCAATCACATAAACACGTGATAAACTAAATCAGCCGAAACTACTGAAAAAAAAACGGTGACCAAACGATTTCTTCTGAATAAACGAAAATGTTCGATCACCGTTTTTTCATTTTTCCATTTGTTGCGGCATATATATATATATATATATATATATATATATATATATATATATATATATATATGCAAAATAACGCAGAAGAAGAGAAACTTTCAGACAATAATTACTGTTCATATTTGTTTCAATTGTTTCAATAATGTTACTCTCCTAGTTACTCTAACAATGATTATTGTTCATATATGTTTCAGTAATGTTACTCTATTAGTGTATTTTATAGAAATATGAAAAATTAAATACTTTTGACTCTTTTATTCCTTTTTAATTTTAGATACTACCTGGGTTACGTAAATACACATTTCAATACACATGAAGAAGTTGAGGTGTCACTTTCATAAGAAAAACAAGGAAAACTCAAAAACGTTTTGGAGATGAGTATAGAGATCTTGCAAAGCAAAAATTCATACAGTGAATGACGAAGTTATGACTCATATTCATGAACATAATTAGTAGTGAATGATGTCGTATTTATTGGTACTTTTTCCATGAACCGAGAATGCGGGTTTGTTACCTTTCCTCCAGATGACGGTGTCGAGGAAGGCCAATTTGTTATCTGCCTCGTGTTCCACAGTGAACTGGATGTTTCGTTCGACACTATTCAACGTCCTCAATTTGTTGTCCAAATTGGTGTTCTTGGGGGCAACGACTAAGACATCATCCACATATCGAAACCAGGAGGTGTTTCGACCCATTATTCTTACAAAATGATCTCTCTCTAAAACCTCCATATAAAGGGATGCTAAAACAGCACTGAGAGGGCTCCCCATCGCAAGGCCTCTACATTGGTTGTATTGGTTGTATATCAGTTTTAAGAAATCCACCTTTCTTACGGGTAGGTTTCTTAAAACTGATATCGCTATGTGTGAGATTTAGTTTTATTTTCTTACTTGTGTCATTAATAATTTCCAGACCAAGCGGCCATAATGCGGCTCCCAGTGAGTGAGTGAGACTAAATCCCGGAACAATTAAGTATTGTGAGTCCCGTTTGACCGGGTTCTTACGTCGTCTGATAATTTGTGTTTTCTTGAGAGAGGTAGACAAAAAAGGCCTCTGGATAGCATAATTTCTTAAAAATGGGTTTAATGAGTGAGATTTTTCCCTCGAAGAACTCCTGACTGCAAAATCTCAGTGCTCTGATGAAGAAACCTATTACCACTACTGTTTTTGTTCTCTCGTCATGTGCGCTGTAGTATTGTATTATATCGTCTTTATTTGTGGGCTTTCTGTAGACTCTGAAAAGAGCTTTTTTTTACAGTTTCTGATTATTTCTGAGTCTAGAAAAGGTAGGCGGCCGTGAGACTCGACCTCAATAATGAAACGAATATTCCTAACTACCTTATTCAATTTTGATAATATATCACCTTTGTCCGTCTCTACCGGAAAAATAAATAGGCAGTCATCTACGTCCTAGGGTGGATGCAGGGCCATTTCCCTATTACAGCATGACAGTCATGTCGCCCTGGGAGTTGTGCTATTGCAAGAGGTAGACGGAGCACGTTATGCCACTGACTATCGCGGTAAGAAGTTGACGCCAGCCCAACGAGGATATTCCCTCACTGAAAAAGAGTATGTTGGACTGTTGTCGAATTACACAAACACGTTGAGCCATACTTCATCCTTTGATGAAATACACTGACCTGAGCCCCCTAGTCATTGTGTCACGTGTTGATTTGTATGTAGTAGATTAAAATCAGCCCATGATCTACGTACTGTGGACAAAACTTTATTCGCAACATCTTTAAGTTAGAGAATTCTCCACCTAGGGGAATGAATTATATACTTTTTTTTTTTAATCATCAAGGGTGTTGGATTCTAGCCCTGAAGTAGATCGAGGCTCTGTCTCCTTTGTTATTCGTTCTATGAGCAGCCACCGGGCTGTTTTTTGTGCGTCTTTGCAAATGAATTAGGAGAGAGTGGAAATGACAAGACGGAACCCCATCCCTTGCCTACAGAAGGTAAGCAAGGGATGGGGTTCAAGTGCGGATGCAGCGACCGACTAGATAGCATCTAGAAAAGTATTCTAGCAGGAGGATGGAGAAGGGCAAGGAGGAAGAGTGGGACGAGGAGCAGAATGACTGTGAAGAGGCGGAACTGAATGCAGGTTATCAGAGTATGCAACCCCCCCACAGGTCAGGAACCTTTGGAGAGGGGGCGGGGCTAAGGATGGTGTTATATTTCCTTCAGCCACATCGGCATGGGTCTGTAGCGGGAGTGGGAGGGAGAGGGAGAGGCCGACAGCGAGGAGTAGGGGAAGGAAAGAAAAGAAAAAGAGAAATAGAAGAGAGAACCGAAAGAGAAAGATAAGAAAGAGGAAGAGGAGGAGGAGGGAAATAAAGCGAACAAACCAGTGGAGGAGGAAAAAGGAGATAGAAATAAGAACATGTAAAAAAAAAAAAAAAGAGAGAGAGGCAGTAGTAGTAAGAAATGGAGGAGAGAGAATAGGAAGAGGGAGAGGGAGGTGGACGAACAGTTGCATCCTGGACAACTGGGTCCCGGACAATTGTGCCAGACAATTGCGTACCAGGACAAATAACATTTTATGCTTTCTGTCTCCATCGACGCACCTTTCTTTCCAATGATGAAAAAGATAAAATGTGGACAACTGAAAATTCATCTTCCTTAGTGATCATTGCTCCAACAACATTTCTGGTTGGTTTGTATTCTGAAACTTAAGTAGTTTTCAACTGGGAAATAGCTTCTTTTGCTCGGATCCATAATTATGTTCATGAATATGAGTCATTACTTTGTCATTCACTGTATGAATTCTTGCTTTGCAAGATCTCTATACTCATCTCCAAAACGTTTTTGAGTTTTCCTTGTTTTTCTTATGAAAGTGACACCTCAACTTCTTCATAAGCTTGAAATGTGTATTTGCGTAACCCAGGTAGTATTTAAAATTAAAATGGAAAAAAAGTCAAAAGTATTTAATTTTTCATATTTCTATAAAATACACTAATAGAGTAACATTACTGAAACAAATATGAATAATAATTATTGTCTACAAGTTTCTCTTCGTCTGTCGTTATTTTGCATATTTATATATATATATATATATATATATATATATATATATATATATATACACAAATACACAAATGAATAAACAGTATTCAAACGTCTATACAAGTTTGATCATAGGTTACATGAAGATAATCAAACGTCTATAAATGTTTATTGTGACATGACATAAACGATTCAAAAATCTTTATTGCCTTTATGATTGACCTAACGAAAAAGAGAAGGAGAGAGAGAGAAAGAGAGAGAGAGAGAGAGAAAAAAAGAGAGAGAGAGAAAGAGCGAGAAAATTTGACGACAACGTCGGGAGACTTTGACGACTCCTTTTGGAGACTCAAGGCTCATTTAGGAGATTTTGAAGACTCCTTCGTAATACTTCAAAGTTGAATAACCGTGAAATTTCCGCGGGTCCTATGTGACATAACATAAACGATTAAAAAAAATGTATTGCCTTTATGATTGACCTAACGAGAAAGAAAGAAAGAGAGAGAGAAAAAAAAAAGAGAGAGAGAGAGAGAGAGAGAGAGAGAGAGAGAGAGAGAGAGAGAGAGAGAGAGAGAGAGAGAGAGAGAGAGAGAGAGAGAGAGAGAGACACGACGGGAGACTTTGACGACTACTTCTGGAGACTGGAGACTCCTTCGGGAGGTTTTGAAGACTCCTTTGTAATATGTTACGAAATAGCAAAAATTATATGTACTCTGATGAAGAGTACGATCTCATAATATATTTCGACAGAGAAATTAAAGAGGAAGAATCGGAAAAGTTTATGAAACATTATTTTACAGAATACAAGAATTTTACTGTGAGTGGGTGTAAAAGCCGTCTCGAGGAATACCAAAAATATTACATCGATCGGAAATACAATCTATCTATATACATAAAAAAATATTTCTCTCTAAAACCTTCCAACCTCCTACTCCGGAAATTAGTCATCACCGGAAACACTAACTCCCGGGGACACATCTGACTCAGACTCAGAGAATCTTTACGAAATATTACCAAGAGAATCTTTACGAAATAACGCTAAGAGAATCTTTACGAAATATTGCCAAGAGAATCTATATACATAAAAACGGAATTACGGAATTCTGACAAAAGAATCTTTACGAAATATTAATGAGAAAATATTTACGAAATATTGCCAAGAGAATCTTTACCAAATGTTAATAAGAGAATCTTTACGAAATATTACCAAGAGAATCTTTACGAAATATTGCTAAGAGAATCTTTACGAAATATTGCCAAGAGAATCTCCACTCCACTAACATAAAAAAAATATTTCTCTCTAAACCTTCCAACCTCCTACGCAAGGCCCAACCCGGAAATGAGTCATCACCGGAAATACTAATATTACCATGGAAAAAGAAAGTGGTGCTTACAAGAAAAAGAGAATATTTACGGAATTCTGACAAAAGAATCTTTACGAAATATTAATGAGAAAATATTTACGAAATATTGCCAAGAGAATCTTTACCAAATGTTAACAAGAGAACCTTTACGAAATATTACCAAGAGAATCTTTACGAAATATTGCTAAGAGAATCTTTACGAAATATTGCCAGGAGAAGTATTACGAAGGAGTCTTCAAAATCTCCTAAAGGAGCCTTCAGTCTCCAAAAGGAGTCGTCAAAGTCTCCCGACGTTGTCGTCAAATTCTCTCGCGAGCAAAGCGAGCTACGCCGTAGGCCAAGCACACCTGGCGAAGCCAGGTCCGGGTGCTTGTATATATATATATATATATATATATATATATATATATATAAATATATATATATATAGATATATCTGCAGAAACAAATGGAAAAATGAAAAAACGGTGACCGGACATTTTCGTCTATTAAGAAGATGGCTTAATAAACGAAATCGTTTGGTCTCCGTTATTATTATTATTTGTTCTATTTTCCCAGTAGTTTCGGCTGATTTTGTTTATCACGTGTTTATGTGATTGATTTGCATATATATATATATATATATATATATTTATATATATATATATGTATATATATACATATATATGTATATATATATATATATATATATATATATATGTATATACATATATATATTACCTTTACCTTTACCATACACCAGGTAGGGCCAGTGCCCTGTCAGTTGTGATGCCTCACGAAACTTCTCCACCAGGTACGATCCTCGTAAAGTTCCTCTTCTTCCACACTCTCTATTGTTGATCCTCTCGCTTCAATTGCTTCCCTCACTCCATCTCTCCATCTCTTTCTGGGTCTTCCTACCGGCCTCTTCTCTCTTGGTTTCCATCGATAATATTTAGCAGGGTACCTTTCTTGACTCATCCTCATGATGTGTCCATACCATCTCAGTTTACTTCTTTCTACAAATTCTAATATTGATTCGATGTCCAGTTCATCTCTGATATCCTCATTTCTTAAGCGATCTCTTCTTGTTACTCCCTTTATTAATCGCAACATTCTCATCTCTGCTGCCTGTATCTTGCTCTTTAATCTCATTGTTAGTGTCCAGGTCTCTGAGCCATATGTTAATACTGGTCTTAGTATCGTTTAATATATGATAACTTTAACTTTTGATGGTATGAGTCTGTCTTTTAGTAGTGGATACATTAATCTTAGATTATTTGTATATTTTTCGATTCTGCTTGTTATTTCTTTCTCCATATAACACCTCTCGTATATTTGAACTCCCAAGTACTGAAAGTCTTCCACTTGTTTCAATTGTATTCCATCTATTTCTATCTCAATATCATCTCTCTCTCTCGCCACCATCATTACTTTAGTTTTATTTGCATTTATTATCATTCTTGACTTTTTCAATTCTTCATTACATGCATTTAGGGTATCCTGCAATTTTGTACGAGACTTTGTGATTATCGCAATATCATCTGCATATGCCAATGTAGTTACCTCTCCCCCAAGTCTCAACCTCTTCATGCTCCTGTCCATGAACAGCACAAACAGTAAAGGAGATATCACACCACCCTGTCTTACACCCTCAGTTACGTCAAACCAGTTATCCTCTCTTAGCTGGGTCCTTACCGCACTGACATTATTTCTGTAAAGACTCTTTATAGCTCTAATTAATGAGGGTTCTTTCATATATGTTGGGTCTTCTAAAGTATCCCATATTTCATTCCTTGGTAACCTGTCAAACGCTTTTTCCAGATCTACAAAAGCGATGTACACATGTTGGTCCCACTCCCAGTTCT
>NC_134782.1:64851115-64853615 GCF_046742065.1 Oratosquilla oratoria | reverse complement strand
CAAGTCGCAGAAGAAGTCCTATAAACAACAAAGTCCTCTTCAAGACTCCCGCGAGCTACAAAGGACCTGGAGAACCCATCCATCACTATGGTGTGGCGACACGTCTTGGTGTGCATGGTTTTACTGGTTCTCTCGGGCCTTTCCACCGAGGCACAGAAGCTTCGATGGGGGTTATGTCCCTTACGGCCTCCTGAAGAGGATTTTTCTGTTACTTGTGTAAGTTCACTTGTTTGTTTGGATTTAGTGACTTGTACGACTTTGCAAAATAAACTACAACAAAATTCGAATAAATATTTGCACGACATATATTACAAGACACTGGCTTTGCCATGGAAGGTTTTTAATTTTTGTTTTCTAACCCGATATAAGTGTTCATCTCTATGGTAAATCTCTGTCCTTTCAAGCACAATTGGACTAATTATCTAGTGATAAAAAATTAATGAAAACAAAATGTAAGTAACTGTATGATGTACATCTCAAAACCTTAATTTTAGCAGTTTTTTTCATTTCTTATTTACAACTTTATTTGTCCATTTATAGGCTAGATATTTGCCCTTTTATGTACTGTTGAAGAAATTCTCTATTGAGAAGCTTATGATATCATACCGTTTACTTCGATATTTCCCTTCTAAAAAAATAGTTTCATGAACATTCTTAAGGCAGTAAGAAATTTTGTACAGACATGCAAGAAATGACGAAAAGAGGGAAACAAGGACCCCTGGGAGCACCTTATTAATTGAATGACACACTCGTCAACCGATTTCGACTTATGTCATTTTTAAGAGTTGGTGTTATCACTTGTTAATGGTTTGATTGGTCCTTAAGTCCGCCAGTCGTCTCCTTCCAGACTGCTTCTTTTATGTGATTGGGTATTCGGCCACTGGTTGATTGGGGTGCCTGTTGGATGGATAGTTGGTCTATAAGCGTTCGTTTCCTCTTTTGCATTGTGTTGTGGTATGTCCCTAATGACAATTTCCGTCGACTGTGATACTCACGCTACATCTCCGTATCTCTTATTCATGTTGACTGTCGCCAAAATAAATGCCACTTCCGAGAGTTTCCTTGTCTGTCCATGTCTCGGGTCAGTGGATCAGTCCATGTCCAGTCTAATAGATTTCATGTGAGATCCACGTTGACCACTATTGCAGTGGATGTGTTATGGTGTCTGAATTTTGTTTGTATTTCCTAATGTGTTTGTACAATCCTCTGCCTGTTTCGCCCTGATAGACGGTGTGGAATGTTCCGCTTGAGGTTTGAGTATTCCAATCTGTCTGGTTGATAGGGAGTCCTTTTCAGGATTACCAAGCCGTGTATCCTTGTGCCACAAGCTGAGTGCTCTTAAGGTATCGTTGTAAATGGAAGTGCCGTTGGATAGTATGACATATGATGTCCCCTGTTTTATGGAGACACATTCGTACCGTTTCACGGTGTTTGTTCTCGAAATGGAGGTGGTCATTCAGGTATCCTGATGAGTGAAATGCTTCCCCACAGCAACAACGTAAAGAGGGTTCCCCACACAGGGTTCTTCCTGAGAGTCATATGCAGGTGCAGCATAGGATTCTTTCAATAACGATATTTTGAGGGGATTCGGCATAAACCTAGTTGGTGCCTGTAGGCATCAGCAGACTCGACTTGGATAAGGTGAATAGGTCAACTATCTCATTCCAAAACGGCATGATGTACCCTATCTCATGTGGAATTTTATGTCTTCCCATTGTTAGAACGACTAATCCTAATCTCGTTAAATAAGGGTGTGCTGATAATATTATTCAAAGGCACCTGGTGAATGCTAACATTTCTCTTGTAATGATATTAAATTGAAACTCTGTGTGGAAAAATCGAACTGCATATCTGATTTGGTCACGTAACAGTAGACCCGACAGAGGCAGCACTTGTGGACAATCATGCGCAACCCGACTCGCGGCCAATTAGAGGTCAAGACACGGCTCAGTTTAGCCAACAGGGTTCAAGTCTACCTGGGGGGAATTGTCAGAAACAGCTTACAAGGCTAAGAATATGATTTTAGTCTTGTCCTTCGACGTCGTCCGCGCCTGCCTACTGGCTGATTGATTGATTGTGGGGTTAAGGCACAAGAAAGAGGTGGTGGGAAGGCCGAATATCAGATAAATATAATTTGGTTAAAATAAGCTATTTTATCTAGGTGTATCATTCCGTGTGTTGATTATAATCAAGGTTATCTTTTTCCCCTGGCAGTTTATGGGCACCTGGTACGAGGTCTACCGGACAAGGGGACACCTTGATTTCACGAATAGGTGTGGAAGGATTATCTTTACCCAAGAAGATACTGAGGATCCCATCCTTGTACGATACACCTATACTAAACTGTAAGTCAAGGAAATCTAGATGTTCCCTTTATTTTTATGTTGGTCTTCATGGATGTTCACCACTGAAGAGGTGGGGAACTCTCCCTTCCCTTGGCTGTGGCAAGCTGCTAAGAAATTGTTGCTCTTCTGGTAAAACATGATGCCTGAAAGTGACG
>NC_134782.1:64841115-64848615 GCF_046742065.1 Oratosquilla oratoria | reverse complement strand
CACTACCTGTGCAGGAAGTTTATTCCATTCATTTACTACACGGTTGGCAAAGTTGTTTCTACCTACTTCCAAATTGAATCTATTTCCGGATAGTTTGAGACCATTGTTTCTTGTCTGATTCTCATTCAATGTGAAAATTTTGTCACTTTTGATGTTGTCAATTCCCTTTAAAATCTTAAAGACCTGTATCAAGTTATCTCCGAGTCTACGCTTTTTTAGGGAAAACAGATTCATGTGTTTTAGTCGATTTTCGTATGATTTATTTTTGATATTTGGAATCAGTTTTGTGGCTCGCCGTTGTACTTTTTCCAGTCTGTCAATGTCTTTAATGAGATTCGGTGACCATACAGAAACAGCATATTCCAAATGTGGACGAACTAACGATTTATATAGCTTGTTAATGAGTGATGGACTTTTGAAATCAAAAGATCGCGCAATCAGTCCCAGAATCTTATTTGCTTTCTCAGAGGCTGAAATACACTGCTTGGATGATTTGAGGTCTTTACTGATAATTACGCCGAGATCTTTTTCACTATCCACTTTTGTTAACGAATTTCCAAATAACTTGTAGTCGTACTTATTGTTATTTTTACCTATGTGCCTAACTTTACATTTACTTGTGTTAAATTTCATTAGTCACTTTTCAGACTATTGCTGTAGTTTATCTAAATAAATATATATATGTGTATATATATATATATATATATATATATATATACATATATGTATATATATAAATATATATGTATATATATATAATGTATATACATGTATATATATGTACATATATAAACACACAAACACACACACACACACACACACACACACACACACACACACACACACACACACACACACACACACACACACACACACACACACACACACACACACACACACACACACACACACACACACACACACACACACACACACACACACACACACACACACACACACACACACACACACACACACACACACACACACACACACACACACACACACACACACACACACACACACACACACACACACACACACTCATATGAATTCTGGACTCTTACCCGGGAGGGTAATAGCTGTCGGTCAGGAGTCTAAATCGTGGTCCAAATCGATCACGAATTGGAGGCAACCATATGATCTAGTATTGTATTCAAATTTACCCTGGAAACGGTCATGTGTAATGGCTGAAACAGGGGTCGATATAAAATTTAATAACACTTTGATGTCTTTTGTATGATCCTCCCGAAAAAAAATATTTAGAGAAAGTTGGATAAATAATCTCTTAATATAACTGGTGGTAAATGTGTACAGAAAGTGAAAGTCGACATATTTCATTTGTTCTTGCGAGGAGGCGATCCCAGGAATGGAATCCACACGCTTGAAACGAGAAGTCCAATAAGGACAATTCGCGAAGGACAATTTCGCGAAGGACAATTCCATGAAGGACAAGTTCACGAAGGACAATCCCGCGAAGGACAATGTTGCGCCGACAGTGCAATGCATGACAATTTCACGAAGGACAATTCTGCGCCGACAACGCAGTGCATGGCAATTTAGTGCTAGGGCAATTCAACGCAAAGAAAAGAAAAAACGTAACCCAGATGCATAATTTTCAATTAAAGTTTACGTAAGTCCTTGTTTTTGACAATATAGTCAGTTTCAAGTCAGCACTCGCATTTACTTCGTGACCTCAGCTAGAGAGCTCGTTTTTTCAATCTGCTTCGTGACCTCAGCTAGAGAGCTCGTTTTTTCAATCTGCTTCGTGACCTCAGCTAGAGAGCTCGTTTTCTGCACAGACACCAGCTAGCGAATACCTGTGAAATTTATTATCTCCGAATAGTGACAAGTGTTTGTGTTGTGTTTTTGTAACTTAGAAACAAAAGAGTATTCTGTTACTGTACTCTAAAGGTAGGAGTAATAGTATAAGGTAAGCAGAGTAAGCTTCGTGTATTTAGTTTATTTAGAGACCTTTTGGTTTCTTTTGTCAATTTATATTTTCTCTTTGCCATTTGTATTGCTGAAAGAGGAGCAAAATGGCTTGTGAAGGTTGTGTGAACCTGGACGATCGACTCAGAATGTGTGAGGAGGAAATTCGTCTTCTCAAGAGTGCGCTCTGTGGAAAGAGTGAATCCTCCCCACAACCCAAAAAGCGTTCCACTTCTTTCCCTTCTGTCACTGCCGTGAGCGAGTAGCGCTCCGTGGGGTCCCGTTTGTCGAGCCCGCGTTCGGCAAGCGAGTGCCCTGCGGAGCAACTGCTGGCTCTGGCCAATCGTTTTGCTCTGGTGGAGGATGAAGTCGCTGAAAATCAGGAGTTCTTGGTAGTGGGGGACTCCATGGTGCGAGCCTATGACGACATCCTACAACGGAAGACCAAACGATGTTGCATGCTTGTATGTCAATCGGGCCGTGGGATCGCCGATTGTACTCAAACCATCAGGGAGCAAAGACGGACGAACACGGTTACGATTGTTCATACGGGAAGTAACGATGTAGATAGGGTGAGATCGGAGGAACTTGTTCGGAATGACAAGGTCCTCCTTCACGAGATGAAGGAATGTGGGAGCCGTCACGTAGTCTGTGGGATCCTCCTGAGGATATACGCAGGCTCGTGTTGGAACAGTAGAGCCATAGGGATCAATGAGAGGATATCACGGTTGTGCACGCAACTGGGATGCCACTTTCTTGATCCTTGGTATCTCTTTTCCAGGCGTCATGACCTTTATGCTTCTGATGGGATCCATTTTACCCGCAGAGGCAAAGATGTTCTTGCAAACCTCATTGTGGGAGTTTGTAATGAACTAGTTCCTTTTGTGGGGTAGAAACCCAAAGGGAAGGGGAAATAGAGTGTACTGGAGAAAACAGAGTAGAGTATAGCATTAATGTAGAACAATATGCCAGTTTAGGACAAAATATCATTTTAGGATATAATGTCGGTAGAGGTCGAAATGTTACATTAGGATGTAATGTCAAAGGACAAAATGTCACAATGGGATGTAATGATAGTGGAGGACAAAATGTCACGATGGGATGTAAAGACAGTGGAGGACAAAGGATCACGATGGGATGTGATTATAGTGGAGGACAAAATATCACATGAGATGTAATGATAGTGGAGGACAAAATATTACGGTAGGATATGTCAGAGTAGGACAAAATATAATTTTAGGAAGGGATGCCGGACAGAATGTCAATGAAGGACAAAATATCACGATGGGATATAATGACAGTAGAGGACAAAAGATCACGATGGGATGTAATGATAGTGGAGGACAAAATATCACGGTAGGATATAATGTCACTGGGGGACAAAATATCATTTTAGGAAGGGATGCCGGACAGAATGTCAATGAACGAAGGGAGGCCGATGTTAAACGCGGTGACGTAGGAGGACAAAGTGCACAAAGGAGATCGGATGACCGTGAGTGACCAGAGGCCGTGATGGGGGAAATGTTAACATTGATGGGAGAAATATTAATGAGGCATTGAATGTCAATGAAGACCCAAATATCAATATAGAGTAAGGTGTCAATACAAAATAAAATTATAATGTAAGGCATGATATTGAAACTCAAAACGTGTCAAAAAGAAATAATCTCGAGTCTCTTAAAACCATGTACTTTAATGCTCGTAGTATTAAGAACAAATTCCAAGAAATACAGGCGTATGCCAAAAGCGAAAATCACGATATTGTAGGAATAACCGAGACATGGTTAAATGGTAGAATTTAAAGCTGAATTTAACATTTCGGGATTTAAACACTTTGATCAGGATAGAAACCGCAAGAAAGGTGAGGGTGTTCTATTGTACGTTAAAAATAATGTCCATGCTTGTGTTCTAGAGAAAGTGAAACAGGATGCATATGATAGTTTGTGGGTAGAATTAACCCAAACAAATGGACAAAAAATTAATGTAGGTGTAATATATAGGCCAAAGATATTATCATTAGCAGACAACAAACTGTTATTTCAAGAACTGTCTAGTTTCTGCAACCGGTATTTATTGATGATGGGTGATTTCAATTTCCCTGATATTGATTGGATGACACTTGGAGTCTTAATCCCAGTTTATTCTTGACTAGTTTCGCTTTAAGCTTTTTCAAAGAATAGTGCTAAAGGGCCAGAAGTGGCATATATGTATATATATATATATATATATATATATATATATATATATATATATATATATATATATATATATATGTGCATACGTTTCCTAGTGGATATTTACATACCACATTACAGACAAATTTGTTGGAGGGGTAATGGATATGGCGATGAAAAAATGAATAAAAAAAAAAGCATAGTAACGGCAAAGAAAAAAATATTATTGAAAAATGTCAGGGATGAGGTGGCAAAAACCTAATTGGCTATCTTGTAATCTTGGGACAAAATCTACCTACGGAAGAACTGTCCGTAACACGAAAGATCCTTGGGATAAAAACCACAAAACAAAATCTAAAGAAATAGAATGTAACTAGCTATTTTAGAAAGGAATGAGATAAAATACAGTAACATAAATCTAAACGAATTTAAAAGAAATAGAGATAAACTTAAATGGAAATAAGGTAAAGTAGAATGAATGTAATTATGTGTCTACTAACAATATCGATAATAAGAAGGAGAAATACAATAATAAACAATATTGGCGACACATCAAAGAGTTGTTTGAGTTATGAAAAAAATATTGAAAAAAGTCCTGATGAGAAAGAAAAATAATAAGGCATAATTTTTTATAACACAAAGCGATAATGATAAAATGTTGAGAAGAAAAATATAACAGTCTTTGTAGGAATAGAAGTGATATATAAAAAAGTAGAAAAAATATACATGTGTATGCATATAATAGATAAAATAAACATAAGACCAAAACGAAGAATGTGACAGGGTGAGGTGCGTGATACTTATTCAGGTGGTTTGGTGCATACACTCATTAAGGGTATAAGCGTTTGTGACTTTTACCCAGTATAAGTCTCGTGTCCTTTTGTGTGTTGTTATAATTAGCTATGTATAGATATTAAAACTTTCCGTTGTTTTTTGAGTAGTCTTTGGGCCAAAATGGTGGTTTTCTCCCAATAAGTGTCCTTCCATGTCTACGTGGTTCACGAGGGCGTTTGTCTGACGGTGATGCCTAATGTCCGTTTTCTGTTCTTTAAGTCTGCTTGTCAGCCCTCTGTATGTTTTTCCAAAATATGCGTTGTTGCATCCGTTCCAGGAAATTTTGCAAACGAAGCTGAAGTCGCTGTGTGGTTGTGTGTTCTTCGTGACCAAGTGTCCGATTTTCTTTCCCGTATCGTTGACAATTACCAAACCTGAGGTTCTAAGTGTGCGGGAAATGTCCGAATCTGGGACCACAAGGTATCGTAGGTATGGCTTTTCCGCACTTGTTTGCCTACTTTTGATGATGGTGACTATCTGAAGTGACGACCTGAGCAATCCCTTTGAGTATTGGAGATTTTTGAAGGATGTGGTGATGTACTTCAACTCCTCTGCTAGATATTCCTCACTAAATATTTGGAGGGCTCTGAAGAAGAACGTAATGTCCACCACTGATTTCGTCCTATTGTCATGGGCACTGAAAAAGTGAATATAGTCATCTTTGTTGGTATATATATATATATATATATATATATATATATATATATATATATATATATATATATATATACATACATACATACATGAATACATATATGTATGTATATATATATATATACATATATATATATATATATATATATATATATATATTTGCCATCAAATAGACGATCTAAAACAACGATTGATAGAGACATCTGGTATCAATTATACAATTGAGCACAGCATAGATGGGTCCCTTCCTTTTTTAGATACATTAGTAAAACAGAGAGATGAAGGCACTTACGACACATCTGTATACATGAAAACATCTAATTCAGGACATTGCCTAAATGGGACTAGCGAATGTCCCCAAAGATACAAAGATTCTACCACCAGTGCCTATATTAGAAGATCTCTTAGTCACTGTAATAATTGGGAAACAGTACATAATGAGTTAGAAAGAGCTTCTCAGACCATTATAAATAATGGATTCGCCAATAAGGATATAGAGCGAATCACAAAAAGAACTCTAGACAAATGGTACTTGGACAAAAACCACCAGGACAAAAGCCACCCAGACAAAATCCCACAGGACATTAACGCCAAAAACCTGATTAAAATTGACTATAAGTCCTTCTTCTCCACAGCCTACAAAGAAGATGAAAGGGTTATGCAACAAATTATTAAAAGAAATATTAAACCTAAAGAAGAAAACTCTAAAGTACAACTGATTATATATTATCAAAATAAAAAGACGTCCCAACTGCTACTAAAGAACAATATAAGACAAAGTAAAATTGACCTTCAGAGAACTCACGTCATATATAGGTACACCTGTAAACTTGGGAACTGTTCATCCCAACCTTCAAACTATATTGGCATGACAACAATGAAGCTCTCACGCCGGTTATCATACCACCTCTCTTCAGGAGCTCCCAAAAAACCACCATCATTCTGCTCACAAAAGAAATTAAAAAAAAGAAACTCTAGTAGAAAACACAGAAGTGCTGGCAACAAATCAAGACCATAGAAGACTACCTATCCTCGAGGCTCTCTTTATTAAAGAAACATCTCCCAATCTTAATATACAAACTAGGGATTTAGAGGCCCTCCCTAGCGTAAGGAGATCTAAGCTCCCTGAAAGAAGGTACAATACTGATGACGTCACACAACAGCCGACCAATGAGGAAGTAGAATAGTTCGGGAGTCCCAGTCCAGCCCACTAGCCAATCAGAAGCCTCAAAATGAAATATCAGACCACCACTAATAGTATATAAACACAAAAATTCAATCAGATATTCACACTCTAGCCACTGATGAAGCACTAAGTAGTGTGAAAACGCGTTCTGGCCAGTTTTTCACTTTGGTAAAGCCATGCCCAAAGTAACTTACAAAACAATGTCATATGGTGACATTATAAGACAACTTCCCGTGGAAGGGAAAAATGTTCTCAGAGAAAGAGAAAAGGCAGATAAAAAACTCTGCAATAATAATCTTGCCATTAAATTTAACCAAACATGCTTGAGAGAAAATCTCCTACCCATATATACAATGAATATATACAATGAATATATATATATATATATATATATATATATATATATATATATATATATATATATATATATATACCTTGGATTTCGCACTGCTTCCCGATCTGATGATAACAGTGTCTACGAAAGGTAGTTGTCCATTGTTCTCTTTTTCTTCGGAGAATTACATTTGGCAGTCAACGTCGTTGAGTTTTCCTTATAAGTCGTGAATGTTTGTTATCTTTTGTGTGATGAAGAGGCAGTCATCAACAGAGCGGAACCAACTGGAGTCGTTGGGGATGATGTGACTAATGTGTTCCTTTTCGAGCATTTCCATTCATAAGGAGGCTGACTCTGCGCTCAATGGAAATCCCATTGGAAGTCCT
>NC_134782.1:64833615-64836115 GCF_046742065.1 Oratosquilla oratoria | reverse complement strand
AGATAAATGTGGGTAAAAGTAAGGTGATGAGATGTACAAGGGGTGAAAGTGGCAGTAGACTGGAAGTGAGCATTAAGGGAGAGCGACTGGAGGAAGTGGATAGTTTTAGATACTTGGGTGCAAGTGTAGCAGGAAAAGGTGGAGTGAAGGTGGAGGTAGAATGTAGATTGAGAGAAGCGAGTAAATGCCTTGGTGGTTTAAAGAGTGTAATGAGGAATAGACATTTGGGAATGGATGCGAAGAGGAGACTGTATGAAGGAGTGATTGTGTCAACAGCACTGTATGGGGCAGAAACGTGGAACATAAGAGAAGAAGAGAGAAGGAGTTTGAATGTGTTTGAGATGAGGTGTCTGAGAAGTATGGTGGGGGTTACTAGGCTGGATAGAGTGAGAAATGAGGAGGTGAGGAGGAGAACAGGGGTGAAAAAGGATTTGGGAGATAGGGTTGATGAAAGAATATTAGGATGGTTTGGACACATGGAAAGAATGAGTGAAGAAAGACTAGTAAAAGAGGTATGGAAGGCAGATGTGGAGGGAGTGAATATGAGGGGACGTCCTAGGATGAGGTGGATGGATGGGGTGAAGGGGGCTTTGGGGAAGAGGGGAATGTCTGTTGAGGAAGGAAGGGAGAGGACGGAAGACAGAGGTGAGTGGAGAATGGTTGTATATGGATGATGTGACTGCATGAGGAGGAATGGGCGGGGGGGTGGGGGGTGGGGTAGTATGTGTGAGTAAATTTTGACGCAGCCCGAAGGGATTTCTCCCCGTCCTCGCCTTATATGCAAAGGGGGACGGAGAGAGGGGGGGTCGCCAATTAAATGAAGCGGCCTTGCTGTGGATGTGCTGTGTCTTGCGACACTGCTTCTGACCCAGGGCGGTGGGCAGGGTGCAGGGATGACCCGTCATCCAGGAGGTGCTCAGATGAGAGGAAGGGTGGGAGGGGTGTGGAGTGTATTTAGGGATGAAATGGGTGGGAGTGTTTTTATGCCTTTCCCTTTTTGGCTACCTCCCTTGGAAGGGGGAAAAAGCCTTGGTATATGGTATGGTACCTAATGTGAAAGCATGGAAAACATTTTTATAACTTTTCTGGCGGTCATATATCAGATTCTGATAATTTGAGGATAAGAAAGTGATACTGAGTAATTTCAGTATTATGTGAACATCATAGTGTAATTTTAAAGTTTACCATACATACAGATGGTTTTCTTTAAAGTTTCCATTTTCTTCCACCTCTCCCTCTCTCCCTCTCTGGATTTCCTATGACGTCACGGTGGAGGTGCGCGGAGAGGGTGAGGGGGTGCTCAACGTACCTTATAGTATTCGTTTTTTTTTTGGGTAAGACCATCCGCTCGCGCGGGATCGGTTTTTGTGGGAGGGGAAGAATGTCGGTAAGAAAATGAAAATATCGTAGTGTATATAAGAGGGCCTTTGCCACCGAACGATTAGGGGTATTTATTTCGTGGTGTCGTGGCTTTGGAGGTATGGGCAGGAGACTTGGGTTTGGAGACTGGGATTAATGTGTAACCGTTAGGTTACGTGGGAATATCTATTCTTCTTATCCTCATCCAACAAAGTTAGAAAACGAGTAGGGGGCTTAGTCTTCGGGAAAGATAGAGAAATTTGAAATCATTTTAGTGGTAGGTAAACTGAAATGAGAAGATGTAGTAGGAGAGAAAGTTAGATATGACAATAATTTCAGTAGAAGAAAAAACAAATTATGTAGTTGTTTGTGCATGTAGTTGTGTTAGTTTTGTTTGCGATATAGTTGTGTGTGTATTTTACACATAGAAGGTTGATGACTCCAAAGTGTATACTTATAGCCTGACAATCAATGGGCTATATGCATAATTATTATCATTATTATCATTATTATTATTATCATTACTATTACTAGATTTTGTTAGAAAGGGGCTTCGCCCCTGAGATCTCAGCATGTTGATGAATTCGATAAACTCTTAATTTAGAAAAAAACATATATATATATATATATACTTTTTCTCAATGAAAATTATCCAATTTTTTAAAGGAAGATGATTGTTAATGTACCCGCCAGATATTTCACATAAAATTATGAGAAAATTTACAAAGAAATGTTCTTAGTGGTTCAGGTGGTTGACCAATTGTTTTAAGTTTGACCTTACCGTTAGAACAGCATAAACCTGCAGGCTCACTTTGAAACAGTTTAGCTCGACAATATTTACAAATTTTATTCATTTGACCAATATATGCCATATTTGTATAATTCTTTGAGCTTTGGTATGTAAACGCTTCACCATAGTTATTATTAGTCTGTTTTTGAGCATAATCATTCCGTCTTGACAGTAATATTCTTGCATTTTGCTCCAAATTCAATTGATTTCTCTGACTTCTATGTGCATCTCTATCAATTTCTAAAATTTCCTGTCTCCTTTCATCATTAAGGTTTTTCTCTCTGACTTCTATGTGCTTCTCTATCAATTTCTAAAATTTCTTGTCTTCTTTCATCATTAAGGTTTTCTCTC
>NC_134782.1:64823615-64831115 GCF_046742065.1 Oratosquilla oratoria | reverse complement strand
ACTTCCATTTAGAACTTCTGGTGTGTGTACGGACAGGAGGTGGGGCTCGGGATCAAATCCACAAATACGTCCAGAGAGTGTTTATAAGGCCCATCGAATACTACAAGGATCAACAAGTCGCAGAAGAAACCCTACAAGTAACAAAGTCCTCAGCAGTACTTCCACGTGCTCCAAAGGACCTGGAGAACCCATCTGTCAGTATGGTGTGGCGACATATCTTGGTGTGGACGGGTCTGCTAGTTCTCTCGAGCCTTTCCACCGAGGCACAGAAGCTCCGATGGGGGCTGTGTACCCCACGGACTCCTGTGGCGGATTTTGTCGTTCCCTGTGTAAGTTTACTTGTTTGTTTGGTATTATTGACCAATACGACTTTGAAAGAAAATTGGAATGAATACTTGCACGATATATGTCACAAGACCCTGGTTTTACTAAAGAGGGTTTTGAGTTTTTATTTTCCAAACCGATGTAAGTGTTCATTTCCACGATAAATCCTTGCCCCTTCAAGCGCAGTTGAACTAATTATCTAGTGAATACAAGTTAATCAAAAACAAAATGTGTGTGGATAACTGTACGACGTATGTCACAAACCCTGAATTTAGCATGGATTTTTAAATTTCCACTTTTCTATTTTATCTAATTGTTCATTCTAGGCTAAATATTTGGCCATTTATGTACTGTTGAAGAAATTTTCTATTGGGAATCTTATGATATAATACCGTGCACTTCGATGTTTCCCTTCCCAAGGATTAGTTTCATGAACATTCTTAGGACGGTAAGAAACTTTGTACTGACGTGCATGAGATGAAACATGGACCCCTGGGAGTACCTTATCAAGTGAATAACACAATCGTCGACCGGTTTCGACTTATGTCCTTTTTAAGAGTTGGTGTTATGACCTGGTGATGGTTTGATTGGTACTTATGTCTTGCGGTCGTTCCCTTTGTGATTATTTCTGTTATGTGATTGGGTTTGCTGCTGCTTCGTGGCAGTTGGTATCCAGCCATTGGTTGATTGGGTTGCCTGTTTGAGTTGGGTGGATAGTCGTGCTGTGAATGTTTGTTTCCTCTTTTGCATTGTGTTGTGGCCTGTCTCCTATGATAATTTCCGTCGACTGTAATACTCACGACACATCTCCGTATCTCTTATTCATTTTGACTGTTGCCTTGATAAATGCTGGCTCCAAGAGTTTCCTTGTCTATCCATGTCTCGAATCCGTAGAAGAGTCCATGCCAAGATTCCATATGAGGTCCACATTGACCACTTTCGCAGTGGACGTGTTTAGGTGTCTGAAATCTATTTTGTACTTTTTAATGTGTTCCTCTAATCCTCTGCCTGTTTCGCCTACATAGATAGTGTGGTATGTTCCAGTTGTGATTGAGTATTCCAGGTTGTCTGGTTGGTAGTGAGTGGTCATTTTCAGGATTACCAAGCCGTGTATCCACGTGCCACATGCTGAATGTTCTCAAGGTATCGTTGTAGATGGAAGTGCCATTGGATAGCATGACTTATATAATGTTCTCTGTTTTATGGAGACACATTTGTACTATTTCACAGTGTTTGTTTTCGAGATGGAGGTGGTCAATTAGGTATCCCGATGAGTGGAATGCTTCCCCAGGTGTCCACAGTAACATCGTGAAGAGTGTTGCCACATAGAATTCTTTCTGAGAGTCATACACAAATGTAACACAGGATTTTTACAAGAAGTATATAATGACACGAGGGAAACGTTCCACAAAAATGGAAGACTCCATAAGGACGAAGACTGCACCAGGTAAGTTATACTAACCCATGGTACTTTTATTCACAACGATATTGGTAAAAATGAATAGGCCATCCAGCCCCTTCCAAAACAACATAGTGTGCTCCATTCCATGTGGAACTTCCTACATGATCTACCTGGCCGAATCTTGCAGAGGGATGAAGACACAACATAATTAGCGCAGAGAGGACTTTAGACACCACCGTACGTTCTCTGCGATGGAGGTGTATGTGAACCTTGCGGGACACATACCAGACTAGGAATGGTCTAAGATATATTTTCGGGGCATGAAAAAGAAGGGAAGCAAATTTGAGAACGAGGTTTTTATTTAGAAAACAGCCAACATGAATCTGAGATGAGGCGATGAAATGTGGGTTTCACGGTTGGCAAAGCTGATCACTGAGGGACACCGTCCACATGAGCCACAATACGAGGAACAAGTCACAAAACAACCCCAAAGAGTAGAAAACATGTCATAGCCCGACTGCCTACCCAAGTCGGACACACCAACCTACGAAGAAGAACAGCAGCACCCAATCGTATAACAGGACGAGTCAGGAGGAGGAGGAACTAAAGGCCAAACAGTCGCAAGGCAAAGTCGACGACTAGTGAATGTGAGGACAAGTCGTACGATCAGTGCATTAGAACACCAACTCTTGAGAATATCAAATAAAAAATGGTGGAGTAGTGTGTTATTCCCATTCTTAGAACGATTGATCCCAATCTCGCCTCGTTAAGCAAGGGTGTTCTCTAAGTAATACTCAGAGCACTTGGTAAATGCTAATATTCATCTAGGATTAATATTGAAATGAAACTATGTATCCTTTCCACCCTGTGTGGAAGAATGAAACTGCAAATCTGGTTCGGGCACGTAAGAGTAGACCCGACAGATGGAGTATTTACGGACAATCAGGGGTCAAGTCAAGATGCGTCACGTGCAGCCCGACTCGGCCAGTCAGAGGTAAAGACGCGTGATACGCAACCCGACTCGGCCAATTAGAGGCCAAGACGCAGCTCAATTCAACCAGTAGGGCTCACGTCTGCTGGGGGAATTGTCAGAAAAAATTTGCAAGGCCAAAAGAAAAGTATTACTTTTGCGTTCACTTCGCCCGCCCCTAT
Source organism: Oratosquilla oratoria (assembly GCF_046742065.1). NCBI lineage: Eukaryota > Metazoa > Arthropoda > Malacostraca > Stomatopoda > Squillidae > Oratosquilla > Oratosquilla oratoria. The sequence goes on along the minus strand of NC_134782.1, from coordinate 64,828,237 downwards.
TGTATGGTTGACTGATTGTTGGGTCAAGGCACAATAAATAGGTGGTGGGAAGGCCGAATATCAGTTATATATAATTTGGTTAAAACAAGCTATTCTATCTAGGTCAGAGGGAGCCCTGCATCATTCCGTGTGTTGATTCTAAGCAAGGTTATCTTTTTCCCCTGGCAGTTTATGGGCACCTGGTATGAGGTCTTCCGGTCAAAGGGACACCTTGATTTCACGAATAGGTGTGGAAGGGTTATCCTCACCCAAGTAGCGCCTGATGAACCCATCCTTGTTCGAAACACCTATACTAAACTGTAAGTCAAGGAAATCTAGCTGTTCCCTTTATTTTTATGTTGGTCTTCATGGATGTTCACCACTGAAGAGGTGGGGAACTTTCCCTTCCCTTGGTTGTGGCAAGCCGCTAAGAAATTGCCACCCTTCTGTTAAAACACACACACACAAACACACACACACACACACACACACACACACACACACACACACACACACACACACACACACACACACACACACACACACACACACACACACACACACACACACACACACACACACACACACACACACACACATATATGTATATATGTATGTATGTATGTATATACAGTATATGTATATATATGTATATATATTTATATATATGTATATATATATATATATATATATATATATATATATATATGCAAAGTAGACCACTTGGAAAAAGAAACTAACGCAACAGAGCACTTTCGAATATCACACCCAATGCAAAAGGTACGATGTAATATACGAAAGCGCTCTGCTTCGTTAGTTTCGTTTTTTAAGCGGTCTACTTTGCATAAGTGAACACATGTACCCGTGTTGTTATATGCATATATATAGCTTATATATAGCATATATATATATATATATATATATATATATATATATATATACATATATGCTGAGACATTCTAACAGGTTGACGTAAGCGGAGTAGGAAACATAGGAGTCTTAGTCTTGAGTTTATTCCTGACTAGTTTCGCAGGTATGCTTTTTGAAAGGAACTCCTTTGAAAAAGCATACCTGCGAAACTAGTCAGGAATAAACTCAAGACTAAGACTCCTGTGTTTCCTACTCCGCTTACGCCATACATATATATATATATATATATACCTATATATATATATATATATATATATTTGTATATATGCATATATATGGTATATATATATATATATATATATATATATATATATATATATATGTGTGTGTGTGTGTGTGTGTGTGTGTGTGTGTGTTTATGTGTTTCTAAGCTCTATCAATATTCAGTTATTATTGTGAAGATAATGCCTGAAATTGACGGGTTCTTCTTCTAAATACTTTTTTCAAATGGTGACAGCCGTGTTGTTGATTACATAGTGTGTTGCACTTGTGTATATATTATTGGTTTACTAAGAAGCAGCTAGTGTATACACTGTGCATTGATGTTATGACCTGTTAACCAATTTGGATGACCGCGTTGTCAGTGAATGTGATAAATGTCTTAGAGTGGTAACGGAATATAGTGTGGTTCGTAGTTTTAGGGCTAGATTTGATAAATACGCAAATGTCCAGCATGGTGTAACATCTACCAGTTGGCCCATCTACTTGTTTGTTTTATGTTTTCTAGCTTCTTTATCATTTCTGTTGCCCGTGTGACCTGGCTGTTCTGTGCCTCAAAGAATTGAAAAACAGAAGCATTCAAGCTACGAACGCTACTTCCTAGCACGGAACTAAATAAAGACGACGCGCCACTATAATTTCTCTCTTGTAATCTATTAAATCACATCATGCTTCCCTGCCATACATAAATGACGACCAACAGCATGACACTTGTACTTCTCCTCCACTCTCAGATTTGGCTTGGACACTACGGTCACCGGCACCATGCTTCCGGTGGGTGATGACGGAGTTTTCTCAGGCATATACAACACTGTGTCAGCGAGTAAGTAGACATCCCGTCATTCAAGTCCCCTTCTTACAATCTTCCTAAACACCCCAAATACACAGTCTCCTGTCCCCTATCTTTATCATTATGTAATGGCATCCAATATTGAGTTGCAGTGCTGTCGTTCTAATATGCTGACTCTTTCCCTTTGGCTTGATGCCACATGAACTAATCTGACCTGACTCGAAATGGCACCGCGTGATGTGGTTGCTTCGCCGTGAACAAACGCAGTTAAAAGAGAAATTAATTTCTCTGTGATCGAAATAGATTACGATGACTTCGCCTTATTAGTTAGCTGCCAAAACTACGGCTTCCTGCATAAAGGTAAGTCATAACTCTTTCGTAAAGGAGTCATAAGAATGAACACATGAATGAATGGTATATAAGGTGCATGTACACTAGGTGTATGTATATATGCCTAACTATATGTGTGATGTTTGCTGGAGAGAGGGTAGAGTGCCGGAGGACTGGAGGAGTGCCTGTATAGTTCCTCTTTACAAGGGAAAAGGGGACAAGTGTGAATGTAGTAGTTACAGAGGGATTAGCTTGTTAAGTGTAGTTGGGAAGGCTTATGGGAGGATCTTGATTGAGAGGATTAGGAGAGGAACAGAAGGAGTATTTGGTGAGGAACAGTGTGGATTTAGGACAGGTAGAGGTTGTGTAGATCAGATCTTTGTGGTAAGACAGATATGTGAGAAAGCTATAGGAAAGGGGAAGGATGTTTTTTTGGCTTTTATGGATCTGGAAAAGGCTTATGATAGGGTAGACAGAAAGGCATTGTGGGAGGTTATGCAGATATACGGGATAGGAGGAAAGCTTCTAGTAGCTGTCAAGAGTTTTTATGAGAGTAGTAGAGCTTGTGTCAGGATTGGAAATGGAGAGAGTGAGTGGTTCGAGGTAAAGGTGGGACTTCGTCAAGGATGCGTTATGTCGCCCTGGCTGTTCAACTTATACATGGATGGGGTAGTGCGAGAGGTAAATGCAAGGGTAGTGGGCAAGGGATTGGAGATGGTTAAAGAAAATGGAGAAAAGTGGGAGGTAAGCTAGCTGTTGTTTGCTGACGACACTGCGCTTTTGGCAGGATCGGAGGAGGGATTGAGGAAGTTGGTGGCAGAGTTTGGGAGAGTATGTGATAGAAGAAAGCTAAAGATAAATGTGGGTAAAAGTAAGGTGATGAGATGTACAAGGGGTGAAAGTGGCAGTAGACTGGAAGTGAGCATTAAGGGAGAGCGACAGGAGGAAGTGGATAGTTTTAGATACTTGGGTGCAAATGTGGCAGGAAAAGGTGGAGTGAAGGTGGAGGTAGAATGTAGATTGAGAGAAGCGAGTAAATGCCTTGGTGCATTAAAGAGTGTAATGAGGAATAGACATTTGGGAATGGATGCTAAGAGGAGACTGTATGAAGGAGTGATTGTGCCAACAGCACTGTATGGGGCAGAAACATGGAACATAAGAGAAGAAGAGAGAAGGAGTTTGAATGTGTTTGAGATGAGGTGTCTGAGAAGTATGATGGGGGTTACTAGGCTAGACAGAGTGAGAAATGAGGAGGTGAGGAGGAGAACAGGGGTGGAAAAGGAGCTGGAAGATAGGGTTGATGAAAGAATATTGGGATGGTTTGGACACATGGAAAGAATGAGTGAAGAAAGACTAGTAAAAGAGGTATGGAAGGCAGATGTGGAGGGAGTGAACATGAGGAGACGTCCTAGGATGAGGTGGATGGATGGGGTGGAGGGGGCTTTGGGGAAGAGGGGAATGTCTGTTGAGGAAGGACGGGAGAGGACAGAAGATAGGGGTGAATGGAGAATGGTTGTATATGGATGATGTTGTGATTGCATGAGGTGGAATGGGCGGGGGGATGGGGGGGTGAGGTAGTATGTGTGAGCAGCCCGAAGGGATTTTTCCCCGTCCTCTCCTTTTATGCAATGGGGAGACGGAGAGGGGGGGGGTCACCGATTTAATGAAGCGGCCTTGCTGTGGATGTGCTGTGTCTTGCGACACTGCTTCTGATCCAGGGCAGTGGACAAGGTGCAGGGATGACCTGTCATCCAGGAGGTGCTCAGATAAGAGGGAGGGTGGAGGGGTGTGGAGTGTATTCAGGGATGGAATGGGTGGAAATGATTTTATGCCTTTTTCTTTTTGGCTACCTCCATTGTAAGGGGGAAAAAGCCTTGGTATATGTATGTATGTATGTATTTATGTATGTATGAATGATGTATATATATGTGTATGTATATAAATGTATAAGGCGCAACCATACATAAAACGCAATCCTATTCCACAATGATATTTTGTGGAACAAAGAAAAATAGTATGTTTCGCCGTACATTTACTGGAAGACATTTTGGAGTGGTTTTGTAGGGAAAATGTATGATTGTGTGCATGAAATGGAATGCAATGTTGTGGGAGTAGACCGCGCCAGAGCAGTCGTTAAAAAAGACATTGCTTTGTTGCAGAGATGATATGGATCTTGTCACGGACCAGACCACCCACCGACGGAGAAATGGATGACATCAATGACGCCATTGCAGCTCAAAATCTCGATAGAGATAAACTTGTACGGACTGACGGAGGGTGTCCACCGGGTGAGGCTGATATACCTGGTGAATGTTAATGAGACGTGAAAATCATCATATTTGGGGATTCCATACAGTGTTGTGAAAAGCAGCCC
>NC_134782.1:64778615-64811115 GCF_046742065.1 Oratosquilla oratoria | reverse complement strand
AAATAAGGTAAAGTAGAACGAATGTAATTCTGTGTGTCTACTAACAATATCGATAGTAATATAAAAGAGAAGGAGAAATACAATAATAAACAATATTGGCCACACATCAAAGAGTTGTTTGAGTTATGAAAAAATATTGAAAAAAGTCCTGATGAGAAAGAAAAATAATAAGGCATAATTTTTGATAACACAAAGCGATAGTGATAAAATGTTGAGAAGAAAAATATAACAGTCTTAGTAGGAATAGAAGTGATATATAAAAAAGTAGAAAAAATATACATCTGTATGCATATAATAGATAAAATAAACATAAGACCAAAACGAAGAATGTGACAGGGTGAGGTGCGTTATACTTATTCAGGTGGTTTGGTGCATACACTCATAAAGGGTATAAGCGGTTGTGACTTTTACCCAATATAAGTCTCGTGTCCTTTTGTGTGTTGTTATAATTAGCTATGTATAGATATTAAAATTTTCCGTTGTTTTTTGAGTAGTCTTTGGGCCGAAATGGTGGTTTTCTCCCAATAAGTGTCCTTCCATGTCTACGTGGTTCACGAGGGCGTTTGTCTGACGGTGGTGCCTAATGTCCGTTTTCTGTTCTTTAAGTCTGCTTGTCAGCCCTCTGTATGTTTTTCCAAAATCTGCGTTGTCGCATCCGTTCCAGGAAATTTTGCAAACGAAGCTGAAGTCGCTGTGTGGTTGTGTGTTCTTCGTGACCAAGTGTCCGATTTTCTTTCCCGTATCGTTGACAATGACCAAACCTGAGGTTCTAAGTGTGCGGGAAATGTCCGAATCTGGGACCACAAGGTATCGTAGGTATGGCTTTTCCGCACTTGTTTGCCTACTTTTAATGTTGGTGACTTTCCGGAGTGACGATGTGAGCAGTCCCTTTGACTATTGGAGATTTTTGAAGGATGTGGTGATGTACTTCAACTCCTCTGCTAGATATTCCTCACTACATATGTATGGGGCAGAAACATGGAACATAAGAGAGGAAGAGAGAAGGAGTTTGAATGTGTTTGAGATGAGGTGTCTGAGAAGTATGATGGGGGTTACTAGGCTAGATAGAGTGAGAAATGAGGAGGTGAGGAGGAGAACGGGGGTGGAAAGGGAGCTGGGAGATAGGGTTGATGAAAGAATATTAGGATGGTTTGGACACATGGAAAGAATGAGTGAAGAAAGACTAGTAAAAGAGGTGTGGAAGGCAGATGTGGAGGGAGTGAACATGAGGGGGCGTCCTAGGATGAGGTGGATGGATGGGGTGAAGGGGGCTTTGGGGAAGAGGGGAATGTCTGTTGAGGAAGGACGGGAGAGGGCAGAAGACAGGGGTGAATGGAGAATGGTTGTATATGGATGATGTTGTGATAGCATGAGGTGGAATGGGCTGGTGGATGGGGGTGAGGTAGTATGTGTGAGCAAAATTTGACGCAGCCCGAAGGGATTTCTCCCCGTCCTCTCATTTTATGCAATGGGGGGACGGAGAGGGGGGGTCGCCGATTTAATGAAGCGGCCTTGCTGTGGATGTGCTGTGACTTGCGACACTGCTTCTGACCCAGGGCAGTGGACAAGGTGCAGGGATGACCCGTCATTCAGGAGGTGCTAAGATAAGAGGGAGGGTGGAGGGATGTGGAGTGTATTCATGGATGAAATGGGTGGGAATGATTTTATGTCTTTTTCTTTTAGGGTACCCCACTTGTAAGGGGGAAAAAGCCTTGGTATATGTATGTATGTACATATTTGGAGGGCTCTGAGGAAGAACCTGATGTGCACCACTGATTTCGTCCTATTGTCATGGGCACTGAAAAAGTGAATATGGTCATCTTTGTTGGTATATATATATATATATATATATATATATATATATATATATATATATATATGTATATACATATATTATATATATACATACATACATAAATACATATATGTATATATATATATACATACATATATATATATATATATATATATATATATATATATATATCTATCTATCTATCTATCTATCTATCTATCTATCTATCTATCTATCTATCTATCTATATATATATATATATATATATATATATATATATATATATATATATATATATAGATATATACCTTGGATTTCGCACTGCTTCCCGATCTGATGATAACAGTGTCTACGAAAGGTAGTTGTCCATTGTTTTCTTCTACGGAGAATTACATTTTGCTGTCAACGTCGTTGAGTTTTCCTTATAAGTCGTGAATGTTTGTTATCTTTTGTGTCATGAAGAGGCAGTCATTAACGGAGCGGAACCAACTGGAGTCGTTGGGGATGATGTGACTAATGTGTTCCTTTTCGAGCATTTCCATTCATAAGGAGGCTGACTCTGCGCTCAATGGAAATCCCATTGGAAGTCCTTGGTGTTGATGGCATTTTGTAGTGTTGAAGGTGAAGGAACCGAAGTTCATGTATTTTTCAACTAGTTCTAAGTAGTCTCGCTTGTTGAGTGGTAATTTGTCGGAGTCCATTTGTTAAGCTGCCTCTGTGATGGCTCGAATGGCACCTTTAATACTGGCATTGGTGTAAAAACTGACTATATCGAAGCTGATGAGTTGTATGTCCGTGAATTTTGTCTTGCTCAGTCTATCAATTAGATCAGCAATATAGAATTCATGGACAAACAACTCATCAGCTTTTATATAGTCAGTCTTTACATCAATATCAGCATCAAAAGTGTCATTAGAGCCATCAATAAGGCAGCTATTGCAAGAGGTAGGCGGAGCACGTTATGTCGTTGATTATCGCGATGAGAAGTGGACGTGTGTTGGACTGTTGTGGAATCACACAAACACATCGAGACATACTCACATCCTTCGATGAAATACACTGACCAGAGCCCCTAGTCATCGTGTCACGTGTTGATTTGGGTGTGTTAGATTAGAATCAGTTCATAATCTATGTTGTTTACATGTACTGTGGACCGAATTGTTACAAGAGCGGAACTTTGTTCGCAACATTTTTAAGTTAGAGGATTCTGTACTTATAGGACCGAACTATATACTTTTTCAATCATCAATAGAGTTGGATTCGAGCCCTGAAGTAGATCAAGGCACTGTATTCTTTCTTATTTGTTCTAGCAGCAGCCGTCGTGCTCTTTTATGCGTCTTTGCAAATGGATTAGGAGAGAGGGGAAATGGCAAAACGAAGGAATGAAAGGGGAGAGAAAGGGAGGCAAGGGGGGGAGGGAGTTAGAGTGCGGATGCATCGAGCGACTTCGAGATAGCAACCAGAAAAATATTTTAGCAGGATGGAGGGAGGGGCGAGGAGGAGGAGTGGGACGAGGAGCGAAGTTGAACGGAGGTTATATTCATTTATCAGTGTACAACCATGGGCCAAGAACCTGTGGTTAGGGGACGGGGATGCTGTTGCTGCTATGTTCTCTTCAGCCACATCGGCATGGGTCTACAACGGGAGTGGGAGGGAGAGGGAGAGGGCGAGGACGAGGGCGAGGAGTAAGAGAATGAAAAGAGAGAGAAAGAGAAGAAAGAACCGAAGTAAAAGGAAGAAAAACGGAAAGAGAAAGAGGAGGAGGAAAGTGAGTGAGAGAGATAAAGAGAGAGTGGGGGCAAATAATAGAGAAAGGGGGAAGGAAAAAGAGTCAAAGACGTTTGAGAGGGTGGAGGAAGCGGAGGAAGAAGAAGAAGAGAAAGAGGAGGAAGAGAATGAATAAGAGGAAAAGAAGAGGAAAAGAAGAAAGATGAAGAAAATGCAGAGAAAGAATAGTAAAAAGAAATAGGAGGAGAAGGAGGAGGAGGAGGAGGAGGAAGGGCAGGAGGTAATGGGAGAGGAGTACGGGGAGGAGGAAGAGTGAGAAGAGAAGAAGGGTCTAGGAAAGGGCCAAGAGGATTTGAAGAGCGGTGAAGAAGAACGGGAGGAGGAGCAGGGGTATGCTTGTTTAAAAGGGGCTTGAGAGAATGTTTGCGGTCATTCCATCTCGCTGTAGCAGAGAAGGTGGAGTAATCGCTGTCCATCCTACCACACTCTGGTGATGTCCAGTTAAAAAGGCCACACTTCTACCTTCCAAAGACTTTCAGGTGAGTCAAACAGCATTCGTTTGTCTATTTGCTTGATGTCGTCATTGTGTAGTGTGTGGTATGGCGTTGTGGCATCAACGATAGCAATGACTAGACCAATGTCAAGAAAATTATATATATATATATATAGATATATATATATATATATATATATTATATATATATATATATATATATATATATATATATATATATATATATGTACAACACTGAATGGGTCCCAGTGCTTAGAGATACATTTTAACAACAGCAATGCACTTTAATTCTAAGCCATCAAAGGCCAGCATGCTGAAATTGAAATATGGTACTGCCCAGGACTCGAACCCGGCAACCTGACCTTGATGGCCTAGTTGGAAAGTTACTGTCGCACTTGTCATAAGGTTGCCGGGTTCGAGTACTAGGCAGTACCATATTTCAATTTCCGCATGCTTGCCTTTGATGGCTTAGAATTAAAGTGCATTGTGGTTGTTAATATATTATATATATATATATATATATATATATATATATATATATTATTTGATTAAGAAAATGGTTGAGTAGTACTCTGGTTTGAGGTTATCCCTCTGGCATCCTTCCCCAGGTCCTTTCTCAAGTGGATCTATTTCTATTGTTCCATTCTTCGTTATACTGTTTATTCTAAAGATGTTTTACTGAACGAAAACGTTTGGGTTTCAGTTACTTTGTTCCCTAGTGCTTTCTGGGTCTTCACTTCCGTATATAATGTTATCTATCAATCGATCAATTAAGGGTATACTCTCGGGGGCAGGGCGCATCACTTACACGCCATCACCAAATCCACACGTTTTCTACAACTGAGTCCGCGTGCAGCCATCCTCGTCGTTCCAAACACCTCTAAGGAGGATCGGTCAACTTGCCCTATCTATGAGGTCTCTTTGTTCCCCTCTATCGAAGCCTTTCTTTTGGAGATAAATCTGTGAGTTGCATCAAGAACATGGGGACGTGCCACATAACTGACATTGACGTTCATGAGTTACGAAGATACGATGCCTTGAGTGACATTCATGGTATGATCCGTGTGTCCAGAAGTGTGTGGTAGCAATCTCTAATCGATTGGAGGCGCTTGGTAGCCTTGAGGATCTTAAAGTATATATATATATATATATATATATATATATATATATATATATATATATATATATATATATATATATATATTGTCAGTGTATTTGGGCAGGAGTTTTTCTCTAATGCATGTTTCATTAAAAGTGATGTCTAGTTGTGCATTAATACTTTTCTTAAAGGTATTTTCCATATACCTTATTAAGGATTTGTTTTCCTTAGGAAGGAAATTTATGACTTGGCTGTATGTAGTCATATTAGCTAGATCGCGATTTCGGGTTCAAGACCCTTCTTCAGTAGCTATAGGGATAAGAATTAATCCGAAGATTCTAGTAAAGATCTAAGTTTTATACTAGAGTTACTATACTTGCTAATCACTGGGGGAGGTCACCTGGTATTACGGGCAGGGACGAAATGTCACGTGCGCTAGGAAGCCTCCGGGTTTGTGTTGTGGCGGAATGTGGCATGCTTTTGGTTATGGCGTTTTGTCTCGTAGTTGGACGAGTGGCGTTTTGTCTCGTATTGGCGTTTGTGGTGTTATGTCTCATGTTTGTATTTGTAACGGTTTGCCTCATGCTTGGAAGGGCTCTAAGGTCTTCTGCTTGTACACTTAGGTTTGGGCTCAACTCTTTATTATACAACGCTTCTAAAATTGGGAGGCGTCTATCGTCAGTACATAAATCCAAAATCTCGGTGTTTTTCTCTAGTGTCTCTCTTGCTAGTGTTATGCCGTGGGCTTCTCTTAAGTGATTTTTAGGGGCTCCAGATGTCAGGTGGTATGAGAGGCGACGGGATAACCTCATTGTCGTCATGCCATTATAGGTGGATGGGAGGGCTTCACAGTTCCCTCGTGTACATGTGAACCTATAGATGACATGTTATTTTTGAAGTTTCTTTCTCTCTTGTTGGGGGCTGTTTCTGATAAGGAGGTGGGTAGTATTCTTAATTTTATAATAAATCACTAGGTTTAGTATTTTTTCTGGATTGACTGGTTTAATGTTTCTTTTTATAATTTGTTTCATAATGCGTTCATCTTCTTTATAAGCTGACGAAAAAGTGGATTTATAATATATGTTGATTTTCTCTTTATTTTGTTTATCATTGTTGTTGTTATGCCAGCCGTCCATTATTTTCTTTGTTTGAAAATTTATCTCTTTTTCACTGAAGCCGTTATTGATCAGAACTTGAGTGGAACGTTCGATTTCATCATGCACTTGTGTCCATGTGCTGCAGTGAGTTAGTGCTCTTCGGATATAGGCACTGATGGTAGAGTCCTTATATCTTTGAGGGCACTCACTGGATCCATTAAGGCAGTGTCCAGGGTTTTTGGGTTTTGTGTACACTGTTGTATTAAAAGAATTTTCATTTTGTTTCACTAAGAGGTCGAGGAAGGGTAAAGCTCCGTCAATGCTATCTTCCATAGTGAAAGTGAGTTCAGATGTCTCTTGTAATAGGTGGCGGAGTTTTTCAGCTTCATTGTTGTTATTGGTTTTAATGAAGACATCATCAATGTATCTACAATAAATATCTGGCTTTTCTGTTTTACTGAATACTTCTTCTTCTGCGCAGCCCATGAAGAAGTTAACCATTAATACTCCAAGGGGGGATCCTATTGCAACTAATATGACTACATACAGCCAAGTCATAAATTTCCTTCCTAAGGAAAACAAATCCTTAATAAGGTATATGGAAAATACCTTTAAGAAAATTATTAATGCACAACTAGCCATCACTTTTAATAAAATATATATATATATATATATATATATATATATATATATATATATATATATATATATATATGTGTGTGTGTGTGTGTGTGTGTATGTGTGTGTGTGTGTGTGTGTGCTTGTGTGTGTGCATATGTATATGAATATGTATATGTATTTGTATATGTATATGTATATGTACATGTATATTTATATGTATATGTATATGTACATGTATACATGCAATGTTGTACAAATACTTTCCCGCGTTCGTATACTTACCAGTTGTTCTATCATAGTGGAGATGGGTTGAACGCAAACTTTCGTGTATGTGTATGTAATTCGAGCATACAAATACATAAGAAAAGTTGCGCTCAACTTATATCTCTCTTGATGGTGCAATGGTCTACGTCACTACAGTACTAGTCACGTGCTGGCCGTAGGTTCGAGTACTCGGACGTACCACGTTTCAATTTCTGCGTTGCCTCCACGGTTCTTCCGATATTTATGGCTTAGAATTAAAGTGCATTGTGGTTGATAAAAATGTATCTCTAGTCACTGGGACACATTCAGTGTTGTGCATATATATATATATATATATATATATATACATATATATATATATATATATATACATATATATATATATATATATATATATATCTTTAGTGAGTGGTATACTGAAATGAGAAGCTGTAGTATGAGAGAAAGTTAGATAGGATGTGGATTCTAGTCGAAGAAAAGGTATGTGTAAATATTTGTGCATATGGGAGCGATTTTGTTCGCGGTATGTGTATATTTTCTATGAGAGGTAAGTCGAATTCGCTTTCCTCTGTGTCTTGCCTTCTCCCCACCGTACACGACAGACATCGAACAGGGGGGAAGACGAGAAAAGAAAAAAAGAAAGGAAAAAAAAAATCCCTGGTGAATATGATGGGTGATATTCACATGGTTATACACGATTTCTCGTATATACGGTACTGGGGAGAGGCGCATTTAACAAATGGTCTGTACGGTGAGATTTGGGAGGGATGTGTCGGATGAGGTGTTTGTGTATGGCGTGCAGTGTTTCTAGGTGTCTCGTGTAGTTCATGTTGGTTGGGCAATTGTTGGTAGCTAGGTGTAGAGGCTCAGAGGTTCTAAAGTCACTTCATTGCGAACCCGTGATGAATCAGACTGCGGCATTCTGAAGCTCCTATTGGTCGTATTTGCTTGTGGGACATGCCTCAATCCTGTTGACTGGGACAGGAGCGGCCTGACTAAAGCAAAGTACAATCGACGCTTGTTGGAAATTGTTGCGGTTTTGAAGCGCATAAGTCATCCCAATGCCTACTGTTGCGACTTGCTAGGTAAGACCAAGGTAAAACGAATACTATAAGGTACGTTAGCGGGGGTGGGGGGTGGGTGAGGGAGAGCCAGAAAACCTCTCCACTGCGCAGGTAGATGATGACGTCAACGTAAATATCGAGACCAGGGTTCCGCGGGTCGAGAGCTGTCAGTCACTCACACACCAGTGTGTGGAGCGAAGCTCCATCTTCTGATTAAAGGGATAGCTAAGTCAGACAAATAACATATAAAGGTGCCAACAGTTTGTATAGTGCAGAAGTGCAATGCCGTTAGGCTGAAAGGTGATAAAAATATACATTTCTTTTCACTACCCAAAGATAAAGAACTTAGAAAGAAATGGACTGAATCATGTGGCACACACAATACTTGGTCATCTGGATATGTATGCAGCCGTCATTTTGAAAGTAACTATTCATTAGCAACATTTCCTGAAATTTTCATTGAATTGCAAATAAACAGACTAAAGAATCCGGTTAAAACATAACTGAGTTGGTGGAGATAAAGGTCTACATATAAAATCCACGGAAATCGAAAATGTAATATAATAAAAACCATATGATGCTTTTATGTGTCATTACTACTGGGTTTATATTCAGCTAGTTGATGTGTATTAAGGGACCGTCAGGTTGCTTTATAAGGGAGCATGTCCTATAACTTTTTGAATCTCTTTGATGAACTTAGGTATAATTACCATTTACATTTGTCTATAATTCCCCTGGGTATTGTATTCCTCACATATATATATAAAGTGTAGTGAAGATTTAATGAAGTTATAATGAAGTTTAATGAAGCTGTAATTAATCATATGGAAATCCTTCCACATAATTAAGCTTGGTATATATTGCAAGCTTAGATTCTGGGAAATATTTGTTATATTGTACATTTGACCAAACTTATACCTCTGATTTTTTGTGAATTTTCTTTTCTGAACATTTCAAAGATGCTGCAAAATTCAGGTTTCATAAATAGAAAAAATAAAATAAAATAAAATTTCTTTTATTTTTTAATATAGGAAATAAAGAGCATAATTTTATCTTTCAAATGAAACAAAAATGACAAAAATCCATCAAGAACAACCGAAGAAATAACAACAAAAAGAACAAAAACATTAAATGTACATGAGAAGGCATTTAAATTTTGCGCGACATTTTTAAAAGGCCCCAGCCCCATAGTCCCCGCTTTTGGTCACTTTACCACTTTTACTTTTCACTTTTTTTCTCCTCTCATTTCTTGTCTCTTCTTTCGAGGGCAGACTTATGAATATGGGTGTAGGGTTCTTCAAGAAGAGGAACAACAAATCCTTCTTTATAACCAACATTGTTGGATGCTGTCCTCTTCGTTTGTTTGTTTTTTTCCTTCTCGTTTCTTCATCTGGCACGCAAGGGCCTTCACTGCATTCTTCCTCCTTGCTCGCTGGCTTTTCGTCAATCTTGCCATGATTACCGCAAGAAATTACAGTGAGGAATCAAAAATATGAAGCACGGTGAGAGCTTCAAAAGAACGTGACCTCACTTTGACGTTTGGATGGGTACTGATGCCCTGATGTGTGCTATTTCTGGATCTACGCTTGTGGGAGGAGTTGCTAACTACCTCCATAAACACAATTCCGTAGCAAAAAACAAAATAGCTATAGAAAAAATTAACGCTATTCCAATATACAGAATATTTGATACGCAATGAGGTTGCCAGAGGTTGCCAATAATTTATCTATTTTATTCTGTATAAAAAGATAGAAACGAAATACAGCTCTATAACTTTGTAGGAGTGTTGCCAACATCATAGAGATTCTTTTTAAATGTTTTCCTAAAATTCGTTCATGTACCAGATTTTTTTCGAATAATTGCCCCTGACGGACCCTTAACAGTATAATATCTTCCTCCTCTAGGCTACCTGATCAACATATAAATTGACATGTCATCCCATCGGATAACTCGTCATATTAATATAATCCACCTAATGTGAAAGCATGGAAAACATTTTTTATAACTTTTCTGGCTGTCATATCTCAGATACTGATAATTTGAGGATAAGAAAGTGATACTGAGTAATTCCAGTATTATGTGAGCATCATAGTGTAATTTTAAAGTTTACCATACATACAGATGGTTTTCTTTAAAGTTTCCATTTTCTTCCGCCTCTCCCTCTCTCCCTCTCTGGATTTCCTATGACGTCACTTTGGAGGTGCGCGGAGGGGGGGGGGGGTGCTCAACGTACCTTATAGTATTCGTTTTATTTTGGGTAAGACCACCCGCTCGCGCGGGATCGGTTTTTGTGGGAGGGGAAGAATGTCGGTAAGAAAATGAAAATATAATGTATAAAAGAGGGCCTTTGCTACCGGACGATTAGGGGTATTTATTTCGTGGTGTCGTGGCTTTGGAGGTATGGGCAGGAGACTTGGGTTTGGAGACTGGGATTAATGTGTAACCGTTAGGTTACGTGGGAATATTCATTCTTCTTATCCTCATCCAACAAAGTTAGAAAGCGAGTAGGGGGCTTAGTCTTCGGGAAAGATAGAGAAATTGGAAATAATTTTAGTGGTAGGTAAACTGAAATGAGAAGATGTAGGAGGAGAGAAAGTTAGATATGACAATAATTTCAGTAGAAGAAAAAACAAATTATGTAGTTGTTTGTGCATGTAGTTGTGTTAGTTTTGTTTGCGATATAGTTGTGTGTGTATTTTACACATAGAAGGTTGATGACTCCAAAGTGTATACTTATAGCCTGACAATCAATGGGCTATATGCATAATTATTATCATTATTATCATTATTATTATTATCATTATCATTACTATTACTAGATTTTGTTAGAAAGGGGCTTCGCCCCTGAGATCTCAGCATGTTGATGAATTCGATAAACTCTTAATTTAGAAAAAAACATATATATATATATACTTTTTCTCAATGAAAATTATCCAATTTTTTAAAGGAAGATGATTGTTAATGTACCCGCCAGATATTTCACATAAAATTATGAGAAAATTTACAAAGAAATGTTCTTAGTGGTTCAGGTGGTTGACCAATTGTTTTAAGTTTGACCTTACCGTTAGAACAGCATAAACCTGCAGGCTCACTTTGAAACAGTTTAGCTCGACAATATTTACAAATTTTATTCATTTGACCAATATATGCCATATTTGTATAATTTTTTGAGCTTTGGTATGTAAACGCTTCACCATAGTTATTATTAGTCTGTTTTTGAGCATAATCATTCCGTCTTGACAGTAATATTCTTGCATTTTGCTCCAAATTCAATTGATTTCTCTGACTTCTATGTGCATCTCTATCAATTTCTAAAATTTCCTGTCTCCTTTCATCATTAAGGTTTTTCTCTTTGACTTCTATGTGCTTCTCTATCAATTTCTAAAATTTCTTGTCTTCTTTCATCATTAAGGTTTTCTCTCTGACTTCTATGTGCGTCCATGTCAATTTCCCTTATTTTTTGCTTTTGACCTTCAGTTAATGATTCTCTTCTTCTCCTTTGATATTCCCTATTTCCATTCCTAATTCTCTCTTTTTCTTCTTCTTCATCCATCTCACTTATTTTCTTTTTTTTTACTATTGCAATTTTCACTTATTTTTCTTTTTCTACTTCTACTGTTAACAGTGTTAATGATGATATTAGAATCCATACTAAAAGGATTCAAGTCTGAAACACTACCGCTATAATTACCAGTTTTATTGAGCGAATGAGGAGGTGACGACCTCGTTTATTACTAACCTAAAGTGCGATTCGATGAACAACAAATCGGGCAGTTCGAATCGCGTCACCTGGATCGATCGATTTTTTTTAAAGAATAAATTGTATAATATAGAGACGAAATTGATATTAGCTTGTTTAAATTTTTTTTTTCCTCGAATTTATTCTCAATTTTAATAACTTATCAAAGGTATGTATGGCAAGTGTATTTTATTATTTTTCTTATATATCGTTTTTTTTTCTTATTATTTCTAATAAAAAAATAGCCAATATTTGTTCGAAAAGCTCAATTATTTTGAATGCTACTCATGAATTGGAGCCAAATTTAATCTGAAACATTTACAAAGTAAGGTTGAGTCGTCGAAATCGAAATTAGTCGATCGATCGAATCGAGAAAAAAGTCTGACAGACAGACAGACAGACAGACAGACACGAAACCGCTTTTATTTATTAGATTATTATTATTATTATTATTAATATTATTATTAATATTATTATTATTATTATTATTATTATTATTATTATTATTATTATTATTATTATTATTATTATTATTATTATTATTATTATTATTATTATTATTATTATTATTATTATTATTACTATTATTATTATTATTATTATTATCGTTATCATTATTATTATTACCATTATTATTATTATCATTATTATTATTATCATTATTATTATTATTATTATTATCATTATTATTATTATTATTATTATTATTATTATTATTATTATTATTATTATTATTATTATTATTTATTTATTATTATTATATTATTATTATTATTATTATTATTATTATTATTATTATTATTATCATTATTATTATCATTATTATTATTATTATCATTGTATTACTATTATCATTATTATTATTATTATTATTATTATTATTATTATTATTATTATTATTATTATTATCATTATTATTATTATCATTATTATTATTATCATTATTATTATTATTATCATTATTATTATCATTATTATCATTATTATTATTATTATTATCATTATTATCATTATTATTATCATTATTATTATTATTATCATTATTATTATTATTATTATTATCATTATTATTATTATTATTATTATTATTATTATTATTATTATTATTATTATTATTATTATTATTATTATTATTATTATTATTATTATCATTATTATTGTTTTTATTACTGTTATTATTATTGTTATTATTATTGTTATTATTATTATTATTATTACTATTATTATTATTATCATTATTATTATTATTATCGTTGTTGTTGTTATTAGACAATCATCATTACTATCATTATTATTGTTGTTATCACCAGTCAAAGCTGGTGAAGGGATGCATTATTGATAAGCGCGGCTATACACGCCTTATAGTGTACACCGCACGTGGGAGGGGCCCAGCTGACAGACGGTCTGTACGGTGTGGTCTAGGTGTAATGTGTTGTATTAGGTATTTGTGTCTGTTGTGCAGTTTTTCTATGTGTCTCGTGTGAAGTTTGTGTTTGTGTTGGTTGAGTGGACGGATGTTGGAAACTCGGTGTAGGGACTCAGCGGTTCTGAAGTCGCTCCATCGCGAACCCGTGATGAAATTGACAGCGGCACTCTGAACCCTCTGATGGTCGTAGTTGTTAGTGGGACATGTCAGATGGCTTAGTCCCGGGCACTGGCACAGAATCGGTCTGACAAGGGCTAGGTAAAATCGACGTTTGGTGGACAGTGTTGCAGTTTTGAAGCGTCTTAGCCTTTCCAGCAGAGCCCGGTCCATCCCAATGCCTACTGTTATAACGAGGAGGTGCAGTCTCTAATATATATTATATTTAACACTGGGAGAGGTCACTTGTTGCCAGGCATGACTCGATGAAATCGACTGAGGTTACTGGCTGCTGCTGCTATAGCTGTTGTGGCTGTTGAAGTTACTGCTTTTTGGGCTATGATCCCCTTTGATTTAGTGAATATTTGGATATCTATTTGTGTGTTCATGGTTGTTTTGTCAATATGTGCATGGCTTCTAAAATTGTTCAAAGTTGGGATGTTGAACAATCTGTAAATCATATTACCTACCAAAATAGTTTTATTGTAATAAAATTTCATTTAGATCGGAGAAGCTGTTCTACACTTTCTTAATAGAAAAAATATTTTTTGTTTCTTCCATTAGGAAAGGTTTCCATCAGTCAGGAGCACCACCACACGAAGGGGCTAAACATTTTAAAGGCTCTGTACTTCCATTTAGAACTTCTGGTGTGTGTACGGACAGGAGGTGGGGCTCGGGATCAAATCCACAAATACGTCCAGAGAGTGTTTATAAGGCCCATCGAATACTACAAGGATCAACAAGTCGCAGAAGAAACCCTACAAGTAACAAAGTCCTCAGCAGTACTTCCACGTGCTCCAAAGGACCTGGAGAACCCATCTGTCAGTATGGTGTGGCGACATATCTTGGTGTGGACGGGTCTGCTAGTTCTCTCGAGCCTTTCCACCGAGGCACAGAAGCTCCGATGGGGGCTGTGTACCCCACGGACTCCTGTGGCGGATTTTGTCGTTCCCTGTGTAAGTTTACTTGTTTGTTTGGTATTATTGACCAATACGACTTTGAAAGAAAATTGGAATGAATACTTGCACGATATATGTCACAAAACCCTGGTCTTACTAAAGAGGGTTTTGAGTTTTTATTTTCCAAACCGATGTAAGTGTTCATTTCCACGATAAATCCTTGCCCCTTCAAGCGCAGTTGAACTAATTATCTAGTGAATACAAGTTAATCAAAAACAAAATGTGTGTGGATAACTGTACGACGTATGTCACAAACCCTGAATTTAGCATGGATTTTTAAATTTCCACTTTTCTATTTTATCTAATTGTTCATTCTAGGCTAAATATTTGGCCATTTATGTACTGTTGAAGAAATTTTCTATTGGGAATCTTATGATATAATACCGTGCACTTCGATGTTTCCCTTCCCAAGGATTAGTTTCATGAACATTCTTAGGACGGTAAGAAATTTTGTACTGACGTGCATGAGATGAAACATGGACCCCTGGGAGTACCTTATTCAAGTGAATAACACAATCGTCGACCGGTTTCGACTTATGTCCTTTTTAAGAGTTGGTGTTATGACCTGGTGATGGTTTGATTGGTACTTATGTCTTGCGGTCGTTCCCTTTGTGATTATTTCTGTTATGTGATTGGGTTTGCTGCTGCTTCGTGGCAGTTGGTATCCAGCCATTGGTTGATTGGGTTGCCTGTTTGAGTTGGGTGGATAGTCGTGCTGTGAATGTTTGTTTCCTCTTTTGCATTGTGTTGTGGCCTGTCTCCTATGATAATTTCCGTCGGACTGTAATACTCACGACACATCTCCGTATCTCTTATTGATGTTGACTGTTGCCTTGATAAATGCTGGCTCCAAGAGTTTCCTTGTCTATCCATGTCTCGAATCCGTAGAAGAGTCCATGCCAAGATTCCATATTAGGTCCACATTGACCACTTTCGCAGTGGACGTGTTTAGGTGTCTGAAATCTATTTTGTACTTTTTAATGTGTTCCTCTAATCCTCTGCCTGTTTCGCCTACATAGATAGTGTGGTATGTTCCAGTTGTGATTGAGTATTCCAGGTTGTCTGGTTGGTAGTGAGTGGTCATTTTCAGGATTACCAAGCCGTGTATCCACGTGCCACATGCTGAATGTTCTCAAGGTATCGTTGTAGATGGAAGTGCCATTGGATAGCATGACTTATATAATGTTCTCTGTTTTATGGAGACACATTTGTACTATTTCACAGTGTTTGTTTTCGAGATGGAGGTGGGCAATTAGGTATCCCGATGAGTGGAATGCTTCCCCAAGTGTCCACAGTAACATCGTGAAGAGTGTTGCCACATAGAATTCTTTCTGAGAGTCATACACAAATGTAACACAGGATTTTTACAAGAAGTATATAATGACACGAGGGAAACGTTCCACAAAAATGGAAGACGCCATAAGGACGGAGACTGCACCAGGTAAGTTATACTAACCCATGGTACTTTTATTCACAACGATATTTTGAGAGGGTTCGGCACAAGCCTAGTTGGTGCCCGTGGCATTAGCAAACTGGACTTGGTTAAAGTGTGCTCCATTCCATGTGGAACTTCCTACATGATCTACTTGGCCGAATCTTGCAGAGGGATGAAGACACAACATAATTAGCGCAGAGAGGACTTTAGACACCACCGTACGTTCTCTGCGATGGAGGTGTATGTGAACCTTGCGGGACACATACCAGACTAGGAATGGTCTAAGATATATTTTCGGGGCATGAAAAAGAAGGGAAGCAAATTTGAGAACGAGGTTTTTATTTAGACAACAGCCAACATGAATCTGAGATGAGGCAATGAAATGTGGGTTTCACGGTTGGCAAAGCTGATCACCGAGGGACACCGTCCACGTGAGCCAGAACACGAGGGAGGACAAGTCACAAAACAACCCCAAAGAGTAGAAAACATGTCATAGCCCGACTGACCTACCCAAGTCGGACACACCAACCTACGAAGAAGAACAGCAGCACCCAATCGTATAACAGGACGAGTCAGGAGGAGGAGGAATTAAAGGCCAAACAGTCGCAAGGCAAAGTCGACGACTAGTGAATGTGAGGACAAGTCGTACGATCAGTGCATTAGAACACCAACTCTTGAGAATATCAAATAAAAAATGGTGGAGTAGTGTGTTATTCCCATTCTTAGAACGATTGATCCCAATCTCGCCTCGTTAAGCAAGGGTGTTCTCTAAGTAATACTCAGAGCACTTGGTAAATGCTAATATTCATCTAGGATTAATATTGAAATGAAACTATGTATCCTTTCCACCCTGTGTGGAAGAATGAAACTGCAAATCTGGTTCGGGCACGTAAGAGTAGACCCGACAGATGGAGTATTTACGGACAATCAGGGGTCAAGTCAAGATGCGTCACGTGCAGCCCGACTCGGCCAGTCAGAGGTAAAGACGCGTGATACGCAACCCGACTCGGCCAATTAGAGGCCAAGACGCAGCTCAATTCAACCAATAGGGGCTCACGTCTGCTGGTGGAATTGTCAGAAAACATTTGCAAGGCCAAAAGAAAAGTATTACTTTTGCGTTCACTTCGCCCGCCCCTATTGGATGGTTGACTGATTGTTGGGTTAAGGCACAATAAATAGGTGGTGGGAAGGCCGAATATCATTATATATAATTTGGTTTAAAACAAGCTATTCTATCTAGGTCAGAGGGAGCCCTGCATCATTCCGTGTGTTGATTCTAAGCAAGGTTATCTTTTTCCCCTGGCAGTTTATGGGCACCTGGTATGAGGTCTTCCGGTCAAAGGGACACCTTGATTTCACGAATAGGTGTGGAAGGGTTATCCTCACCCAAGTAGCGCCTGAATGAACCCATCCTTGTTCGAAACACCTATACTAAACTGTAAGTCAAGGAAATCTAGCTGTTCTCTTTATTTTTATGTTTGGTCTTCATGAATGTTCACCACTGAAGAGGTGGGGAACTTTCCCTTCCCTTGGTTGTGGCAAGCCCGCTAAGAAATTGCCACCCTTCTGTTAAAACACACACACACAAACACACACACACACACACACACACACACACACACACACACACACACACACACACACACACACACACACACACACACACACACACACACACACAACACACACACACACACATATATGTATATATGTATGTATATATGTATATACAGTATATGTATATATATGTATATATATGTATATATATATATATATATATATATATATATATATATATATATATATATATATGCAAAGTAGACCACTTGGAAAAAGAAACTAACGAAACAGATCACTTTCGAATATCACACCCAATGCAAAAGGTACGATGTAATATACGAAAGCGCTCTGCTTCGTTAGTTTCGTTTTTTAAGCGGTCTACTTTGCATAAGTGAACACATGTACCCGTGTTGTTATATGCATATATATAGCTTATATATAGCATATATATATATATATATATATATATATATATATATATATATATATATACATATATGCTGAGACATTCTAACAGGTCGACGTAAGCGGAGTAGGAAACATAGGAGTCCTTAGTCTTGAGTTTATTCCTGACTAGTTTTCGCAGCTATGCTTTTTGAAAGGAACTCCTTTGAAAAAGCATCCCTGCGAAACTAGTCAGGATTAAACTCAAGACTAAGACTCCTGTGTTTCCTACTCCGCTTACGCCATACATATATATATATATATATATATATATATATATATATATATATATAAATGTATAAATGTATAAATGTATATATATATATATATATATATATATATATATATATATATATATATATGCGTGTGTGTGTGTGTGTGTGTGTATGTGTTTATGTGTTTCTAAGCTCTATCAATATTCAGTTATTATTGTGAAGATAATGCCTGAAATTGACGGGTTCTTCTTCTAAATACTTTTTTCAAATGGTGACAGCCGTGTTGTTGATTACATAGTGTGTTGCACTTGTGTATATATTATTGTTATGTTTATTTTTAGTTTGTTCTGTCGTTCTTTTTTAGTTTTTTCTTTGATTGTTTTAATTTTTTTTCGATCTTTTCTCGTTTTTTTTTGTTTTGTATTTTGTTTAATTTTGATGAACTCTGTTTTTTTTTATTTTTTTTATTTTTTTTTTGGATAATGTTTTTATATTATTGTTGTTTGGATAATTTTTTCTATTCTTTTTTTTTCTTTCTGTTTTTGTTTTTTTTTTTGGTTTATTGAGTTTTTTTTATGTTTTTTATTTTTATTATTCGTCTTTTTTTATTTTTCGTTAATATTTGGTATTTGGTCTTCTTGTTTTTTTGGTTGGTTATTTTTATGTTTTCTTTTACTTTTTGTTTTATTATTTGTTATTTTCTGTTGAGTTTTTTTTTTTTGTTTTTTTATTTTTTTTTGTTGTTGTTTCTTTTTCGTTGTTCATTTATTGTTTATTGTTTTGTTTCTTGAATTTTTCTTTGTTATCTTTTCTATTTTTTTTTTGTTTTTTTTAATTTGTTATATTCGTTTTTTTTTTTTATTTGTTGTTTTTTTTCTTTTTTTGTTGTTAATTTTTCCTTTAATTTCTGGGTTTTAGTTTTTTATTTATTCCATATTTTTATTGTTTTTTTTAGTTGTATTTGTTTTATTTTGTTTTTCGTTTGTATTTTCTTGGCTTTTCTTTTTTTAGTTTTTTTTTGGTTGGTTTTTGGATTTTTAATTTTCTTTCTTTTTTTTTTTTATTCTCATATTTTATCTTGTACTTAGTCTTTTTTTTTTTGTATTTTATGTTATGTAGTTTGTTGTTTTTTTTATTTTTTTATGTTATTTTTTATTCTTTTCTTTTTTTTTTTTTCATTGTCAGGTTTTTTTCTTTTTTTGTTTTCTATTTTCGATAGTTTGACTATCTTTCGTTTTTTTTGTTGTTTTTTATTAGTTTTTTTGCGTTTTTTTTAGTTTTTTATTTTTGCGTTATTTTTTGTTTTTTTTCATTTTATTTTTCTTTTTTTTGTCTTTTTATTTTTATAAGTTTTTTTGATTTGTTATTTTCTTTTTTTTTGTTCATTCTTAGTATTTGTTTTTCATAATCTTTTTATTTATTAATCATTGTTAGTTTGGTTTTTCTTTTTATTTTATTTATTCCGTATTTTTTATTTACTTTTTTTTTTACTATTTCTCTTTTTTTTTATTTAGTTTTCTTCGTTTTCTTTATGTTTTTTTTTTATTTATTGTGTTATAATTATTACTATATTTTTTTTTTTCTCTTTGTTCGTTTTCTTTTTGACTGTTGTGTTCCTTTGTGTTTGTTTTCTTTTTTAATTGTTTTTCCTTTTTTTCTTCCTTTTTTCGTTTTTTATTTTTTTGATCTTTGTGGTGTTTTTATTTTTAGTTTTGTTTAATTTTTTACATTTTTTTTGTATTTTTACTATTTATTATTTTTATTAATTTTAGTTTTCTTTGTGATTTTTTGATTTTTTATATATTTATTTTCTATTATAATTTTTAATATTTGTATTTTTTTTTTTAGTTTTATATTTGTTTTTTTTTTTTTTTTTTTTTTGTATAGTTTTTTTTTTGGTCTTTTTTTTTTATGTCAGTTGTTTTTTTTTTTCGTTCGTTTTTTTATTTGATTATATTTATTATTTTTTAATATTTTTTTGTTATTATGTTTTTTTTTAATGTTTTCTGTTTTTGTTTTGGTAGTTTTTTTTTATCTTTTTCTTTTTTGTTTTTCTTTGTATTTGTTTATTTTTTTTTTATTTTTTTTTTTATTTTGTTGTTTTTGTTTTATTTTTTTTTTTTTTTTGTTATTTATTTTTTTTTTTATTTTTTCTTCTAATTATTTTTTGGGTTTTTTTTTTTGTGTTATTATTTTTTTTTTTATTCTTCTTTTTTTTGGTTTCTCATTTTTCTTTTTCTTTTATTTCTTTTTTGAGTTATTTTTTTGTTTTTTTTTTTTTTTAATGTGGGTATTTATTCTCTTTTTTTATTTTATGTTCTTTTGTTTATTTTACTAAGAACACTTAGGTATACACTGTGTCATTGATGTTATGACCTTGTCTTTAACCAATTTGGATGACCGCCCGGTTGTCAGTGAATGTGATACAATGTACTTAGAGTTGGGGTAACGGAATATAGGTGTTGGTTCGTAGTTTTATGGGCTAAGATTTGATTAAATACGCCAAAATCGTCCAGCATGGTGTAAACATTCTACCAGTGTGGTCACCATACTACTGTGTTTGTTTTATGTTTATCTAGCTTTCTTTGGCTAATTTCTAGAGTTGCACACCGTGCGACCTGGCTGTTCTGTGCCTCCAAAGAATTGAGGAAAAACAGAAGCATTCTAGCTACGAATCGCTCACTTCCTAGCACGGACACTAAATAAAGACGACGCGCCACTATGAGAATTTGCCTCTCTTGTAACTCCTATTAAATCACATACATGCACTTCCCTGCCAATACCATAAAATGAACGCGACCACCAACAGCTATGACACTTTTACTTCTCATCCACTCCCTCAGATTTGGCCTCGGTACACTACGGTCACTGGCACCATGCCTTCCGGTGGGTGACAGTGAACGCGGAGTTTTCTCAGGCATATACACAACACTGTGTCAGCGAGTAAGCTAGACATCCCGTCCATTTTTCAAGTCCCCTGTCTTTACATCATCACCGTCCCTTAAACACCACCAAAATACACAGTCCTCCTGTCCCTTGCATTTATCATTATGTAATGGCAGTCCATTCATTGAGTTGCCAGCGTGCTGTCGTCTCTAATATGCAGACTCTTTCCCTTTGGCTTGATGCCACTTGAAAGCTAATCCTGACCTGACCTCGAAATGCCCCGGCCACCCGCGGTGATGTCGAGTTGCTTCGCCGTGCAACAAACGCAGTTAAAAGAGAAATTAATTTCTCTGTGATCGAAATAGATTTACGATGATGTTCGCCTTATTAGTTAGCTGCCAAAACTACGGCTTCGCCTGCATTAAAGGTAAGTCCTCGAACTCTTTCGTAAAGGAGTCATAAGAATGAACAACATGAATGAATGGTATATAAGGATGCATGTACACTACGGATGTATGTAAATATTGCCCTAACTATATAGTAGTGATGCCTTTGTTGTTGAGAGAGGCTAGAGTGCCCGAGGAACTGGAGGAGTGCCTGTATGAGTTGTTCCTCTTTCATCAAGAAAAGGGGACAAAGTGGTTAGAATGTAGGAGTTATCAGAGGGAATTAGCCCTTGTCTAAGTGTAGTTGCGGTAAGGCTTATGGTGAGGATCTTGGATTGAGAGGATTAGGAGAGGAACAGAAGGAGTATTTGGTGAGGAACAGTGTGGATTTAGGACAGGTAGAGGTTGCTGTAAGACATTCAGATCTTTCGTCCGGTACAAGATCAGATATGTCGAGAAAGCTTATAGGAAAGGCCTCGCCGCGGACAGGATGTTTTTTCGGCCTTTTAGCGGGATCTGGAAATAGGCTTATGTATCTAGGGTAGACAGAACTAGGCATTGTGGGAGTGTTATGCAGATATTACGGGATAGTGAGGAAAGCTTCTAGGAGCTGTCCAAGAAGGTTTTTATGAGAGTAGGTAGTACGCTTGTGTCAGGATTGGTAAACTGGAGAGACGTGGAAGTGGTATCGAACGGTGTAAAAGGTGGGACTTCGTCACAAGGGATGCGTTTATGTCGCCCTGGCTGTAATCAACTTATACATGGAATGTGGGAGGTAGTGCGAGAGGTAAATGCAAGGGTAGATGGTCAGAGGGTATATGGAGATGGTTAAAGAAACAAATGGAGAAAAATAGTGGGAAGTAACTAGCTGTTCGTATTGCTGACGGACCACTGCGCTTTTGTCGCAGGATCAGCCAGGAGGGATTTTATGAAGGAAGTTGGTGGCCAGAGTTTGTGTGAATGAGCTATGTGCCTTAGATATGAAAGCGCTAAAGCACTAAATGCTGGGTAATAGTAAGGTGATGAGATGTACAAGGATAGTGGAAAGTGGCACAGTAGACTGATAAAATCCGTGAGCATAGCATTAAGGGATGAGCCGGAAACCGCCGAGCTGGAATGTGGATCGATAGTTTTAGATTACTTGGGTGCAAATGTGGCAGGAAAATGTGGAGTGAAGGTGGAGGTAGAATTGTAGATAGAGAGAAGCGAGTAAATGCCTTGGTGCATTAAAGAGTTGTCAATGAGGAATCGACATTTGGGAATGGATGCTAAGAGTAAGACTGTATGAAAGAAGTGATTGTGCCAACCAGCACTGTATGGGGCAGAAAACATGGAACATAAGAGAAGAAGAGAGAAGGAGTATTTTTATTTTTGAATGTGTTTGAGATGAGGTGTCTGAGAAGTATGATTGGGGTTACTAGGCTAGACAGAGTGAGAAATGAGGAGGAGAGGAGGAGAACAGGGGTGGAAAAGTAGCTTGAAGATAGGGTTTGATGAAAGAATATTGGGATGGTTTGGGACACATGGGAAATAATGAGTGAAGAAAGACTAGTAAAAGAGGTAATAGGAAGGCAGATGTGGACGGAGTGAACATGAGGAGACGTCCTAGGATGAGGTGGAAGGATGGGGTTGTAGGGGCTTAGGGGAAGAGGGGAATGTCTGTTGAGAAAGGACGGGAGAGGACAGAAGGATTGGGGTGAATGGAGAATGTTTGTATATGGATGATGTTGTGAATTGCATGAGGTGGAATGGGCGGGGGGATCTGGGTGTGAGGTAGCTATGAGTGAGCAACCCTGAAGGGATTTTATCACCCGTCCTCTCCTTTTATGCAATGGTGAGACGGAGAGGGGGGGGGGTCAACCGATTTAATGAAGCGGCCTTTGCTGTGGATGTGCTGTGTCTTGCGACACTGCTTCTGATCCAGGGCAGTGGACAAGGTGCAGGGATGACTCCGTCATCCAGGAGGTTCTCAGATAAGAGGGAGGGTGGAGGGGTGGTGTGGAGTGTATTCAAGGCATTGAATGGGTGGAAATGATTTTATGCCTTTTTCTTTTTGGCTTACCTCCATTGCGTAAGGGGGAAAAAGCCTTGGTATATGTATGTATGTATGTATTTATGTATGTATGAAATGAAGTATATATATGTTGTCTGTTATAATAAATGTATAAGGCGCAACCATACAAAAAACGCAATCCTATTCCCACCAATGATATTTAATGTGGAACAAAGAAAAATTGTATGTTTCGCCGTACAATTTACTGTACGACATTTTGGAGTGGTTTATGTAGGGAAAATGAAATGATTGTGAGGATGAAATGGAATGCAATGTTGTGGGAGTAAACCGCCCCAGAGCAGTCGTCCATACAAAAGACATTGCTATTGTTGCCAGAAGATGAAATGGATCTTGTCACGGACCAGACCACCCACCGACGGAGAAATGGATGACATCAATGACGCCATTGCTGCTCAAAATCACGATAGAGATAAACTTGTACTGACTGACGGAGGGTGTCCACCGGGTGAGGCGGATATAACCTGGTGATTGTTAATGATACGTTAAAATCATCATATTTGGGGATTCCATACAGTGTTGTGAAAAGCAGCCCAAATAAATAAATATATAGTATATATATATATAAGATATTTATATATATATATCTATAATATCTATATTTATATAGTATTAACATATATATATGTGTATATATATATGTGTATATATATATATACATATACATATATAGAGACACACACACACCTAACACCCACACATATATATATCTATATATATATATTTATATATTATAACGTATATATATGTACTGTAAATATATAAATATATATATATATATATGATATGCAAATATATATATATGCACATATACATCATATATATATATATATGTGTGTGTGTGTGATGTGTGTGATATATATATATATATATATATAGATATATGTACATATAAATATGTTTATATATATATTAACGTATATATATTTTTTCAAAGATATACATAGCCACACACAAACACCACGCAGCACACATATAAACACACACACACACAACACACACACACACACAACACACAACACACACAACCACAACAGCACACACACACCCACACACACGCACCCCACACACACACACACACACACATATATATATATATATATATAACATATATAAAATATATATATTTATATATTCATGTGTTATATGTATATATATGTAGATACATGGATGTATATATATATATATACATACAGACGTATATATATATATATATATATATATATATACTACATACCTATATCTAAATATATAGTATATTTACGTGTTATATGTATATATATGTGTTAAAAAAAAATACCATGTATGTATACTATGCATATATATAATATATCATATATATATACATATATATATATAGATGTATATAGTATTAGGTATGCGAAGGATGGAAAGATTGGACGCATCACCAAAGACATCCTTATTACGGAGAACTATGTCTCCCGCAAGAGAAACGTTGTCCGACACCCAACTGCGCCTACTAACATGGCTGCTAGCGTGGACCATGAAAACCCTCTACGTCAACAATGAGAAACTGGGAAGAGGTAGCACCTGACCGCAGCAAATTGGGCGCACTGTTCTTCACAAGCAGCTGAAGTCTGAAGAGGAAAAAATACTGACCACAGCCAGTGAAAAGAGAGCCAAGCGGAATGCACACACCCCATCAAGCCACTCCAACAAGCCACACATGAAGCAAATTGCGGCGAGACTGCCACTCCCGCATCGAAATTAGACTCACCAGCCACAGCCGTCCACTGTCGCTAAGCAAAATCATGACTTCTTCCGGGCGCAACTATCTATAGTCGGATATCAGACTGAAGGAGGCCTACCTACCTACATATGTATACATATATTACTGATATGTATATATACAAGTATATATAAATATAGTATGTTTGTGTGTGTATGTATGCATATATGTATACAAATACTATATACACATTCATCTATACATACACACATACATACATATTATATATACTATATATAGATATATATAGATATATGTTTGTGTGTGTGTGCTGTGTGTGTAGATATGTGGTTTAAACACACACACACACCCACACATTATTAAATACATATATTATATATACTATATATATATATATCATATAGTATATAATACTGTATATAATAAATATATATATTAATAGCACGAATACATACAAATATAATATAATAAATGTAGATAAATTTGTGTATTTATATATATAAATCATACTAAACATATTATATGTATATAATATATGGTATCTGTACTGACAATAAACACCTATCACTCCAACAGCTCAGAATATATAATTACAAGTATACATACATATATATAAAAAATATATGATATCCGAAAATATATATATAATATGTGTGGTTTGTATATATACCTGTATATATATATATACTGTATATATATATATATATATACACCTATATATATATATATATATACATATACATAAATAAAAAAGTGTGTATATATACATGTAGCATATATATACTGTATAAATATATACTATATACATATATATACATATATATATATATATATATATATGCGGTATCATATATATTTTGTGTGTGTATATATTTATATGTATATATATAGACAAACATATATGATATTTATGTTATATATATGTACAAGTATATAGTACATATATATATTACAAGATATAAATAGTTAAATATAGATAATATATATATATAATATATAATGCCAGTGTTATATTTATATATATAAATATGAAAATAATATATACATATATATAAATATATATATATACATACGTACTAAGTCAAGGTACTACTTAATTACACATGACGTATATATCATATATATATATTATATATATATCAATATATCTATAAAATATAGTATATTATATATATATGTGTGTATATATACATGTAATAATAAAATTAAATATAAATAATATATATACTGTATAAATAAATACTATATATAAAATTATAAATATACCTGTATATATATATGTATATATAAATGTATAAATATGTACAATAATAATATATATCTGTGTGTGTATATATACATGGATATGATAAATATACTGTATATATAACTATATATTAATATATATAATAGCGTGTATGTATAAATATGTATATATACTATATATAACTATATATATATATATACAATTATGTAAACATATATGTACAAGTATATATACATATATATAGAAATATATATATATAAATATATATATATATATATATAAATATATATATATACATATGTATATGTCACAGGACTACTATTAAACAGGACGTGCGCAACTCCCATATCCCCAGGTCCGCTAGCGGAGGCCATTAAGCTTTCCTTTGTAACCTAACATTTTATATATGGACAAATATATCAAAAACTAGAACCCTAACATTGCGTATAAAGGACAAAAATATCAACTATATGACCTTAATTCAATGCAGTATAAGTTAATATAATACTTTTATAGTGAAATAAGAAACAATTATTAAATGCACTGTAATGCTTTGAAATGCCAATGTTAGCCGGACTATAACAGGTATTATTGTACGTGGTTAGTAGACACCAATGGTTTGGCGATTTTGGTTTTATCTTTTTAAAAAATATAAAAAAAATAGATTATATTTTATCTAAATAAGATTTATTTGATTTAAATAGATTTTTTTTTTGTTAAAGATTTTAAATTGTTATGGGATTGCTTGCTGATTATTCGATATGATTGCTAAAGGACTTACTTAGCATCTATCAATATAAGTGAGTAGTGTTATATTGACTTGCCACACGTAGATAGAAGGAACGGTATAAGCCGTATGTGAGGACAGTATGCTCAGGTTCACTCGATTCCTCCCAAGAGATTTTCAGATTTTTCGTGACATTTGTCACAACACTTCCAATGTGACAACCAAAATCTTGTTCAGTGCCTTCCTTTATCAAATCTTTGTACAAGTTGTAGAAGATATTCAGCAGTGTGAGGTATCCCTGAATGCTGTCTGAATTTGTCAAACTAATAAAATCTGACCAGTGAATGTTGTTAGAGTGACACATATTATGGGCTCATTAAGGATGTTAGACCCACCTCCATCAATTGCGAAAGACATAACGAATATCATTATTCATGACATCTGTACACTTTTTATACTCCATTTCATATACAAGAATCCAAAGTACTTATCAGCAATATCTTTTCCTGGAAGGAGGAATAAAACCAGGCCTCAGATTCTGAAACCATCTTGATAAACTGAGGATGCTGAACAAGACTAAATGGTGAATTTGTAGCAAATACAATTCTTGCAACTTCTTTGTCGAAATTTATCCTTTTAAGAGGCTGATTTTTTTATGATAAATCGGTCCAGAGATTTTGATGACTTTCTTTTAGATGAAATTGATTTAGCAGAAGTGGTGCCTGTGGAGGAGTCTGATAGTGACCTTGTTAATGGTGGAGTCAGGTTTGCAGTATAATTCAAGTGGAGCCGGATGATGAAGGGATTGATAGCTATCTGATACAGATTCTGAAATGGAAACAGAAAATTTGAGCAGATTGGCATAATTTATAAACGAATAAATAAATGAAATGAATACTGTGGTATTTAGGCGACTTCTTTGAGTACAGTACGTTATTTTTTTTAGATAAAGATCCCAATTCACACAAGCCACTAAATTATTTGGAAAGAATTAACAGGATATGAAATAGGTGGGCTTGGAACTCAGCCCACACGAGGATTCAGTCCACATTTAAATTCACTAAAAATAATGGGTTTAAATACTGGGATTAGGTTAGGCTAAATCCCTTTGGGCTGAATCCCAAGTGGGCTGAACCTCCAATGAGAACCTATGAAAATATATTAAACAATGTTGATATGACAAATGAATAATAATCATCTAGGCCCCAAAGTTGAGTGGATCCAGTATATTATAGTGGATCTAGTTATTACCCAAATTTAGAAGTAATGAAGTTGAAGTATCATCCCTTTAGGCCTTCACATATTTTATTAAACATGCTCTCCATTGTTTTCACAAAATTTACATAGTTGCGTATGAAAACGTAGAAATGCAACACAATATAAATAAAATTATTTACCTGTCGTCATCAATTTCTTCTTCTGTATGCCTGTGGCTGACCTTGGCAATTATCTCTATGAGATTTTAATCTTGACACAATGCCCTGTAGTTCCTGGCTAGCAGTCCTTGCATTTACATCTGTACCCTTTGCCAAAAGCTGTTGGTAGTTTTTCAAAATAATTTCAGACATGATATTTTTTTCTGCCTGAAGGAACCACTCTGATCCAGGTCCAGAAGACATCCTTCCTGGTTGATTCTCAAAGCAACAACGGACTCAATGAGGAACTGCTTACCTAGAACAATTTTCAACAAGAATCTTGCTGAAACTTATTATGGGCTGCATCGGGTTTGGGAAAAAAAATAATATCATGTAGGCTTATACCTTGTCCTTGTATACTTGTGGCAAGACAATATACACACTGCGCTTTATATTGGATATGCTAAAAATTGTCCTTTAGGCACTCAGATCGCATATCAGATACCAATCCCACAATATTTAAACATCTATAAAAAAAATCTATTTAAATCAAATATATCTATTTTAGATAAGAAAAATCGAATTTTAATATTTCTTAAATAGATAAAAAAAAAAAAAAAAAAAAAAAAAAATTGCCACCCCGGGTGTACACTAACCTCATACAAATAATACCTGGTAAACCGGCTAAAATTTGCATTTCAACGCATAACAGTGCCTTAAAAATAGTTTCTTATTTTCACTCTAAACGTTTTTTTTTAACATATCCTGCATTGAATAAGTCAAATAATTATGATATATTTCACTATAAAAATATATATTAACGTATACTGCATTGAATATGTCAAGGGTTGATATATATTGTCCTATATACATTGTTAGGTTTCTATGTTTTGGATATAGTTTGTCCAATCTAAAATGATAGGTTACAAAAAAAGCAATGGTCCTCCGCTAGCGGACCCAGGGATATGGGTGCGCACGTCCTGTGTAATAGTAAGTCCCTTGGTATACTGTGTATAATATAAAATATATATATAAATATATATATATATATAAATATAAAAATATATATACACATATATAAACATATACATATATATATGTGTATATACATATATACATATGTATAGATATATATAACTAAATATAAAAATATAAATAAATATGCAAAAATCACCACAGGAGAATGAAAACTTGAAGACAGTAAGTACTTTTGTATATTAACATCCTTCAGATGAAATATAAGAAAGTACTGTCTTCACAAGTTACCCTTTCTCCTGTGGTAAAATATTTTGCATTTTTTTTTATCACGGTTGGAATGTGATTGGCGTTGCATATACTCTATATATATATAAAATAATATATATATGTATACAGTATATATATAAATATACTATATATATATACTATAAATATATATATAATATAAGTATAAATCTATATATACATGTACAAAAGTGAATAGGGTTCCCATTGAAAAAATACATTTTTATCAACCACCGTACACTTTAATTCTAAGCAATCAAACGTCGTATTCGATTCCTTGGCAGAGTACCACATTCCAATTTTCTGCATGTTAGCCTCCGCAGATAATCCGATTTTATTGCCTTAGAATTAAAGTGTATTGGGTGGGTTGATAAATATATATATATAGATATATATATATAAATATATATGAAATATATATAAATATAATAATAATATAAATATACTAATACACAATACATCACATTACATATAACAAGGGCTTTTTCCCCCATCAGACTTGACGTACATTTTTTTTTTTTACCCCAGCCACATTATATTGAGGCGCACAAACAACCATGAATGTAGTTTCATTATTGGGTATTCTATTATATAAATATATATAAATAAATATATCAATATATAAATATATATATATATATATATATACACATACTATACATAGAATGTATATATAATACATATGAGTATATATATATATACATATATATATATATATCTATTTATATAAATATATAGATTCATATTTATTTGTTAGATAGTGTATTTAAGTTGCTTTAATTGTTATTTTGGGCCAACGTGACAAAATTAGAATCTCTCTTGTATCGGCTGGCACTCCACTTAAAATTGTGAGCGCAGCAGTCGCATTGCTGAACAATGCCCACATTACCACTTAACACATTTACTCACACACAATACATTCTCACACACGCACACCCACGCCCGCACACACACACACACACACACACACACACACACACACACACACACACACACACACACACACACACACACACACACACACACACACACACACACACACACACACACACACACACACACACACAAATAAATAAATATATATATATATATATATATATATAAAAATAAATATATATATATATATATATATATATATATATATATGTATATTTATATAACTCAGAACTCTTACCCAGGAGGGACATAAATTGTCGGTGAAGAGTCTAATTCGTGATCCAAAACCGTGGTCAATCACACGATCTCCTGTAGTTATCTTCTCCGTACTGGTAACATGTATTGAGCCTGATCGAAAAGGTCTTACTGAAAGTCGATGAGCCTACCCACACGCGGTGGCTTTCCTTGTTACGAGGAATAGCAATCGCCCCCGAGAGGACCCAAGGACAATCGGAAGCTGGTATTTGTATACAAAAATCTGAATGCACAGAAAATCTGGGATTGTATCTTAGTTATAACCCTGGAGACGGTCATTTGATAATGGCTGAAACAGTGGTTGATATATAAATCTAAACAACTTATCTTCTTGATGGCTTTTCGTAATATCCTCCCGGAAAAGATGAATATAGGAAAATTAGATAAATAAACTCCCAAATATCAATAGGTGGCAATTGTGCTTTTATGATAGTGTTACAGAAATGTTTGAAAAATTATTATTGAAAGATATCTTGTACACTTGGAACAAAATCTACCTACAGACGAACTGTCCGTAACCCGAAAGATCGTTGGGATAGAAACCACAATGCAAAATCTAAACAAATAAAACCACAACGCAAAATCTAAACAATTTAAAATATAACTCTCTATAATAGAATGGAATGGAGATAAATACCAGTAACAAAAATCTAAATGAATTAACTGAAACCAATAGAGAATAAACTTAAATGGAAATTAAGGTAAAGTATAGCGAAAGTAATTGTGTGTGTCCTAACTAACAATATCGATAAATAAACATAAAAGACAAGGAGGAAATACAGCAATACATAATATTGAAGACACATGAAAAGGAGTTTATTTGAGTTATGAAAAAAAATATTGAAAAAGAACCCCTCATGATAAAGAAAACGAATTAAGGCATAAATTTTGATCAACACAAAGCGATTAGTGATAAAGAATGTTGAGAAGAAAAACATAACAGTCTTAGTAGGAATAGAAGTGAAAAAAAAAGTAGGAAAAATATTCACGTGTTAATGCATCATAGATAAAATAAAACATAAAACCAAAACGAAGAACGTGACAGGGTGAGGTGCGTGTACTTATTCAGGTGGTTAGGTGCATGCTCCAGAGAACCAACGGTGGAAGAACTTGTAATTAAGAAACCCAAATAAAGAATATCTGAAAGAAATAGTATCAAGATGGGACTTAGCTTATTCTGCGAACATTAGTAGAACTGCGAAATAGTCTAACTAATATTAAAACATATGGATCAGTTAAAGAAAACGGAAGAGAACAAAGGTAGATGAATTTCGACACTTTAGAACAAACAGTTTTGCAGCCACATTAGACATTAGACCTACAAATGAAGTTCAATATAAGACCACCTAGAATATCAAACACTTGAAATGAAGATTAAATATGAAATACAACTTAAGGAACTCGAATTGCAACGTGAAAAGAGAACAAAGCCAAACACGAACTCGCGAACTCATAAGGCTCCGAACTATCGACCCCAAGTCGACCAAGTAGTTTCAAATACCGATAAGTTAGACCTCTTGCAGTACACCACACTTATTCACGCCTTCT
>NC_134782.1:64776208-64778115 GCF_046742065.1 Oratosquilla oratoria | reverse complement strand
CAGGACGTGCGCACCCATATCCCTGGGTCCGCTAGCGGAGGCCATTGCTTTCTTTGTAACCTAACATTTTATATTGGACAAATATATCAAAACTAGAAACCTAACATTGTATAAAGGACAAATATATCAACTATTGACTTATTCAATGCAGTATAAGTTAATATAAACTTTTATAGTGAAATAAGAAACAATTATTAAGGCATTGTTATGCTTTGAAATGCCAATGTTAGCCGGACTTAACAGGTATTATTGTACGAGGTTAGTAGACACCAGGGTTGGCGATTTTGTTTTATCTTTTTAAAAAATATAAAAAATAGATTTTTTTTTATCTAAATAAGATTTATTTGATTTAAATAGATTTTTTTTTTATAGATTTTAAATGTTATGGGATTGCTTTCTGATATTCGATATGATTGCTAAAGGACTTATTTAGCATATCAATATAAGGAGTAGTGTTATATTGACTTGCCACAAGTATAGAAGGAACGGTATAAGCCGTATGTGAGGACAGTATACTCAGGTTCACTCGATTCCTCCAAGAGTTTTCTGATTTTCGTGACATTTGTCACAACACTTCCAATGTGACAACCAAAATCTTGTTCAGCCTTCTTGATCAAATTTTGTACAAGTTGTAGAA
This sequence comes from Oratosquilla oratoria, assembly GCF_046742065.1. Classification (NCBI taxonomy): domain Eukaryota; kingdom Metazoa; phylum Arthropoda; class Malacostraca; order Stomatopoda; family Squillidae; genus Oratosquilla; species Oratosquilla oratoria. Next base: position 64,777,478 of record NC_134782.1, on the reverse strand, counting down.
GATATTCAGCAGTGTGAGGTTTCCCTGATGCGTCTGAATTGTCAACTAAATAAATCTGACCAGTGAATGTTGTTAGAGTGACACATATTATGGGCTCATTAAGGATGTTAGACCACCCATCAATTGAAAGACATACGATTTCATTATTCAGGTCATCTGTACACATTTTATATTCCTTTTCATATACAAGATCCAAGTACTTATCAGCAATATCTTTTCTGGATGGAGGAATATAACCTGGCCTCAGGTTCTGAACCATCTTGATAAACTGAGGATGCTGAACAAGACGAAATGGTGAATTTGTAGCAAATACAATTCTTGCAACTTCTTTGTCGAAATTTTCCTTTTAAGAGGCTGAATTTTTTATGATAAATCTGTCCAGAGATGTTGATGACTTTCTTTTAGATGAAATTGATTTAGCAGAAGTGGTGCCTGTGGAGGAGTCTGATAGTGACCTTTTTAATGGTGGAGTCAGGTTTGCAGATAATTCAAGTGGAGCCGATGATGAAGGGATTGAAGCTATTGATACAGATTCTGAAATGGAAACAGAAAATTTGAGCATATTGCATAATTTATAAACGAATAAATAAATGAATGAATACAGTGTGATTTAGGCTACTTTTGAGTACAGTAGTTATTTTTTTTAGATAATGATCCTATTCACACAAGCCACTAAATTATTTGGAAATAATTAACAGGATATGAAATAGGTGGGCTTGGAACTCAGCCCACACAGGATTCAGTCCACTTTTAAATTCACTAAAAATAATGGGTTAATTGGGTTAGGTTAGGCTAAATCCCTTTGGGCTGAATCCCATGTGGGCTGAATTCCAATGGAACCTATGAAATATATTAAACAATGTTGAATGAAATGAATAATAATCATCTAGGCCCCAAAGTTGAGTGGATCCAGTATATTATAGTGATATAGTTATTACCCAAATTTAGAAGTAATGAAGTTGAAGTATCATCCCTTTAGGCCTTCACATTTTTATTAAACATGCTCTCCATTGTTCACAAAATTTACATAGTTGCGTATGAAAAGGGAGAAATGCACACAATATAAATAAAATTATTTACCTGGGTCATCAATTTCTTCTTCTGTATGCTGTGGCTGACCTTGGCATTTATCTCTGTGAGATTTTAATCTTGACACAATGCCCTGTAGTTCCTGGCTGCAGTCTTTGCATTTAGCTCGGTACCCTTTGCCAGAAGCTGTTGGTAGTTTTTCAAAATAATTTCAGACAGGATAATTTTTTCTGCCTGAAGG
>NC_134782.1:64748708-64768708 GCF_046742065.1 Oratosquilla oratoria | reverse complement strand
CTTTAAGTCTGCTTGTCAGCCCTCTGTATGTTTTTCCAAAATCTGCGTTGTCGCATCCGTTCCAGGAAATTTTGCAAACGAAGCTGAAGTCACTGTGTGGTTGTGTGTTCTTCGTGACCAAGTGTCCGATTTTCTTTCCCGTATCGTTGACAATGACCAAACCTGAGGTTCTAAGTGTGCGGGAAATGTCCGAATCTGGGACCACAAGGTATCGTAGGTATGGCTTTTCCGCACTTGTTTGCCTACTTTTGATGCTGGTGACTTTCCGGAGTGACGATGTGAGCAGTCCCTTTGACTATTGGAGATTTTTGAAGGATGTGGTGATGTACTTCAACTCCTCTGCTAGATATTCCTCACTACATATGTATGGGGCAGAAACATGGAACATAAGAGAGGAAGAGAGAAGGAGTTTGAATGTGTTTGAGATGAGGTGTCTGAGAAGTATGATGGGGGTTACTAGGCTAGATAGAGTGAGAAATGAGGAGGTGAGGAGGAGAACGGGGGTGGAAAGGGAGCTGGGAGATAGGGTTGATGAAAGAATATTAGGATGGTTTGGACACATGGAAAGAATGAGTGAAGAAAGACTAGTAAAAGAGGTATGGAAGGCAGATGTGGAGGGAGTGAACATGAGGGGGCGTCCTAGGATGAGGTGGATGGATGGGGTGAAGGGGGCTTTGGGGAAGAGGGGAATGTCTGTTGAGGAAGGACGGGAGAGGGCAGAAGACAGGGGTGAATGGAGAATGGTTGTATATGGATGATGTTGTGATAGCATGAGGTGGAATGGGCTGGTGGATGGGGGTGAGGTAGTATGTGTGAGCAAAATTTGACGCAGCCCGAAGGGATTTCTCCCCGTCCTCTCATTTTATGCAATGGGGGGACGGAGAGGGGGGGGTCGCCGATTTAATGAAGCGGCCTTGCTGTGGATGTGCTGTGACTTGCGACACTGCTTCTGACCCAGGGCAGTGGACAAGGTGCAGGGATGACCCGTCATTCAGGAGGTGCTAAGATAAGAGGGAGGGTGGAGGGATGTGGAGTGTATTCATGGATGAAATGGGTGGGAATGATTTTATGTCTTTTTCTTTTAGGCTACCCCACTTGTAAGGGGGAAAAAGCCTTGGTATATGTATGTATGTACATATTTGGAGGGCTCTGAGGAAGAACCTGATGTGCACCACTGATTTCGTCCTATTGTCATGGGCACTGAAAAAGTGAATATGGTCATCTTTGTTGGTATATATATATATATATATATATATATATATATATATATATATATATATATATATGTATATACATATATTATATATATATACATACATACATAAATACATATATGTATATATATATACATACATATATATATATATACATATATATCTATCTATCTATCTATCTATCTATCTATCTATCTATCTATCTATATATATATATATATATATATATATATATATATATATATATATATATATATATATAAATATATATATATACCTTGGATTTCGCACTGCTTCCCGATCTGATGATAACAGTGTCTACGAAAGGTAGTTGTCCATTGTTTTCTTCTTCTACGGAGAATTACATTTTGCTGTCAACGTCGTTGAGTTTTCCTTATAAGTCGTGAATGTTTGTTATCTTTTGTGTCATGAAGAGGCAGTCATTAACGGAGCGGAACCAACTGGAGTCGTTGGGGATGATGTGACTAATGTGTTCCTTTTCGAGCATTTCCATTCATAAGGAGGCTGACTCTGCGCTCAATGGAAATCCCATTGGAAGTCCTTGGTGTTGATGGCATTTTGTAGTGTTGAAGGTGAAGGAACCGAAGTTCATGTATTTTTCAACTAGTTCTAGGTAGTCTCGCTTGTTGAGTGGTAATTTGTCGGAGTCCATTTGTTAAGCTGCCTCTGTGATGGCTCGAATGGCACCTTTAATACTGGCATTGGTGTAAAAACTGACTATATCGAAGCTGATGAGTTGTATGTCCGTGAATTTTGTCTTGCTCAGTCTATCAATTAGATCAGCAATATAGAATTCATGGACAAACAACTCATCAGCTTTTATATAGTCAGTCTTTACATCAATATCAGCATCAAAAGTGTCATTAGAGCCATCAATAAGGCAGCTATTGCAAGAGGTAGGCGGAGCACGTTATGTCGTTGATTATCGCGATGAGAAGTGGACGTGTGTTGGACTGTTGTGGAATCACACAAACACATCGAGACATACTCACATCCTTCGATGAAATACACTGACCAGAGCCCCTAGTCATCGTGTCACGTGTTGATTTGGGTGTGTTAGATTAGAATCAGTTCATAATCTATGTTGTTTACATGTACTGTGGACCGAATTGTTACAAGAGCGGAACTTTGTTCGCAACATTTTTAAGTTAGAGGATTCTGTACTTATAGGACCGAACTATATACTTTTTCAATCATCAATAGAGTTGGATTCGAGCCCTGAAGTAGATCAAGGCACTGTATTCTTTCTTATTTGTTCTAGCAGCAGCCGCCGGGCTCTTTTATGCGTCTTTGCAAATGGATTAGGAGAGAGGGGAAATGGCAAAACGAAGGAATGAAAGGGGAGAGAAAGGGAGGCAAGGGGGGGAGGGAGTTAGAGTGCGGATGCATCGAGCGACTTCGAGATAGCAACCAGAAAAATATTTTAGCAGGATGGAGGGAGGGGCGAGGAGGAGGAGTGGGACGAGGAGCGAAGTTGAACGGAGGTTATATTCATTTATCATAGTGTACAACCATGGGCCAAGAACCTGTGGTTAGGGGACGGGGATGCTGTTGCTGCTATGTTCTCTTCAGCCACATCGGCATGGGTCTACAACGGGAGTGGGAGGGAGAGGGAGAGGGCGAGGACGAGGGCGAGGAGTAAGAGAATGAAAAGAGAGAGAAAGAGAAGAAAGAACCGAAGTAAAAGGAAGAAAAACGGAAAGAGAAAGAGGAGGAGGAAAGTGAGTGAGAGAGATAAAGAGAGAGTGGGGGCAAATAATAGAGAAAGGGGGAAGGAAAAAGAGTCAAAGACGTTTGAGAGGGTGGAGGAAGCGGAGGAAGAAGAAGAAGAGAAATAGGAGGAAGAGAATGAATAAGAGGAAAAGAAGAGGAAAAGAAGAAAGATGAAGAAAATGCAGAGAAAGAATAGTAAAAAGAAATAGGAGGAGAAGGAGGAGGAGGAGGAGGAGGAGGAAGGGCAGGAGGTAATGGGAGAGGAGTACGGGGAGGAGGAAGAGTGAGAAGAGAAGAAGGGTCTAGGAAAGGGCCAAGAGGATTTGAAGAGCGGTGAAGAAGGACGGGAGGAGGAGCAGGGGTATGCTTGTTTAAAAGGGGCTTGAGAGAATGTTTGCGGTCATTCCCATCTCGCTGTAGCAGAGAAGGTGGAGTAATCGCTGTCCATCCTACCACACTCTGGTGATGTCCAGTTAAAAAGGCCACAATTCTACCTTCCAAAGGCTTTCAGGTGAGTCAAACAGCATTCGTTTGTCTATTGGCTTGATGTCGTCATTGTGTAGTGTGTGGTATGGCGTTGTGGCATCAACGATAGCAATGACTAGACCAATGTCAAGAAAATTATATATATATATATATATATATATATATATATATATACTATATATATATATATATATATATATATATATATATATATATATATATATATGTACAACACTGAATGGGTCCCAGTGATTAGAGATACATTTTAACAACCACAATGCACTTTAATTCTAAGCCATCAAAGGCCAGCATGCTGAAATTGAAATGTGGTACTGTCCAGGACTCGAACCCGGCAATCTCTTTTGATAGCCTAGTTGGAAAGTTACTGTCGCACTTGTCATGAGGATGCCGGGTTCGAGTCATAGGCAGTACCACATTTCAATTTCAGCATGCTGGCCTTTGATGGCTTAGAATTAAAGTGCATTGTGGTTGTTAATATATATATATATATATATATATATATATATATATATATATATATATTATTTGATTAAGAAAATGGTTGAGTAGTACTCTGGTTTGAGGTTATCCCTCTGGCATCCTTCCCCAGGTCCTTTCTCAAGTGGATCTATTTCTATTGTTCCATTCTTCGTTATACTGTTTATTCTAAAGATGTTTTACTGAACGAAAACGTTTGGGTTTCAGTTACTTTGTTCCCTAGTGCTTTCTGGGTCTTCACTTCCGTATATAATGTTATCTATGAATCGATCAATTAAGGGTATACTCTCGGGGGCAGGGCGCATCACTTACACGCCATCACCAAATCCACACGTTTTCTACAACTGAGTCCGCGTGCAGCCATCCTCGTCGTTCCAAACACCTCTAAGGAGGATCGGTCAACTTGCCCTATCTATGAGGTCTCTTTGTTCCCCTCTATCGAAGCCTTTCTTTTGGAGATAAATCTGTGAGTTGCATCAAGATCATGGGGACGTGCCACATAACTGACATTGACGTTCATGAGTTACGAAGATACGATGCCTTGAGTGACATTCATGCTATGATCCGTGTGTCCAGAAGTGTGTGGTAGCAATCTCTAATCGATTGGAGGCGCTTGGTAGCCTTGAGGATCTTAAAGTATATATATATATATATATATATATATATATACAGTATATATTATATATATCTACATATGTATATATATATATTGTCAGTGTATTTGGGCAGGAGTTTTTCTCTAATGCATGTTTCATTAAAAGTGATGTCTAGTTGTGCATTAATACTTTTCTTAAAGGTATTTTCCATATACCTTATTAAGGATTTGTTTTCCTTAGGAAGGAAATTTATGACTTGGCTGTATGTAGTCATATTAGCTAGATCGCGATTTCGGGTTCAAGACCCTTCTTCAGTAGCTATAGGGATAAGAATTAATCCGAAGATTCTAGTAAAGATCTAAGTTTTATACTAGAGTTACTATACTTGCTAATCACTGGGGGAGGTCACCTGGTATTACGGGCAGGGACGAAATGTCACGTGCGCTAGGAAGCCTCCGGGTTTGTGTTGTGGCGGAATGTGGCATGCTTTTGGTTATGGCGTTTTGTCTCGTAGTTGGACGAGTGGCGTTTTGTCTCGTATTGGCGTTTGTGGTGTTATGTCTCATGTTTGTATTTGTAACGGTTTGCCTCATGCTTGGAAGGGCTCTAAGGTCTTCTGCTTGTACACTTAGGTTTGGGCTCAACTCTTTATTATACAACGCTTCTAAAATTGGGAGGCGTCTATCGTCAGTACATAAATCCAAAATCTCGGTGTTTTTCTCTAGTGTCTCTTGCTAGTGTTATGCCGTGGGCTTCTCTTAAGTGATTTTTAGGGGCTCCAGATGTCAGGTGGTATGAGAGGCGACGGGATAACCTCATTGTCGTCATGCCATTATAGGTGGATGGGAGGGCTTCACAGTTCCCTCGTGTACATGTGAACCTATAGATGACATGTGATTTTTGAAGTTTCTTTCTCTCTTGTTGGGGGCCGTTTCTGATAAGGAGGTGGGTAGTATTCTTAATTTTATAATAAATCACTAGGTTTAGTATTTTTTCTGGATTGACTGGTTTAATGTTTCTTTTTATAATTTGTTTCATAATGCGTTCATCTTCTTTATAAGCTGACGAAAAAGTGGATTTATAATATATGTTGATTTTCTCTTTATTTTGTTTATCATTGTTGTTGTTATGCCAGCCGTCCATTATTTTCTTTGTTTGAAAATTTATCTCTTTTTCACTGAAGCCGTTATTGATCAGAACTTGAGTGGAACGTTCGATTTCATCATGCTGCTGCAGTGAGTTAGTGCTCTTCGGATATAGGCACTGATGGTAGAGTCCTTATATCTTTGAGGGCACTCACTGGATCCATTAAGGCAGTGTCCAGGGTTTTTGGGTTTTGTGTACACTGTTGTATTAAAAGAATTTTCATTTTGTTTCACTAAGAGGTCGAGGAAGGGTAAAGCTCCGTCAATGCTATCTTCCATAGTGAAAGTGAGTTCAGATGTCTCTTGTAATAGGTGGCGGAGTTTTTCAGCTTCATTGTTGTTATTGGTTTTAATGAAGACATCATCAATGTATCTACAATAAATATCTGGCTTTTCTGTTTTACTGAATACTTCTTCTTCTGCGCAGCCCATGAAGAAGTTAACCATTAATACTCCAAGGGGGGATCCTATTGCAACTAATATGACTACATACAGCCAAGTCATAAATTTCCTTCCTAAGGAAAACAAATCCTTAATAAGGTATATGGAAAATACCTTTAAGAAAATTATTAATGCACAACTAGCCATCACTTTTAATAAAACATATATATATATATATACATATGTATATATATGTATATATATATATATATACATATATACATATATATGTGTGTGTGTGTGTGCGTGTGTGTGTGTGTGCGTATAATCGTGTGTGTGTGTGTAACTCTGTGTGTGTATGCTTGTGTGTGTGCATATGTATATGAATATGTATATGTATTTGTATATGTATATGTATATGTACATGTATATTTACATGTATACATATATGTACATGTATACATGCAATGTTGTACAAATACTTTCCCGCGTTCGTATACTTACCAGTTGTTCTATCATAGTGGAGATGGGTTGAAACAAACTTTCGTGTATGTGTATGTAATTCGAGCATACAAATACATAAGAAAAGTTGCGCTCAACTTATATCTCTCTTGATGGTGCAATGGTCTACGTCACTACAGTACTAGTCACGTGCTGGCCGTAGGTTTGAGTACTCGGACGTACCACGTTTCAATTTCTGCGTTGCCTCCACGGTTCTTCCGATATTTATGGCTTAGAATTAAAGTGCATTGTGGTTGATAAAAATGAATCTCTAGTCAGTGGGACACATTCAGTGTTGTGCATATATATATATATATATATATATATATATATATATATATACATATATATATATATATATATATATATATATATATATATCTTTAGTGAGTGGTATACTGAAATGAGAAGCTGTAGTATGAGAGAAAGTTAGATAGGATGTGGATTCTAGTCGAAGAAAAGGTATGTGTAAATATTTGTGCATATGGGAGCGATTTTGTTCGCGGTATGTGTATATTTTCTATGAGAGGTAAGTCGAATTCGCTTTCCTCTGTGTCTTGCCTTCTCCCCACCGTACACGACAGACATCGAACAGGGGGGGAAGACGAGAAAAGAAAAAAAGAAAGGAAAAGAAAAGATCCCTGGTAAATATGATGGGCAATATTCGCATAGCTATACACGATTTCTCGTATATACGGTACTGGGGAGAGGCGCATTTAACAAATGGTCTGTACGGTGAGATTTGGGAGGGATGTGTCGGATGAGGTGTTTGTGTATGGCGTGCAGTGTTTCTAGGTGTCTAGTGTAGTTTATGTTGGTTGGGCAATTGTTGGCAGCTAGGTGTAGAGGCTCAGAGGTTCTAAAGTCACTTCATTGCGAACCCGTGATGAATCAGAATGCGGCCTTCTGAAGCTCCTATTAGTCGTATTTGCTTGTGTGACTTGTCTCAATCCTGTTGACTGTGACATGAGCGGCCTGACTAAAGCAAAGTACAATCGACGCTTGTTGGAAATTGTTGCGGTTTTGAAGCGCATAAGTCATCCCAATGCCTACTGTTGCGACTTGCTAGGTAAGACCAAGGTAAAACGAATACTATAAGGTACGTTAGCGGGGGTGGGGGGTGGGTGAGGGAGAGCCAGAAAACCTCTCCACTGCGCAGGTAGATGATGACGTCAACGTAAATATCGAGACCAGGGTTCCGCGGGTCGAGAGCTGTCAGTCACTCACACACCAGTGTGTGGAGCGAAGCTCCATCTTCTGATTAAAGGGATAGCTAAGTCAGACAAATAACATATAAAGGTGCCAACAGTTTGTATAGTGCAGAAGTGCAATGCCGTTAGGCTGAAAGGTGATAAAAATATACATTTCTTTTCACTACCCAAAGATAAAGAACTTAGAAAGAAATGGACTGAATCATGTGGCACACACAATACTTGGTCATCTGGATATGTATGCAGCCGTCATTTTGAAAGTAACTATTCATTAGCAACATTTCCTGAAATTTTCATTGAATTGCAAATAAACAGACTAAAGAATCCGGTTAAAACATAACTGAGTTGGTGGAGATAAAGGTCTACATATAAAATCCACGGAAATCGAAAATGTAATATAATAAAAACCATATGATGCTTTTATGTGTCATTACTACTGGGTTTATATTCAGCTAGTTGATGTGTATTAACAGTATAATATCTTCCTCCTCTAGGCTACCTGATCAACATATAAATTGACACGTCATCCCATCTAATAACTCGTCATATTGATATAATCCACCTAATGTGGAAAGCATGGAAAACATTTTTATAACTTTTCTGGCGGTCATATCTCAGATACTGATAATTTGAGGATAAGAAAGTGATACTGAGTAATTCCAGTATTATGTGAACATCATAGTGTAATTTTAAAGTTTACCATACATACAGATGGTTTTCTTTAAAGTTTCCATTTTCTTCCGCCTCTCCCTCTCTCCCTCTCTGGATTTCCTATGACGTCACTTTGGAGGTGCGCGGAGGGGGGGGGGTGCTCAACGTACCTTATAGTATTCGTTTTATTTTGGGTAAGACCACCCGCTCGCGCGGGATCGGTTTTTGTGGGAGGGGAAGAATGTCGGTAAGAAAATGAAAATATAATGTATAAAAGAGGGCCTTTGCTACCGGACGATTAGGGGTATTTATTTCGTGGTGTCGTGGCTTTGGAGGTATGGGCAGGAGACTTGGGTTTGGAGACTGGGATTAATGTGTAACCGTTAGGTTACGTGGGAATATTCATTCTTCTTATCCTCATCCAACAAAGTTAGAAAGCGAGTAGGGGGCTTAGTCTTCGGGAAAGATAGAGAAATTGGAAATAATTTTAGTGGTAGGTAAACTGAAATGAGAAGATGTAGGAGGAGAGAAAGTTAGATATGAAAATAATTTCAGTAGAAGAAAAAACAAATTATGTAGTTGTTTGTGCATGTAGTTGTGTTAGTTTTGTTTGCGATATAGTTGTGTGTGTATTTTACACAGAAGGTTGATGACTCCAAAGTGTATGCTTATAGCCTGACAATCAATGGGCTATATACATAATTATTATCATTATTATCATTATTATTATTATCATTATTATTATTATCATTATCATTACTATTACTAGATTTTGTTAGAAAGGGGCTTCGCCCCTGAGATCTTAGCATGTTGATGAATTCGATAAACTCTTAATTTAGAAAAAAAATATATACTTTTTCTCAATGAAAATTATCCAATTTTTTAACGGAAGATGATTGTTAATGTACCCGCCAGATATTTCACATAAAATTATGAGAAAATTTACAAAGAAATGTTCTTAGTGGTTCAGGTGGTTGACCAATTGTTTTAAGTTTGACCTTACCGTTAGAACAGCATAAACCTGCAGGCTCACTTTGAAACAGTTTAGCTCGACAATATTTACAAATTTTATTCATTTGACCAATATATGCCATATTTGTATAATTTTTTGAGCTTTGGTATGTAAACGCTTCACCATAGTTATTATTAGTCTGTTTTTGAGCATAATCATTCCGTCTTGACAGTAATATTCTTGCATTTTGCTCCAAATTCAATTGATTTCTCTGACTTCTATGTGCATCTCTATCAATTTCTAAAATTTCCTGTCTCCTTTCATCATTAAGGTTTTTCTCTCTGACTTCTATGTGCTTCTCTATCAATTTCTAAAATTTCTTGTCTTCTTTCATCATTAAGGTTTTCTCTCTGACTTCTATGTGCGTCCATGTCAATTTCCCTTATTTTTTGCTTTTGACCTTCAGTTAATGATTCTCTTCTTCTCCTTTGATATTCCCTATTTCCATTCCTAATTCTCTCTTTTTCTTCTTCTTCATCCATCTCACTTATTTTCTTTTTTTTTACTATTACAATTTTCACTTATTTTTCTTTTTCTACTTCTACTGTTAACAGTGTTAATGATGATATTAGAATCCATACTAAAAGGATTCAAGTCTGAAACACTACCGCTATAATTACCAGTTTTATTGAGCGAATGAGGAGGTGACGACCTCGTTTATTACTAACCTAAAGTGCGATTCGACGAACAACAAATCGGGCAGTTCGAATCGCGTCACCTGGATCGATCGATTTGTTTTTAAAGAATAAATTGTATTATATAGAGACGAAATTGATATTAGCTTGTTTAAAAAAAAAAATTCCTCGAATTTATTCTCAATTTTAATAACTTATCAAAGGTATGTATGGCAAGTGTATTTTATTATTTTTCTTATATATTGTTTTTTTTTCTTATTATTTTTCATTTAAAAAAAAATAGCCAATATTTGTTCGAAAAGCTCAATTACTTTGAATGCTACTCATGAATTGGAGCCAAATTTAATCTGAAACATTTACAAAGTAAGGTTGAGTCGTCGAAATCGAAATTAGTCGATCGATCGAATCGAGAAAAAAGTCTGACAGACAGACAGACAGACAGACAGACACGAAACCGCTTTTATTTATTAGATTATTATTACTATTATTATTAATATCATTATTAATATTATTATTATTATTATTATTATTATTATTATTATTATTATTATTATTATTATTATTATTATTATTATTATTATTATCGTTATCATTATTATTATTATCATTATTATCATTATCGTTATCATTATTATTATCATTATTATTATTATTATTATTATCATTATCATTATTATTATTGTTATTATTATTATCATTATCATTATTATTATTATTATTATTATTGTTATTATTATCATTATTATTATTATTATTATTATTATTATTATTATTATTATTATTATTATTATTATTATTATTATTATTATCATTATTATTATTATCATTATTATTATTACTATTATTATTATTATTATTATTATTATCATTATAATTATTATTATTATTAGTATAATTATTGTTATTATTATCATTATTATCATCATTATTATTATTATCATGATCATTATTACCAGTATTATTATTAATTATTATTATTATTAATTATTATCATTATTATTATTATTATCATTAATTATCATTAATTATTATTATTATTATTATTATTATTATTATTATTATTATTATTATTATTATTATTATCATTATTATTGTTTTTATTATTGTTATTATTATTGTTATTATTATTGTTATTATTATTATTATTATTAATATTATTATTATTATAATTATTATCGTTGTTGTTTTGTTTTATTAGACAATCATCATTTCTATCATTATTATTGTTGTTATCACCAGTCAAAGCTGGTGAAGGGATGCATTATTGATAAGCGCGGCTATACACGCCTTATAGTGTACACCGCACGTGGGAGGGGCCCAGCTGACAGATGGTCTGTACGGTGTGGTCTAGGTGTAATGTGTTGTATTAGGTATTTGTGTCTGTTGTGCAGTTTTTCTATGTGTCTCGTGTGAAGTTTGTGTTTGTGTTGGTTGAGTGGACGGATGTTGGAAACTCGGTGTAGGGACTCAGCGGTTCTGAAGTCGCTCCATCGCGAACCCGTGATGAAATTGACAGCGGCACTCTGAACCCTCTGATGGTCGTAGTTGTTAGTGGGACATGTCAGATGGCTTAGTCCCGGGCACTGGCACAGAATCGGTCTGACAAGGGCTAGGTAAAATCGACGTTTGGTGGACAGTGTTGCAGTTTTGAAGCGTCTTAGCCTTCCAGCAGAGCCCGGTCCATCCCAATGCCTACTGTTATAACGAGGAGGTGCAGTCTCTAATATATATTATATTTAACACTGGGAGAGGTCACTTGTTGCCAGGCATGACTCGATGAAATCGACTGAGGTTACTGGCTGCTGCTGCTATAGCTGTTGTGGCTGTTGAAGTCAATGCTTTTTGGGCTATGATCCCCTTTGATTTAGTGAATATTTGGATATCTATTTGTGTGTTCATGGTTGTTTTGTCAATATGTGCATGGCTTCTAAAATTGTTCAAAGTTGGGATGTTGAACAATCTGTAAATCATATTACCTACCAAAATAGTTTTATTGTAATAAAATTTCATTTAGATCGGAGAAGCTGTTCTACACTTTCTTAATAGAAAAAATATTTTTTGTTTCTTCCATTAGGAAAGGTTTCCATCAGTCAGGAGCACCACCACACGAAGGGGCTAAACATTTTAAAGGCTCTGTACTTCCATTTAGAACTTCTGGTGTGTGTACGGACAGGAGGTGGGGCTCGGGATCAAATCCACAAATACGTCCAGAGAGTGTTTATAAGGCCCATCGAATACTACAAGGATCAACAAGTCGCAGAAGAAACCCTACAAGTAACAAAGTCCTCAGCAGTACTTCCACGTGCTCCAAAGGACCTGGAGAACCCATCTGTCAGTATGGTGTGGCGACATATCTTGGTGTGGACGGGTCTGCTAGTTCTCTCGAGCCTTTCCACCGAGGCACAGAAGCTCCGATGGGGGCTGTGTACCCCACGGACTCCTGTGGCGGATTTTGTCGTTCCCTGTGTAAGTTTACTTGTTTGTTTGGTATTATTGACCAATACGACTTTGAAAGAAAATTGGAATGAATACTTGCACGATATATGTCACAAGACCCTGGTTTTACTAAAGAGGGTTTTGAGTTTTTATTTTCCAAACCGATGTAAGTGTTCATTTCCACGATAAATCCTTGCCCCTTCAAGCGCAGTTGAACTAATTATCTAGTGAATACAAGTTAATCAAAAACAAAATGTGTGTGGATAACTGTACGACGTATGTCACAAACCCTGAATTTAGCATGGATTTTTAAATTTCCACTTTTCTATTTTATCTAATTGTTCATTCTAGGCTAAATATTTGGCCATTTATGTACTGTTGAAGAAATTTTCTATTGGGAATCTTATGATATAATACCGTGCACTTCGATGTTTCCCTTCCCAAGGATTAGTTTCATGAACATTCTTAGGACGGTAAGAAACTTTGTACTGACGTGCATGAGATGAAACATGGACCCCTGGGAGTACCTTATCAAGTGAATAACACAATCGTCGACCGGTTTCGACTTATGTCCTTTTTAAGAGTTGGTGTTATGACCTGGTGATGGTTTGATTGGTACTTATGTCTTGCGGTCGTTCCCTTTGTGATTATTTCTGTTATGTGATTGGGTTTGCTGCTGCTTCGTGGCAGTTGGTATCCAGCCATTGGTTGATTGGGTTGCCTGTTTGAGTTGGGTGGATAGTCGTGCTGTGAATGTTTGTTTCCTCTTTTGCATTGTGTTGTGGCCTGTCTCCTATGATAATTTCCGTCGACTGTAATACTCACGACACATCTCCGTATCTCTTATTCATTTTGACTGTTGCCTTGATAAATGCTGGCTCCAAGAGTTTCCTTGTCTATCCATGTCTCGAATCCGTAGAAGAGTCCATGCCAAGATTCCATATGAGGTCCACATTGACCACTTTCGCAGTGGACGTGTTTAGGTGTCTGAAATCTATTTTGTACTTTTTAATGTGTTCCTCTAATCCTCTGCCTGTTTCGCCTACATAGATAGTGTGGTATGTTCCAGTTGTGATTGAGTATTCCAGGTTGTCTGGTTGGTAGTGAGTGGTCATTTTCAGGATTACCAAGCCGTGTATCCACGTGCCACATGCTGAATGTTCTCAAGGTATCGTTGTAGATGGAAGTGCCATTGGATAGCATGACTTATATAATGTTCTCTGTTTTATGGAGACACATTTGTACTATTTCACAGTGTTTGTTTTCGAGATGGAGGTGGTCAATTAGGTATCCCGATGAGTGGAATGCTTCCCCAGGTGTCCACAGTAACATCGTGAAGAGTGTTGCCACATAGAATTCTTTCTGAGAGTCATACACAAATGTAACACAGGATTTTTACAAGAAGTATATAATGACACGAGGGAAACGTTCCACAAAAATGGAAGACTCCATAAGGACGAAGACTGCACCAGGTAAGTTATACTAACCCATGGTACTTTTATTCACAACGATATTGGTAAAAATGAATAGGCCATCCAGCCCCTTCCAAAACAACATAGTGTGCTCCATTCCATGTGGAACTTCCTACATGATCTACCTGGCCGAATCTTGCAGAGGGATGAAGACACAACATAATTAGCGCAGAGAGGACTTTAGACACCACCGTACGTTCTCTGCGATGGAGGTGTATGTGAACCTTGCGGGACACATACCAGACTAGGAATGGTCTAAGATATATTTTCGGGGCATGAAAAAGAAGGGAAGCAAATTTGAGAACGAGGTTTTTATTTAGAAAACAGCCAACATGAATCTGAGATGAGGCGATGAAATGTGGGTTTCACGGTTGGCAAAGCTGATCACTGAGGGACACCGTCCACATGAGCCACAATACGAGGACAAGTCACAAAACAACCCCAAAGAGTAGAAAACATGTCATAGCCCGACTGCCTACCCAAGTCGGACACACCAACCTACGAAGAAGAACAGCAGCACCCAATCGTATAACAGGACGAGTCAGGAGGAGGAGGAACTAAAGGCCAAACAGTCGCAAGGCAAAGTCGACGACTAGTGAATGTGAGGACAAGTCGTACGATCAGTGCATTAGAACACCAACTCTTGAGAATATCAAATAAAAAATGGTGGAGTAGTGTGTTATTCCCATTCTTAGAACGATTGATCCCAATCTCGCCTCGTTAAGCAAGGGTGTTCTCTAAGTAATACTCAGAGCACTTGGTAAATGCTAATATTCATCTAGGATTAATATTGAAATGAAACTATGTATCCTTTCCACCCTGTGTGGAAGAATGAAACTGCAAATCTGATTCGGGCACGTAACAGTAGACCCGACAGATGGAGTATTTACGGACAATCAGGGGTCAAGTCAAGATGCGTCACGTGCAGCCCGACTCGACCAGTCAGAGGTAGTAGTATCGTATGGCTTTCTTACACCTCCAACTTTGTATTTGCTAGCCAGTCTATGAATGTTTGATTTGCTTCATAGATAGTCTGGTAACCCCCTGGCACTGCTGTGATTGGGCAGTGCAGTACGAGATGGTCTGTATCTTGGGGCGAATTATGACAAGATGGGCACATTGGGGAGTCTTTGTAGCCCCAGCGATGCAGGTTAACGGCTGTTTTGCCTTGTTGTGATATGAGCCTGTTGGCTTGTGTCCATTCTCTTCTGGTTAGGTTGGAAAATCCAGGTAGTCAGAGGTAAAGACGCGTGATACGCAACCCGACTCGGCCAATTAGAGGCCAAGACGCAGCTCAATTCAACCAGTAGGGCTCACGTCTGCTGGGGGAATTGTCAGAAAACATTTGCAAGGCCAAAAGAAAAGTATTACTTTTGCGTTCACTTCGCCCGCCCCTATTGTATGGTTGACTGATTGTTGGGTTAAGGCACAATAAATAGGTGGTGGGAAGGCCGAATATCAGTTATATATAATTTGGTTAAAACAAGCTATTTTATCTAGGTCAGAGGGAGCCCTGCATCATTCCGTGTGTTGATTCTAAGCAAGGTTATCTTTTTCCCCTGGCAGTTTATGGGCACCTGGTATGAGGTCTTCCGGTCAAAGGGACACCTTGATTTCACGAATAGGTGTGGAAGGGTTATCCTCACCCAAGTAGCGCCTGATGAACCCATCCTTGTTCGAAACACCTATACTAAACTGTAAGTCAAGGAAATCTAGCTGTTCCCTTTATTTTTATGTTGGTCTTCATGGATGTTCACCACTGAAGAGGTGGGGAACTTTCCCTTCCCTTGGTTGTGGCAAGCCGCTAAGAAATTGCCACCCTTCTGTTAAAACACACACACACAAACACACACACACACACACACACACACACACACACACACACACACACACACACACACACACACACACACACACACACACACACACACACACACACACACACACACACACACACACACACACACACATATATATGTATATATGTATGTATATATGTATATACAGTATATGTATATATATGTATATATATGTATATTTATATATATATATATATATATATATATATATATATATGCCAAGTAGACCACTTGGAAAAAGAAACTAACGAAACAGAGCACTTTCGAATATCACACCCAATGCAAAAGGTACGATGTAATATACGAAAGCGCTCTGCTTCGTTAGTTTCGTTTTTTAAGCGGTCTACTTTGCATAAGTGAACACATGTACCCGTGTTGTTATATGCATATATATAGCTTATATATAGCATATATATATATATATATATATATATATATATATATATATATACATATATGCTGAGACATTCTAACAGGTTGACGTAAGCGGAGTAGGAAACATAGGAGTCTTAGTCTTGAGTTTATTCCTGACTAGTTTCGCAGGTATGCTTTTTGACAGGAATTCCTTTGAAAAAGCATACCTGTGACACTAATCAGGGATAAACTCACACTAAGACTCCTGTGGTTCCTACTCCACTTACGTCATATATATATATATATATATATATATATATATATATATATATATATATATATATATATATATATATATATATAAATGTATATATATATAGATATATATATCTATATATATATATATATATATGTGTGTGTGTGTGTGTGTGTGTGTGTGTGTATGTGTGTTTATGTGTTTCTAAGCTCTATCAATATTCAGTTATTATTGTGAAGATAATGCCTGAAATTGACGGGTTCTTCTTCTAAATACTTTTTTCAAATGGTGACAGCCGTGTTGTTGATTACATAGTGTGTTGCACTTGTGTATATATTATTGGTTTACTAAGAAGCAGCTAGTGTATACACTGTGCATTGATGTTATGACCTGTTAACCAATTTGGATGACCGCGTTGTCAGTGAATGTGATAAATGTCTTAGAGTGGTAACGGAATATAGTGTGGTTCGTAGTTTTAGGGCTAGATTTGATAAATACGCAAATGTCCAGCATGGTGTAACATCTACCAGTTGGCCCATCTACTTGTTTGTTTTATGTTTTCTAGCTTCTTTATCATTTCTGTTGCCCGTGTGACCTGGCTGTTCTGTGCCTCAAAGAATTGAAAAACAGAAGCATTCAAGCTACGAACGCTACTTCCTAGCACGGAACTAAATAAAGACGACGCGCCACTATAATTTCTCTCTTGTAATCTATTAAATCACATCATGCTTCCCTGCCATACATAAATGACGACCAACAGCATGACACTTGTACTTCTCCTCCACTCTCAGATTTGGCTTGGACACTACGGTCACCGGCACCATGCTTCCGGTGGGTGATGACGGAGTTTTCTCAGGCATATACAACACTGTGTCAGCGAGTAAGTAGACATCCCGTCATTCAAGTCCCCTTCTTACAATCTTCCTAAACACCCCAAATACACAGTCTCCTGTCCCCTATCTTTATCATTATGTAATGGCATCCAATATTGAGTTGCAGTGCTGTCGTTCTAATATGCTGACTCTTTCCCTTTGGCTTGATGCCACATGAACTAATCTGACCTGACTCGAAATGGCACCGCGTGATGTGGTTGCTTCGCCGTGAACAAACGCAGTTAAAAGAGAAATTAATTTCTCTGTGATCGAAATAGATTACGATGACTTCGCCTTATTAGTTAGCTGCCAAAACTACGGCTTCCTGCATAAAGGTAAGTCATAACTCTTTCGTAAAGGAGTCATAAGAATGAACACATGAATGAATGGTATATAAGGTGCATGTACACTAGGTGTATGTATATATGCCTAACTATATGTGTGATGTTTGCTGGAGAGAGGGTAGAGTGCCGGAGGACTGGAGGAGTGCCTGTATAGTTCCTCTTTACAAGGGAAAAGGGGACAAGTGTGAATGTAGTAGTTACAGAGGGATTAGCTTGTTAAGTGTAGTTGGGAAGGCTTATGGGAGGATCTTGATTGAGAGGATTAGGAGAGGAACAGAAGGAGTATTTGGTGAGGAACAGTGTGGATTTAGGACAGGTAGAGGTTGTGTAGATCAGATCTTTGTGGTAAGACAGATATGTGAGAAAGCTATAGGAAAGGGGAAGGATGTTTTTTTGGCTTTTATGGATCTGGAAAAGGCTTATGATAGGGTAGACAGAAAGGCATTGTGGGAGGTTATGCAGATATACGGGATAGGAGGAAAGCTTCTAGTAGCTGTCAAGAGTTTTTATGAGAGTAGTAGAGCTTGTGTCAGGATTGGAAATGGAGAGAGTGAGTGGTTCGAGGTAAAGGTGGGACTTCGTCAAGGATGCGTTATGTCGCCCTGGCTGTTCAACTTATACATGGATGGGGTAGTGCGAGAGGTAAATGCAAGGGTAGTGGGCAAGGGATTGGAGATGGTTAAAGAAAATGGAGAAAAGTGGGAGGTAAGCTAGCTGTTGTTTGCTGACGACACTGCGCTTGTGGCAGGATCGGAGGAGGGATTGAGGAAGTTGGTGGCAGAGTTTGGGAGAGTATGTGATAGAAGAAAGCTAAAGATAAATGTGGGTAAAAGTAAGGTGATGAGATGTACAAGGGTTGAAAGTGGCAGTAGACTGGAAGTGAGCATTAAGGGTGAGCGACAGGAGGAAGTGGATAGTTTTAGATACTTGGGTGCAAATGTGGCAGGAAAAGGTGGAGTGAAGGTGGAGGTAGAATGTAGATTGAGAGAAGCGAGTAAATGCCTTGGTGCATTAAAGAGTGTAATGAGGAATAGACATTTGGGAATGGATGCTAAGAGGAGACTGTATGAAGGAGTGATTGTGCCAACAGCACTGTATGGGGCAGAAACATGGAACATAAGAGAAGAAGAGAGAAGGAGTTTGAATGTGTTTGAGATGAGGTGTCTGAGAAGTATGATGGGGGTTACTAGGCTAGACAGAGTGAGAAATGAGGAGGTGAGGAGGAGAACAGGGGTGGAAAAGGAGCTGGAAGATAGGGTTGATGAAAGAATATTGGGATGGTTTGGACACATGGAAAGAATGAGTGAAGAAAGACTAGTAAAAGAGGTATGGAAGGCAGATGTGGAGGGAGTGAACATGAGGAGACGTCCTAGGATGAGGTGGATGGATGGGGTGGAGGGGGCTTTGGGGAAGAGGGGAATGTCTGTTGAGGAAGGACGGGAGAGGACAGAAGATAGGGGTGAATGGAGAATGGTTGTATATGGATGATGTTGTGATTGCATGAGGTGGAATGGGTCGGGATGGGGGGGTGAGGTAGTATGTGTGAGCAGCCAGAAGGGATTTCTCCCCGTCTTCTCCTTTTATGCATCGGGGCGACGGAGAGGGGGGGTCACCGATTAAATGAAGCGGCCTTGCTGTGGATGTGCTGTGTCTTGCGACACTGCTTCTGATCCAGGTCAGTGGACAAGGTGCAGGGATGACCTGTCATCCAGGAGGTGCTCAGATAAGAGGGAGGGTGGAGGGGTGTGGAGTGTATTCAGGGATGGAATGGGTGGAAATGATTTTATGCCTTTTTCTTTTTGGCTACCTCCATTGTAAGGGGGAAAAAGCCTTGGTATATGTATGTATGTATGTATTTATGTATGTATGAATGATGTATATATATGTGTATGTATATAAATGTATAAGGCGCAACCATACATAAAACGCAATCCTATTCCACAATGATATTTTGTGGAACAAAGAAAAATAGTATGTTTCGCCGTACATTTACTGGAAGACATTTTGGAGTGGTTTTGTAGGGAAAATGTATGATTGTGTGCATGAAATGGAATGCAATGTTGTGGGAGTAGACCGCGCCAGAGCAGTCGTTAAAAAAGACATTGCTTTGTTGCAGAGATGATATGGATCTTGTCACGGACCAGACCACCCACCGACGGAGAAATGGATGACATCAATGACGCCATTGCAGCTCAAAATCTCGATAGAGATAAACTTGTACGGACTGACGGAGGGTGTCCACCGGGTGAGGCTGATATACCTGGTGAATGTTAATGAGACGTGAAAATCATCATATTTGGGGATTCCATACAGTGTTGTGAAAAGTAGCCCAAATATATATAT
>NC_134782.1:64723708-64741208 GCF_046742065.1 Oratosquilla oratoria | reverse complement strand
AATCTAAATGAATTAACTGAAACAAATAGAGATAAACTTAAATGGAAATAAGGTAAAGTAGAGCGAAAGTAATTGTGTGTGTCTACTAACAATATCGATAATAATATAAAAGAAAAGGAGAAATACAGCAATAAATAATATTGATGACACATGAAAGAGTTATTTGAGTTATGAAAAAAATATTGAAAAAAACCCTGATGAGAAAGAAAAAGAATAAGGCATAAATTTTGATAACACAAAGCGATAGTGATAAAGAATGTTGAGAAGAAAAACATAACAGTCTTAGTAGGAATAGAAGTGAAAAAAATAGTAGGAAAAATATACACGTGTATGCATATAGATAAAATAAACATAAAACCAAAACGAAGAATGTGACAGGGTGAGGTGCGTGTACTTATTCAGGTGGTTTGGTGCATGCTCCAGAGAACCCCACGGTGGAAGAACTTGTAATTAAGAACCCAAATAAAGAATATCTGAAAGAAATAGTATCAAGATGGGACTTAGCTTATTCTGCGAACATTAGTAGAACTGAATTAGTCTAACTAATATTGAAACATATGGATCAGTTAAAGAAAACGGAAGAGAACAAAGGTAGAGAATTTGACAATTTAGAACAAACAGTTGCAGCCAAATTAGACATTAGTCCTACAAATGAAGTTCAATTAGACCACCTAGAATATCAAACAATTGAAATGAAGATTAGATATGAAATACAACTTAAGGAACTCGAATTGCAACGTGAAAGAGAACAAAGACAACACGAACTCGAACTCAAAAGGCTCGAACTATCGACCCCAAGTCGACAAGTAGTTTCAAATTCAGATAAGTTAGACCTCTTGCAGTACACCAAACTTATTCACGCCTTCTCAGACGAGAATCCAACTTTATTTTTTCGAGAATTTGAAGCAGTGAGTAACCATTTTACAATTCCTCAAGCAGATTGGATATGGCTTATTAAGCCAAAGCCGCCCCCTAAAGGGTTACAAGTATGTAACAATCTGGAAAATAACAATGACTACGAAACGATCAAACAGTCAATTCTTTCCGCTTATGAAGTTTCCACCGAAGGTTATCGACAAGCCTTTCGAAATTCTAACAAACTTAACTGTCAGACCTATATGGAGTTCGCGTCAGACAAAGTCCGAGCATTAAAGAATCGGATTAAATCAGCATCAGCTGATAATCTTGAGAAAGTAGTGAACTTGATTGCATTAGAAGAATTCGTGCGTAAAAATTCCTCACGACTTCAAAATTCACATTGTTGACAGGGAGGAAATTGACCTTATGAAAGCAGCTAAATTAGCTGATACTCTCTTATTGATTCACAAAAATGTTGGAAATGACGGCAACCGCCAACAGTTTAATGTAAAACCAACTAGTGGTAGTAAAAATGATAAAATTGATAACCCCCAGTTCCCCTGTTTGTTACTTCTGTAAGAAAACAAGACACATAATTGCAAATTGCCCAGATCCAAAATGTAAAGTAGCTCAAAAGAATATAAAATCTGTAGCTTCCTTTAACTATTCCACTGTCAATTCTGTAGATCCTTTTCAGCCTTTCCGTTCAACGGGAACAGTATAGCTTGATCCATACCACGTAGGGGGTCCAACGTAATTATACAGGAGAAAATGTGTACTTACAGGATTTCCATAACCCTTTCTCAGTACCATTGGCAAAGGTGTGCCTGAACTGTGGACTCATCAAGGATAATGTCTCCGCAGCAGTAAGAGAAACGGCAACCCTACCAGTCCCTGGAGCAGATTTGATACTAGGTAACGATCTAGCAGGAGAACTAGTCCATCCTCCTTTAATTGTTTCTGTTTCTCCCCTACCATATAACCCAACTTCTACCATAGAGCAAGCCCAACCTAACCTATTTCCAACCTGTGCTATTACACGATTCCAAGCAAAAGTTAACCAATCAACTCTTACCTCTCTAACCACCCTGCTTACGCTACCTTCTGAGCAGAGCATCAAAGAGGCTCAACAGAATGACCCTTCCTTAGCTCCCCTGTTTAACAAAGCTATTCCCAAGGAGGATATCCTACATACTCTCTCCTTTTATTTGCACGAAGGGATACTTATGAGATTGTATAAACCTCGTCACATTTCTGATGATGATACCTGGGCAGAATGTCACCAAATTAATTTACCTGTTAACTTGAGGACTCAGGTAATGGAGATTGCTCATGCAGGACACCCAGGACATTTAGGTATTAAGAAAACATATTTACGACTCTTGTCAGAATCCTTTTGGCATGGTATGAAAACAGATGTAGGTAGATTCGTTAAATGTTGCCACACTTGCCAACTGGTGGGCAAGTCGAACGAGTCTATCCATCCGTATCCACTTCAAAACACACACACACACACACACACACACACACACACACACACACACACACACACACACACACACACACACACACACACACACACACACACACACACACACACGCACGCACACACACACACACACACACACACACACACACACACACACACACACACACACACACACACACACACACACACACACACACACACACACACACACACACACACACACACACACACACACACACACACACACAAACACGCAGGTACTGCCACCAAGAGCAACTACGTCTCAACACGCAGCTTGTTGAAGGGGCAGGAAGGATAAGGTCAGAGAAGGTCCTGCAGGGCGGCAGGTAACGCTGCACCGAGGTCTGGAACTTCGACAGGCCTCAACCCGGACTTGGGTTCAAAGACGGCCACACGGGGCGACCATGTTGCTCTTCCAGGCTCATGACAGAATCCTACATATCCAGTGGACGCAGGATGATTATGCTGCGATACCCCGCCACGCAATCGGCTGTTGATCAATCATCCGCCCGAGGCGTGATGGAGCACTGGCCGGGAAAATTCTATAAAAAAAAAAATGCATTGAGGTGGAAATTTGCCTCGCGTAGGCAGCATTGAAGATCTCACACATACGTACGCAAACACACACACACATACACACACACACACACACACACACACACACACACACACACACACACACACACACACACACACACACACACACACACACACACACACACACACACGCACACACACACACACACACACACACACACACACACACACACACACACACACACACACACACACACACACACACACACACACACACACACACACACACACACACACACACACAGAGACAGACACAGACACAAACAAACACACACACACACACACACACACACACACACACACACACACACACACACACACACACACACACACACACACACACACACACACACACACACACACACACACACACACACACACACACACACACACACACACACACACACACACACACACACACACACACACACACACACACACACACACACACACACACACACACACACACACACACACACACACACACACACACACACACACACACACACACACACATATATATATATATATGTGTGTGTGTGTGTGTGTATATATATATATATACATATATATATAAATATAAATATATATATATATATTAATATATATATATATATATATATATATTTATATATGTATTTATGTATATATATATATATATATATATATACTCGTGTGCATGTATATGTATACATGAAGTGGGTGGGAAGAGGAAAGATTGGAGTCTTAATCCCAGTTTATTCTTGACTAGTTTCGCTTTAAGCTTTTTCAAAGAATAGTGCTAAAGGGCCAGAAGTGGCATATATGTATATATATATATATATATATATATATATATATATATATATATATATATATATGTGCATACGTTTCCTAGTGGATATTTACATACCATATTACAGACAAATTTGTTGGAGGGGTAATGGATATGGTGATGAAAAAATGAATAAAAAAAAAAAAAGCATAGTAACGGCAAAGAAAAATTATTATTGAAAAATATCAGGGATGAGGTAGCAAAAACCTAATTGGCTATCTTGTAATCTTGGGACAAAATCTACCTACGGAAGAACTGTCCGTAACACGAAAGATCCTTGGGATAAAAACCACAAAACAAAATCTAAAGAAATAAAATATAACTAGCCATTTTAGAATGGAACGAGATAAAATGCAGTAACATAAATTTAAACGAATTAAATAAATGAAATAGAGATAAACTTAAATGGAAATAAGGTAAAGTAGAACGAATGTAATTCTGTGTGTCTACTAACAATATCGATAGTAATATAAAAGAGAAGGAGAAATACAATAATAAACAATATTGGCCACACATCAAAGAGTTGTTTGAGTTATGAAAAAATATTGAAAAAAGTCCTGATGAGAAAGAAAAATAATAAGGCATAATTTTTGATAACACAAAGCGATAGTGATAAAATGTTGAGAAGAAAAATATAACAGTCTTAGTAGGAATAGAAGTGATATATAAAAAAGTAGAAAAAATATACATCTGTATGCATATAATAGATAAAATAAACATAAGACCAAAACGAAGAATGTGACAGGGTGAGGTGCGTTATATTTATTCAGGTGGTTTGGTGCATACACTCATTAAGGGTATAAGCGGTTGTGACTTTTACCCAATATAAGTCTCGTGTCCTTTTGTGTGTTGTTATAATTAGCTATGTATAGATATTAAAATTTTCCGTTGTTTTTTGAGTAGTCTTTGGGCCGAAATGGTGGTTTTCTCCCAATAAGTGTCCTTCCATGTCTACGTGGTTCACGAGGGCGTTTGTCTGACGGTGGTGCCTAATGTCCGTTTTCTGTTCTTTAAGTCTGCTTGTCAGCCCTCTGTATGTTTTTCCAAAATCTGCGTTGTCGCATCCGTTCCAGGAAATTTTGCAAACGAAGCTGAAGTCGCTGTGTGGTTGTGTGTTCTTCGTGACCAAGTGTCCGATTTTCTTTCCCGTATCGTTGACAATGACCAAACCTGAGGTTCTAAGTGTGCGGGAAATGTCCGAATCTGGGACCACAAGGTATCGTAGGTATGGCTTTTCCGCACTTGTTTGCCTACTTTTGATGCTGGTGACTTTCCGGAGTGACGATGTGAGCAGTCCCTTTGACTATTGGAGATTTTTGAAGGATGTGGTGATGTACTTCAACTCCTCTGCTAGATATTCCTCACTACATATGTATGGGGCAGAAACATGGAACATAAGAGAGGAAGAGAGAAGGAGTTTGAATGTGTTTGAGATGAGGTGTCTGAGAAGTATGATGGGGGTTACTAGGCTAGATAGAGTGAGAAATGAGGAGGTGAGGAGGAGAACGGGGGTGGAAAGGGAGCTGGGAGATAGGGTTGATGAAAGAATATTAGGATGGTTTGGACACATGGAAAGAATGAGTGAAGAAAGACTAGTAAAAGAGGTATGGAAGGCAGATGTGGAGGGAGTGAACATGAGGGGGCGTCCTAGGATGAGGTGGATGGATGGGGTGAAGGGGGCTTTGGGGAAGAGGGGAATGTCTGTTGAGGAAGGACGGGAGAGGGCAGAAGACAGGGGTGAATGGAGAATGGTTGTATATGGATGATGTTGTGATAGCATGAGGTGGAATGGGCTGGTGGATGGGGGTGAGGTAGTATGTGTGAGCAAAATTTGACGCAGCCCGAAGGGATTTCTCCCCGTCCTCTCATTTTATGCAATGGGGGGACGGAGAGGGGGGGTCGCCGATTTAATGAAGCGGCCTTGCTGTGGATGTGCTGTGACTTGCGACACTGCTTCTGACCCAGGGCAGTGGACAAGGTGCAGGGATGACCCGTCATTCAGGAGGTGCTAAGATAAGAGGGAGGGTGGAGGGATGTGGAGTGTATTCATGGATGAAATGGGTGGGAATGATTTTGTCTTTTTCTTTTAGGCTACCCCACTTGTAAGGGGGAAAAAGCCTTGGTATATGTATGTATGTACATATTTGGAGGGCTCTGAGGAAGAACCTGATGTGCACCACTGATTTCGTCCTATTGTCATGGGCACTGAAAAAGTGAATATGGTCATCTTTGTTGGTATATATATATATATATATATATATATATATATATATATATATATATATATATATATATATATACATATAAGCATATATATACATATATATATGTGTGTATATATACATACATATATATATATATATACATATATATATATATATATATATATACATATATCTATCTATCTATCTATCTATCTATCTATCTATCTATCTATCTATCTATATATATATATATATATATATATATATATATATATATCTATATATATATATATATAGATATATACCTTGGATTTCGCACTGCTTCCCGATCTGATGTTAACAGTGTCTACGAAAGGTAGTTGTCCATTGTTTTCTTCTTCTACGGAGAATTACATTTTGCTATCAACGTCGTTGAGTTTTCCTTATAAGTCGTGAATGTTTGTTATCTTTTGTGTCATGAAGAGGCAGTCATTAACGGAGCGGAACCAACTGGAGTCGTTGGGGATGATGTGACTAATGTGTTCCTTTTCGAGCATTTCCATTCATAAGGAGGCTGACTCTGCGCTCAATGGAAATCCCATTGGAAGTCCTTGGTGTTGATGGCATTTTGTAGTGTTGAAGGTGAAGGAACCGAAGTTCATGTATTTTTCAACTAGTTCTAAGTAGTCTCGCTTGTTGAGTGGTAATTTGTCGGAGTCCATTTGTTAAGCTGCCTCTGTGATGGCTCGAATGGCACCTTTAATACTGGCATTGGTGTAAAAACTGACTATATCGAAGCTGATGAGTTGTATGTCCGTGAATTTTGTCTTGCTCAGTCTATCAATTAGATCAGCAATATAGAATTCATGGACAAACAACTCATCAGCTTTTATATAGTCAGTCTTTACATCAATATCAGCATCAAAAGTGTCATTAGAGCCATCAATAAGGCAGCTATTGCAAGAGGTAGGCGGAGCACGTTATGTCGTTGATTATCGCGATGAGAAGTGGACGTGTGTTGGACTGTTGTGGAATCACACAAACACATCGAGACATACTCACATCCTTCGATGAAATACACTGACCAGAGCCCCTAGTCATCGTGTCACGTGTTGATTTGGGTGTGTTAGATTAGAATCAGTTCATAATCTATGTTGTTTACATGTACTGTGGACCGAATTGTTACAAGAGCGGAACTTTGTTCGCAACATTTTTAAGTTAGAGGATTCTGTACTTATAGGACCGAACTATATACTTTTTCAATCATCAATAGAGTTGGATTCGAGCCCTGAAGTAGATCAAGGCACTGTATTCTTTCTTATTTGTTCTAGCAGCAGCCGCCGGGCTCTTTTATGCGTCTTTGCAAATGGATTAGGAGAGAGGGGAAATGGCAAAACGAAGGAATGAAAGGGGAGAGAAAGGGAGGCAAGGGGGGGAGGGAGTTAGAGTGCGGATGCATCGAGCGACTTCGAGATAGCAACCAGAAAAATATTTTAGCAGGATGGAGGGAGGGGCGAGGAGGAGGAGTGGGACGAGGAGCGAAGTTGAACGGAGGTTATATTCATTTATCATAGTGTACAACCATGGGCCAAGAACCTGTGGTTAGGGGACGGGGATGCTGTTGCTGCTATGTTCTCTTCAGCCACATCGGCATGGGTCTACAACGGGAGTGGGAGGGAGAGGGAGAGGGCGAGGACGAGGGCGAGGAGTAAGAGAATGAAAAGAGAGAGAAAGAGAAGAAAGAACCGAAGTAAAAGGAAGAAAAACGGAAAGAGAAAGAGGAGGAGGAAAGTGAGTGAGAGAGATAAAGAGAGAGTGGGGGCAAATAATAGAGAAAGGGGGAAGGAAAAAGAGTCAAAGACGTTTGAGAGGGTGGAGGAAGCGGAGGAAGAAGAAGAAGAGAAATAGGAGGAAGAGAATGAATAAGAGGAAAAGAAGAGGAAAAGAAGAAAGATGAAGAAAATGCAGAGAAAGAATAGTAAAAAGAAATAGGAGGAGAAGGAGGAGGAGGAGGAGGAGGAAGGGCAGGAGGTAATGGGAGAGGAGTACGGGGAGGAGGAAGAGTGAGAAGAGAAGAAGGGTCTAGGAAAGGGCCAAGAGGATTTGAAGAGCGGTGAAGAAGGACGGGAGGAGGAGCAGGGGTATGCTTGTTTAAAAGGGGCTTGAGAGAATGTTTGCGGTCATCCCATCTCGCTGTAGCAGAGAAGGTGGAGTAATCGCTGTCCATCCTACCACACTCTGGTGATGTCCAGTTAAAAAGGCCACACTTCTACCTTCCAAAGGCTTTCAGGTGAGTCAAACAGCATTCGTTTGTCTATTGGCTTGATGTCGTCATTGTGTAGTGTGTGGTATGGCGTTGTGGCATCAACGATAGCAATGACTAGACCAATGTCAAGAAAATTATATATATATATATATATATATATATATATATATATACAGTATATATATATATATATATATATATATATATATATATATATATATATATATGTACAACACTGAATGGGTCCCAGTGATTAGAGATACATTTTAACAAACACAATGCACTTTAATTCTAAGCCATCAAAGGCCAGCATGCTGAAATTGAAATGTGGTACTGTCCAGGACTCGAACCCGGCAATCTCTTTTGATAGCCTAGTTGGAAAGTTACTGTCGCACTTGTCATGAGGATGCCGGATTCGAGTCATAGGCAGTACCGCATTTCAATTTCAGCATGCTGGCCTTTGATGGCTTAGAATTAAAGTGCATTGTGGTTGTTAATATATATATATATATATATATATATATATATATATATATATATATATATATTTTTATTTGATTAAGAAAATGGTTGAGTAGTACTCTGGTTTGAGGTTATCCCTCTGGCATCCTTCCCCAGGTCCTTTCTCAAGTGGATCTATTTCTATTGTTCCATTCTTCGTTATACTGTTTATTCTAAAGATGTTTTACTGAACGAAAACGTTTGGGTTTCAGTTACTTTGTTCCCTAGTGCTTTCTGGGTCTTCACTTCCGTATAT
The DNA here is from genome assembly GCF_046742065.1 of Oratosquilla oratoria. Lineage (NCBI taxonomy): Eukaryota > Metazoa > Arthropoda > Malacostraca > Stomatopoda > Squillidae > Oratosquilla > Oratosquilla oratoria. The sequence goes on along the minus strand of NC_134782.1, from coordinate 64,732,223 downwards.
AATGTTATCTATCAATCGATCAATTAAGGGTATACTCTCGGGGGCAGGGCGCATCACTTACACGCCATCACCAAATCCACACGTTTTCTACAACTGAGTCCGCGTGCAGCCATCCTCGTCGTTCCAAACACCTCTAAGGAGGATCGGTCAACTTGCCCTATCTATGAGGTCTCTTTGTTCCCCTCTATCGAAGCCTTTCTTTTGGAGATAAATCTGTGAGTTGCATCAAGATCATGGGGACGTGCCACATAACTGACATTGACGTTCATGAGTTACGAAGATACGATGCCTTGAGTGACATTCATGCTATGATCCGTGTGTCCAGAAGTGTGTGGTAGCAATCTCTAATCGATTGGAGGCGCTTGGTAGCCTTGAGGATCTTAAAGTATATATATATATATATATATATATATATATTGTCAGTGTATTTGGGCAGGAGTTTTTCTCAAATCCATGTTTCATTAAAAGTGATGTCTAGTTGTGCATTAATACTTTTCTTAAAGGTATTTTCCATATACCTTATTAAGGATTTGTTTTCCTTAGGAAGGAAATTTATGACTTGGCTGTATGTAGTCATATTAGCTAGATCGCGATTTCGGGTTCAAGACCCTTCTTCAGTAGCTATAGGGATAAGAATTAATCCGAAGATTCTAGTAAAGATCTAAGTTTTATACTAGAGTTACTATACTTGCTAATCACTGGGGGAGGTCACCTGGTATTACGGGCAGGGACGAAATGTCACGTGCGCTAGGAAGCCTCCGGGTTTGTGTTGTGGCGGAATGTGGCATGCTTTTGGTTATGGCGTTTTGTCTCGTAGTTGGACGAGTGGCGTTTTGTCTCGAATTGGCGTTTGTGGTGTTATGTCTCATGTTTGTATTTGTAACGGTTTGCCTCATGCTTGGAAGGGCTCTAAGGTCTTCTGCTTGTACACTTAGGTTAGGGCTCAACTCTTTATTATACAACGCTTCTAAAATTGGGAGGCGTCTATCGTCAGTACATAAATCCAAAATCTCGGTGTTTTTCTCTAGTGTCTCTCTTGCTAGTGTTATGCCGTGGGCTTCTCTTAAGTGATTTTTAGGGGCTCCAGATGTCAGGTGGTATGAGAGGCGATGGGATAACCTCATTGTCGTCATGCCATTATAGGTGGATGGGAGGGCTTCACAGTTCCCTCGTGTACATGTGAACCTATAGATGACATGTGATTTTTGAAGTTTCTTTCTCTCTTGTTGGGGGCTGTTTCTGATAAGGAGGTGGGTAGTATTCTTAATTTTATAATAAATCACTAGGTTTAGTATTTTTTCTGGATTGACTGGTTTAATGTTTCTTTTTATAATTTGTTTCATAATGCGTTCATCTTCTTTATAAGCTGACGAAAAAGTGGATTTATAATATATGTTGATTTTCTCTTTATTTTGTTTATCATTGTTGTTGTTATGCCAGCCGTCCATTATTTTCTTTGTTTGAAAATTTATCTCTTTTTCACTGAAGCCGTTATTGATCAGAACTTGAGTGGAACGTTCGATTTCATCATGCACTTGTGTCCATGTGCTGCAGTGAGTTAGTGCTCTTCGGATATAGGCACTGATGGTAGAGTCCTTATATCTTTGAGGGCACTCACTGGATCCATTAAGGCAGTGTCCAGGGTTTTTGGGTTTTGTGTACACTGTTGTATTAAAAGAATTTTCATTTTGTTTCACTAAGAGGTCGAGGAAGGGTAAAGCTCCGTCAATGCTATCTTCCATAGTGAAAGTGAGTTCAGATGTCTCTTGTAATAGGTGGCGGAGTTTTTCAGCTTCATTGTTGTTATTGGTTTTAATGAAGACATCATCAATGTATCTACAATAAATATCTGGCTTTTCTGTTTTACTGAATACTTCTTCTTCTGCGCAGCCCATGAAGAAGTTAACCATTAATACTCCAAGGGGGGATCCTATTGCAACTAATATGACTACATACAGCCAAGTCATAAATTTCCTTCCTAAGGAAAACAAATCCTTAATAAGGTATATGGAAAATACCTTTAAGAAAATTATTAATGCACAACTAGCCATCACTTTAAAGAAACATATACATATATATATATATATATATATATATATATATATATGTGTGTGTGTGTGTGTGTGTGTGTGTGTGTGTGTGTGTGTATGTGTGTGTGTGTGTGTGTGTGCTTGTGTGTGTGCATATGTATATGAATATGTATATGTATTTGTATATGTATATGTATATGTACATGTATATTTATATGTATATGTATATGTACATGTATACATGCAATGTTGTACAAATACTTTCCCGCGTTCGTATACTTACCAGTTGTTCTATCATAGTGGAGATGGGTTGAACGCAAACTTTCGTGTATGTGTATGTAATTCGAGCATACAAATACATAAGAAAAGTTGCGCTCAACTTATATCTCTCTTGATGGTGCAATGGTCTACGTCACTACAGTACTAGTCACGTGCTGGCCGTAGGTTCGAGTACTCGGACGTACCACGTTTCAATTTCTGCGTTGCCTCCACGGTTCTTCCGATATTTATGGCTTAGAATTAAAGTGCATTGTGGTTGATAAAAATGTATCTCTAGTCACTGGGACACATTCAGTGTTGTGCATATATATATATATATATATATATATACATATATATATATATATATATATATATATCTTTAGTGAGTGGTATACTGAAATGAGAAGCTGTAGTATGAGAGAAAGTTAGATAGGATGTGGATTCTAGTCGAAGAAAAGGTATGTGTAAATATTTGTGCATATGGGAGCGATTTTGTTCGCGGTATGTGTATATTTTCTATGAGAGGTAAGTCGAATTCGCTTTCCTCTGTGTCTTGCCTTCTCCCCACCGTGCACGACAGACATCGAACAGGGGGGAAGACGAGAAAAGAAAAAAAGAAAGGAAAAAAAAAAAAATCCCTGGTGAATATGATGGGTGATATTCACATGGTTATACACGATTTCTCGTATATACGGTACTGGGGAGAGGCGCATTTAACAAATGGTCTGTACGGTGAGATTTGGGAGGGATGTGTCGGATGAGGTGTTTGTGTATGGCGTGCAGTGTTTCTAGGTGTCTCGTGTAGTTTATGTTGGTTGGGCAATTGTTGGCAGCTAGGTGTAGAGGCTCAGAGGTTCTAAAGTCACTTCATTGCGAACCCGTGATGAATCAGAATGCGGCATTCTGAAGCTCCTATTGGTCGTATTTGCTTGTGGGACATGTCTCAATCCTGTTGACTGGGACAGGAGCGGCCTGACTAAAGCAAAGTACAATCGACGCTTGTTGGAAATTGTTGCGGTTTTGAAGCGCATAAGTCATCCCAATGCCTACTGTTGCGACTTGCTAGGTAAGACCAAGGTAAAACGAATACTATAAGGTACGTTAGCGGGGGTGGGGGGTGGGTGAGGGAGAGCCAGAAAACCTCTCCACTGCGCAGGTAGATGATGACGTCAACGTAAATATCGAGACCAGGGTTCCGCGGGTCGAGAGCTGTCAGTCACTCACACACCAGTGTGTGGAGCGAAGCTCCATCTTCTGATTAAAGGGATAGCTAAGTCAGACAAATAACATATAAAGGTGCCAACAGTTTGTATAGTGCAGAAGTGCAATGCCGTTAGGCTGAAAGGTGATAAAAATATACATTTCTTTTCACTACCCAAAGATAAAGAACTTAGAAAGAAATGGACTGAATCATGTGGCACACACAATACTTGGTCATCTGGATATGTATGCAGCCGTCATTTTGAAAGTAACTATTCATTAGCAACATTTCCTGAAATTTTCATTGAATTGCAAATAAACAGACTAAAGAATCCGGTTAAAACATAACTGAGTTGGTGGAGATAAAGGTCTACATATAAAATCCACGGAAATCGAAAATGTAATATAATAAAAACCATATGATGCTTTTATGTGTCATTACTACTGGGTTTATATTCAGCTAGTTGATGTGTATTAACAGTATAATATCTTCCTCCTCTAGGCTACCTGATCAACATATAAATTGACACGTCATCCCATCTAATAACTCGTCATATTGATATAATCCACCTAATGTGGAAAGCATGGAAAACATTTTTATAACTTTTCTGGCGGTCATATCTCAGATACTGATAATTTGAGGATAAGAAAGTGATACTGAGTAATTCCAGTATTATGTGAACATCATAGTGTAATTTTAAAGTTTACCATACATACAGATGGTTTTCTTTAAAGTTTCCATTTTCTTCCGCCTCTCCCTCTCTCCCTCTCTGGATTTCCTATGACGTCACTTTGGAGGTGCGCGGAGGGGGGGGGGGTGCTCAACGTACCTTATAGTATTCGTTTTATTTTGGGTAAGACCACCCGCTCGCGCGGGATCGGTTTTTGTGGGAGGGGAAGAATGTCGGTAAGAAAATGAAAATATAATGTATAAAAGAGGGCCTTTGCTACCGGACGATTAGGGGTATTTATTTCGTGGTGTCGTGGCTTTGGAGGTATGGGCAGGAGACTTGGGTTTGGAGACTGGGATTAATGTGTAACCGTTAGGTTACGTGGGAATATTCATTCTTCTTATCCTCATCCAACAAAGTTAGAAAGCGAGTAGGGGGCTTAGTCTTCGGGAAAGATAGAGAAATTGGAAATAATTTTAGTGGTAGGTAAACTGAAATGAGAAGATGTAGGAGGAGAGAAAGTTAGATATGAAAATAATTTCAGTAGAAGAAAAAACAAATTATGTAGTTGTTTGTGCATGTAGTTGTGTTAGTTTTGTTTGCGATATAGTTGTGTGTGTATTTTACACAGAAGGTTGATGACTCCAAAGTGTATGCTTATAGCCTGACAATCAATGGGCTATATACATAATTATTATCATTATTATTATTATCATTATTATTATTATCATTATCATTACTATTACTAGATTTTGTTAGAAAGGGGCTTCGCCCCTGAGATCTTAGCATGTTGATGAATTCGATAAACTCTTAATTTAGAAAAAAAATATATACTTTTTCTCAATGAAAATTATCCAATTTTTTAACGGAAGATGATTGTTAATGTACCCGCCAGATATTTCACATAAAATTATGAGAAAATTTACAAAGAAATGTTCTTAGTGGTTCAGGTGGTTGACCAATTGTTTTAAGTTTGACCTTACCGTTAGAACAGCATAAACCTGCAGGCTCACTTTGAAACAGTTTAGCTCGACAATATTTACAAATTTTATTCATTTGACCAATATATGCCATATTTGTATAATTGTTTGAGCTTTGGTATGTAAACGCTTCACCATAGTTATTATTAGTCTGTTTTTGAGCATAATCATTCCGTCTTGACAGTAATATTCTTGCATTTTGCTCCAAATTCAATTGATTTCTCTGACTTCTATGTGCATCTCTATCAATTTCTAAAATTTCCTGTCTCCTTTCATCATTAAGGTTTTTCTCTCTGACTTCTATGTGCTTCTCTATCAATTTCTAAAATTTCTTGTCTTCTTTCATCATTAAGGTTTTCTCTCTGACTTCTATGTGCGTCCATGTCAATTTCCCTTATTTTTTGCTTTTGACCTTCAGTTAATGATTCTCTTCTTCTCCTTTGATATTCCCTATTTCCATTCCTAATTCTCTCTTTTTCTTCTTCTTCATCCATCTCACTTATTTTCTTTTTTTTTACTATTACAATTTTCACTTATTTTTCTTTTTCTACTTCTACTGTTAACAGTGTTAATGATGATATTAGAATCCATACTAAAAGGATTCAAGTCTGAAACACTACCGCTATAATTACCAGTTTTATTGAGCGAATGAGGAGGTGACGACCTCGTTTATTACTAACCTAAAGTGCGATTCGACGAACAACAAATCGGGCAGTTCGAATCGCGTCACCTGGATCGATCGATTTTTTTTTAAAGAATAAATTGTATAATATAGAGACGAAATTGATATTAGCTTGTTTAAAAAAAAAATTCCTCGAATTTATTCTCAATTTTAATAACTTATCAAAGGTATGTATGGGAAGTGTATTTTATTATTTTTCTTATATATTGTTTTTTTTTCTTATTATTTCTAATAAAAAAAAATAGCCAATATTTGTTCGAAAAGCTCAATTATTTTGAATGCTACTCATGAATTGGAGCCAAATTTAATCTGAAACATTTACAAAGTAAGGTTGAGTCGTCGAAATCGAAATTAGTCGATCGATCGAATCGAGAAAAAAGTCTGACAGACAGACAGACAGACAGACAGACACGAAACCGCTTTTATTTATTAGATTATTATTACTATTATTATTAATATCATTATTAATATTATTATTATTATTATTATTATTATTATTATTATTATTATTATTATTATTATTATTATTATTATTATTATTATTATTATCGTTATCATTATTATTATTATCATTATTATCATTATCGTTATCATTATTATTATCATTATTATTATTATTATTATTATTATCATTATCATTATTATTATTGTTATTATTATTATCATTATTATTATTATTATTATTATTGTTATTATTATCATTATTATTATTATTATTATTATTATTATTATTATTATTATTATTATTATTATTATTATTATTGTTATTATTATTATCATTATTATTATTATCATTATCATTATTATTATTACTATTATTATTATTATTATTATTATTATTATCATTATTATTATCATTATTATTATCATTATTATCATTATTATTATCATTATTATTATTATTATTATCATTATTATTATCATTATTATCATTATTATTATCATTATTATTATTATTATCATTATCATTATCATTCAATATCATTATTATTATTATTATTATTATTATTATTGTTATTATTATCATTATTATTATTATTATCATTATTATTGTTTTTATTATTGTTTTATTATTGTTATTGTTATTGTTGTTATTAATATTGTTATAACTATTATTATTATTATCATTATTACCGTTGTTGTTTTGTTTTATTAGACAATCATCATTTCTATCATTATTATTGTTGTTATCACCAGTCAAAGCTGGTGAAGGGATGCATTATTGATAAGCGCGGCTATACACGCCTTATAGTGTACACCGCACGTGGGAGGGGCCCAGCTGACAGATGGTCTGTACGGTGTGGTCTAGGTGTAATGTGTTGTATTAGGTATTTGTGTCTGTTGTGCAGTTTTTCTATGTGTCTCGTGTGAAGTTTGTGTTTGTGTTGGTTGAGTGGACGGATGTTGGAAACTCGGTGTAGGGACTCAGCGGTTCTGAAGTCGCTCCATCGCGAACCCGTGATGAAATTGACAGCGGCACTCTGAACCCTCTGATGGTCGTAGTTGTTAGTGGGACATGTCAGATGGCTTAGTCCCGGGCACTGGCACAGAATCGGTCTGACAAGGGCTAGGTAAAATCGACGTTTGGTGGACAGTGTTGCAGTTTTGAAGCGTCTTAGCCTTCCAGCAGAGCCCGGTCCATCCCAATGCCTACTGTTATAACGAGGAGGTGCAGTCTCTAATATATATTATATTTAACACTGGGAGAGGTCACTTGTTGCCAGGCATGACTCGATGAAATCGACTGAGGTTACTGGCTGCTGCTGCTATAGCTGTTGTGGCTGTTGAAGTCAATGCTTTTTGGGCTATGATCCCCTTTGATTTAGTGAATATTTGGATATCTATTTGTGTGTTCATGGTTGTTTTGTCAATATGTGCATGGCTTCTAAAATTGTTCAAAGTTGGGATGTTGAACAATCTGTAAATCATATTACCTACCAAAATAGTTTTATTGTAATAAAATTTCATTTAGATCGGAGAAGCTGTTCTACACTTTCTTAATAGAAAAAATATTTTTTGTTTCTTCCATTAGGAAAGGTTTCCATCAGTCAGGAGCACCACCACACGAAGGGGCTAAACATTTTAAAGGCTCTGTACTTCCATTTAGAACTTCTGGTGTGTGTACGGACAGGAGGTGGGGCTCGGGATCAAATCCACAAATACGTCCAGAGAGTGTTTATAAGGCCCATCGAATACTACAAGGATCAACAAGTCGCAGAAGAAACCCTACAAGTAACAAAGTCCTCAGCAGTACTTCCACGTGCTCCAAAGGACCTGGAGAACCCATCTGTCAGTATGGTGTGGCGACATATCTTGGTGTGGACGGGTCTGCTAGTTCTCTCGAGCCTTTCCACCGAGGCACAGAAGCTCCGATGGGGGCTGTGTACCCCACGGACTCCTGTGGCGGATTTTGTCGTTCCTTGTGTAAGTTTACTTGTTTGTTTGGTATTATTGACCAATACGACTTTGAAAGAAAATTGGAATGAATACTTGCACGATATATGTCACAAGACCCTGGTTTTACTAAAGAGGGTTTTGAGTTTTTATTTTCCAAACCGATGTAAGTGTTCATTTCCACGATAAATCCTTGCCCCTTCAAGCGCAGTTGAACTAATTATCTAGTGAATACAAGTTAATCAAAAACAAAATGTGTGTGGATAACTGTACGACGTATGTCACAAACCCTGAATT
>NC_134782.1:64696208-64703708 GCF_046742065.1 Oratosquilla oratoria | reverse complement strand
ACCACTACAACACTGTCTAAGAGAATTTCAGCACATCTGCAGGACGGCGCCATAAGAAGACACTACTTGTACGAGCATGGACTAACACTTAAGAGACACCATATGGAAGGCACCACCGCCATCATTGAAAGAAATAATGACACCAGAAGACTAAAGATGACAGAAGCGGTGCTAATTTACAATCAAAAACCCGCTATTAATATACAACAGCAACCTGAAACGTCGTTACCAACGAGAAGACAGAGGATGCACCCCGCGCGCTGATTGGCGGGCGGACGTTTGGGCACTCCGCTCTCCGCCGATATATACCGCCACACGATCAAACCGCGTCATTCTCTGTCAACAATTCAACCAGACAACACCTCCTGAAGATGGCTAATTAGAGCCGAAAGACGTCTAGAGGAAAACACCATGGACTTCAGTATCCTACTCGGAAATCTGCATCCAGACGACCGCACATTAGTGCGTAACATAGAAAAGATATTCTATAAACAGAATAATGCTATCTCAGCTGTTGACTTTAACAACGCATATATATATATACATATATATGTGCATACGTTTCCTAGTGGATATTTACATACCATATTACAGACAAATTTGTTGGAGGGGTAATGGATATGGTGATGAAAAAATGAATAAAAAAAAAGCATAGTAACGGCAAAGAAAAATTATTATTGAAAAATATCAGGGATGAGGTAGCAAAAACCTAATTGGCTATCTTGTAATCTTGGGACAAAATCTACCTACGGAAGAACTGTCCGTAACACGAAAGATCCTTGGGATAAAAACCACAAAACAAAATCTAAAGAAATGAAATATAACTAGCCATTTTAGAATGGAACGAGATAAAATGCAGTAACATAAATTTAAACGAATTAAATAAATGAAATAGAGATAAACTTAAATGGAAATAAGGTAAAGTAGAACGAATGTAATTCTGTGTGTCTACTAACAATATCGATAGTAATATAAAAGAGAAGGAGAAATACAATAATAAACAATATTGGCCACACATCAAAGAGTTGTTTGAGTTATGAAAAAATATTGAAAAAAGTCCTGATGAGAAAGAAAAATAATAAGGCATAATTTTTGATAACACAAAGCGATAGTGATAAAATGTTGAGAAGAAAAATATAACAGTCTTAGTAGGAATAGAAGTGATATATAAAAAAGTAGAAAAAATATACATCTGTATGCATATAATAGATAAAATAAACATAAGACCAAAACGAAGAATGTGACAGGGTGAGGTGCGTTATACTTATTCAGGTGGTTTGGTGCATACACTCATAAAGGGTATAAGCGGTTGTGACTTTTACCCAATATAAGTCTCGTGTCCTTTTGTGTGTTGTTATAATTAGCTATGTATAGATATTAAAATTTTCCGTTGTTTTTTGAGTAGTCTTTGGGCCGAAATGGTGGTTTTCTCCCAATAAGTGTCCTTCCATGTCTACGTGGTTCACGAGGGCGTTTGTCTGACGGTGGTGCCTAATGTCCGTTTTCTGTTCTTTAAGTCTGCTTGTCAGCCCTCTGTATGTTTTTCCAAAATCTGCGTTGTCGCATCCGTTCCAGGAAATTTTGCAAACGAAGCTGAAGTCGCTGTGTGGTTGTGTGTTCTTCGTGACCAAGTGTCCGATTTTCTTTCCCGTATCGTTGACAATGACCAAACCTGAGGTTCTAAGTGTGCGGGAAATGTCCGAATCTGGGACCACAAGGTATCGTAGCTATGGCTTTTCCGCACTTGTTTGCCTACTTTTGATGTTGGTGACTTTCCGGAGTGACGATGTGAGCAGTCCCTTTGACTATTGGAGATTTTTGAAGGATGTGGTGATGTACTTCAACTCCTCTGCTAGATATTCCTCACTACATATGTATGGGGCAGAAACATGGAACATAAGAGAGGAAGAGAGAAGGAGTTTGAATGTGTTTGAGATGAGGTGTCTGAGAAGTATGATGGGGGTTACTAGGCTAGATAGAGTGAGAAATGAGGAGGTGAGGAGGAGTACGGGGGTGGAAAGGGAGCTGGGAGATAGGGTTGATGAAAGAATATTAGGATGGTTTGGACACATGGAAAGAATGAGTGAAGAAAGACTAGTAAAAGAGGTATGGAAGGCAGATGTGGAGGGAGTGAACATGAGGGGGCGTCCTAGGATGAGGTGGATGGATGGGGTGAAGGGGGCTTTGGGGAAGAGGGGAATGTCTGTTGAGGAAGGACGGGAGAGGGCAGAAGACAGGGGTGAATGGAGAATGGTTGTATATGGATGATGTTGTGATAGCATGAGGTGGAATGGGCTGGTGGATGGGGGTGAGGTAGTATGTGTGAGCAAAATTTGACGCAGCCCGAAGGGATTTCTCCCCGTCCTCTCATTTTATGCAATGGGGGGACGGAGAGGGGGGGTCGCCGATTTAATGAAGCGGCCTTGCTGTGGATGTGCTGTGACTTGCGACACTGCTTCTGACCCAGGGCAGTGGACAAGGTGCAGGGATGACCCGTCATTCAGGAGGTGCTAAGATAAGAGGGAGGGTGGAGGGATGTGGAGTGTATTCATGGATGAAATGGGTGGGAATGATTTTGTCTTTTTCTTTTAGGCTACCCCACTTGTAAGGGGGAAAAAGCCTTGGTATATGTATGTATGTACATATTTGGAGGGCTCTGAGGAAGAACCTGATGTGCACCACTGATTTCGTCCTATTGTCATGGGCACTGAAAAAGTGAATATGGTCATCTTTGTTGGTATATATATATATATATATATATATATATATATATATGTATATACATATATTATATATATATACATACATACATAAATACATATATATATATATATATATATAATATATATATATATATATATATATATATATATATACATATATACATATATCTATCTATCTATCTATCTATCTATCTATCTATCTATCTATCTATCTATATATATATATATATATCTATATATATATATATATAGATATATACCTTGGATTTCGCACTGCTTCCCGATCTGATGTTAACAGTGTCTACGAAAGGTAGTTGTCCATTGTTTTCTTCTTCTACGGAGAATTACATTTTGCTATCAACGTCGTTGAGTTTTCCTTATAAGTCGTGAATGTTTGTTATCTTTTGTGTCATGAAGAGGCAGTCATTAACGGAGCGGAACCAACTGGAGTCGTTGGGGATGATGTGACTAATGTGTTCCTTTTCGAGCATTTCCATTCATAAGGAGGGTGACTCTGCGCTCAATGGAAATCCCATTGGAAGTCCTTGGTGTTGATGGCATTTTGTAGTGTTGAAGGTGAAGGAACCGAAGTTCATGTATTTTTCAACTAGTTCTAGGTAGTCTCGCTTGTTGAGTGGTAATTTGTCGGAGTCCATTTGTTAAGCTGCCTCTGTGATGGCTCGAATGGCACCTTTAATACTGGCATTGGTGTAAAAACTGACTATATCGAAGCTGATGAGTTGTATGTCCGTGAATTTTGTCTTGCTCAGTCTATCAATTAGATCAGCAATATAGAATTCATGGACAAACAACTCATCAGCTTTTATATAGTCAGTCTTTACATCAATATCAGCATCAAAAGTGTCATTAGAGCCATCAATAAGGCAGCTATTGCAAGAGGTAGGCGGAGCACGTTATGTCGTTGATTATCGCGATGAGAAGTGGACGTGTGTTGGACTGTTGTGGAATCACACAAACACATCGAGACATACTCACATCCTTCGATGAAATACACTGACCAGAGCCCCTAGTCATCGTGTCACGTGTTGATTTGGGTGTGTTAGATTAGAATCAGTTCATAATCTATGTTGTTTACATGTACTGTGGACCGAATTGTTACAAGAGCGGAACTTTGTTCGCAACATTTTTAAGTTAGAGGATTCTGTACTTATAGGACCGAACTATATACTTTTTCAATCATCAATAGAGTTGGATTCGAGCCCTGAAGTAGATCAATGCACTGTATTCTTTCTTATTTGTTCTAGCAGCAGCCGCCGGGCTCTTTTATGCGTCTTTGCAAATGGATTAGGAGAGAGGGGAAATGGCAAAACGAAGGAATGAAAGGGGAGAGAAAGGGAGGCAAGGGGGGGAGGGAGTTAGAGTGCGGATGCATCGAGCGACTTCGAGATAGCAACCAGAAAAATATTTTAGCAGGATGGAGGGAGGGGCGAGGAGGAGGAGTGGGACGAGGAGCGAAGTTGAACGGAGGTTATATTCATTTATCATAGTGTACAACCATGGGCCAAGAACCTGTGGTTAGGGGACGGGGATGCTGTTGCTGCTATGTTCTCTTCAGCCACATCGGCATGGGTCTACAACGGGAGTGGGAGGGAGAGGGAGAGGGCAGGGGCGAGGGCGAGGAGTAAGAGAAAGAAAAGAGAGAGAAAGAGAAGAAAGAATCGAAGTAAAAGGAAGAAAAAAGGAAAGAGAAAGAGGAGGAGGAAAGTGAGTGAGAGAGATAAAGAGAGAGTGGGGGCAAATAATAGAGAAAGGGGGAAGGAAAAAGAGTCAAAGACGTTTGAGAGGGTGGAGGAAGCGGAGGAAGAAGAAGAAGAGAAAGAGGAGGAAGAGAATGAATAAGAGGAAAAGGAGAGGAAAAGAAGAAAGATGAAGAAAATGCAGAGAAAGAATAGTAAAAAGAAGTAGGAGGAGAAAGAGGAGGAGGAGGAGGAGGGGGAGGAGGAAGGGCAGGAGGTAATGGGAGAGGAGTACGGGGAGGAGGAAGAGTGAGAAGAGGAGAAGGGACTAGGAAAGGGCCAAGAGGATTTGAAGAGAGGTGAAGAAGGACGGGAAGAGGAGCAGGGGTATGCTTGTTTAAAAGGGGCTTGAGAGAATGTTTGCGGTCATTCCATCTCGCTGTAGCAGAGAAGGTGGAGTAATCGCTGTCCATCCTACCACACTCTGGTGATGTCCAGTTAAAAAGGCCACACTTCTACCTTCCAAATACTTTCAGGTGAGTCAAACAGCATTCGTTCTTCTATTGGCTTGGTGTCGTCATTGTGTAGTGTGTGGTATGGCGTTGTGGCATCAACGGTAGAAATGACTAGACCAATGTCAAGAAAATTATATATATATATATATATATATATATATATATATATATGTATATATATATATATATATATTAGCACAGCGTAATGTAATAGCACATTGGTAAAATGAAACTTGTTAACCCACTGTCGGAGAAAAGAAATCAGAAATACTAATTATCTGTACATTTCGACCACTGACTGTGGTCCTCCTCAGCAGAATGATACATAGAATCCTCTCTCATTAAACACCTACCCAATTTTAATTTATCGAAAGGTCAATGGTGACCAGACTGGATCACATGGATGGCAGCAAACAAATTGATTATGAAAGCGGCAAGACAGATTCCCACATACCAACCCCAAGTAACTTGAGTCCCCTTGCCCGCGTCTCCTAATTGTTCTCTCCCTGTTCATATTTATACTTGTTAACTCTATTCCTCTGGGAGAGGTCACTTGTAACCAGGCTGGACTCGATGAAATCGAATGAGGTTACTGGCTGCTGCTGCTATAGCTGTTGTGGCTGTTGAAGTTACTGCTTTTTGGGCTATGATCCCCTTTGATTTAGTGAATATTTGGATATCTATTTGTGTGTTCATGGTTGTTTTGTCAATATGTGCATGGCTTCTAAAATTGTTCAAAGTTGGGATGTTGAACAATCTGTAAATCATATTACCTACCAAAATAGCTTTATTGTAATAAAATTTCATTTAGATCGGAGAAGCTGTTCTACACTTTCTTAATAGAAAAAATATTTTTTGTTTCTTCCATTAGGAAAGGTTTCCATCAGTCAGGAGCACCACGACGCGAAGGGCCTAAACATTTTAAAGGCTCTGTACTTCCATTTAGAACTTCTGGTGTGTGTACGGACAGGAGGTGGGGCTCGGGATCAAATCCACAAATACGTCCAGAGAGTGCTTATAAGGCCCATCGAATGCTACAAGGATCAACAAGTCGCAGAAGAAACCCTACAAGTAACAAAGTCCTCAGCAGTACTTCCACGTGCTCCAAAGGACCTGGAGAACCCATCTGTCAGTATGGTGTGGCGACATATCTTGGTGTGGACGGGTCTGCTAGTTCTCTCGAGCCTTTCCACCGAGGCACATAAGCTCCGATGGGGGCTGTGTACCCCACGGACTCCTGTGGCGGATTTTGTCGTTCCCTGTGTAAGTTTACTTGTTTGTTTGGTATTATTGACTAATTCGGCTTTGAAAGAAAATTGGAATGAATACTTGCACGATATATGTCACAAGACCCTGTTTTTACTAAAGAAGGTTTTGAGTTTTTATTTTCCAAACCGATGTAAGTGTTCATCTCCACGATAAATCCTTGCCCCTTCAAGCGTATGGGTTTTGAAATTTCCACTTTTCTATTTGATCTAATTGTTCATTCTAGGCTAAATATTTGGACATTTATGTACTATTGAAGAAATGTTCTATTGGAAATCTTATAATATAATACCGTGCACTTCGATGTTTCCTTTCCCAAGGATTAGTTTCATGAACATTCTTAGGACGGTAAGAAATTTTGTACTGACGTGCATGAGATGAAACATGGGTCCCCGGGAGTACCTTCTCAAGTGAATAACACACTCGTCGACCGGTTTCGACTTATGTCCTTTTTAAGAGTTGGTGTTATGACCTGGTGATGGTTCGATTGTTACTTACGTCTTCTTCCGGTCGTTTCCTCTGTGATTATTTCTGTTATGTGATTGGGTTTGCTGCTGCTTCGTGGCAGTTGGTATCCAGCCATTGGTTGATTGGGTTGCCTGTTTGAGTTGGGTGGATAGTCGTGCTATGAGTGTTTGTTTCCTCTTTTGCATTGTGTTTTGGCCTGTCTTCTATGACCATTTCCGTCGACTGTAATACTCACGATACATCTCCGTATCTCTTATTGATGTTGACTGTTGCCTTGATAAATGCTGGCTCCAAGAGTTTCCTTGTCTATCCATGTCTCGAATCCATAGAACAGTCCATGCCAAGATTCCATGTGAGGTCCACATTGACCACTTTCGCAGTGGACGTGTTGTGGTGTCTGAAATCTATTTTGTGCTTTTTAATGTGTTCCTCTAATCCTCTGCCTGTTTCGCCCACATAACTAGTGTGGGATGTTCCAGTTGTGATTGAGTATTCCAGGTTGTCTGGTTGGTAGTGAGTTGTAATTTTAAGGATTACCAAGCCGTGTATCCACGTGCCACATGCTGAATGTTCTCAAGGTATCGTTGTAGATGGAAGTGCCATTGGATAGCATGACTTATATAATGTTCTCTGTTTTATGGAGACACATTTGTACTATTTCACAGTGTTTGTTTTCGAGATGGAGGTGGGCAATTAGGTATCCCGATGAGTGGAATGCTTCCCCAAGTGTCCACAGTAACATCGTGAAGAGTGTTGCCACATAGAATTCTTTCTGAGAGTCATACACAAATGTAACACAGGATTTTTACAAGAAGTATATAATGACACGAG
>NC_134782.1:64676208-64691208 GCF_046742065.1 Oratosquilla oratoria | reverse complement strand
TCGTATCCTGTTCAGCGGTTCCTGGGCCCCTCCCCACTCCTCGGTCGCCCTGTGCTCCCTCCACCCCCTTTTTTTTTTTTTTTTTTTTTTTGAGATAAGAGGGGTGGAGCCGTTTCCATGGCGACACATGGGACAGGGGCGACCGAGTGGTAGAGACACCGTGTCCCCAAGGGAGTCGTCGATGTTCAGCCCCTAGTTCCCGCACCCGCTCCAGAGTGGGTGCGGAGAAACGCCAGCGATGCCACGAAGTCCCTGATGCTGTGGGCGTGCGGGGCATGGCCAGGGTCGGCTCTCTCCAAAATGCGGCAAAGCAGGTGCGCCCGGGACCTCGGGGTTAGGGGAATCCTAAATTTCGAGTTGTAGAAGAGATGATCCTCAGAAATCTCTTCCGTGTGCTCCACGTAGTCTTCGAATGCATGGACCGGGCGCAGCGGTTGTGGGCGTCCTCCCTTCCGGAAGGATTGTATTCTGAGAGGGCCAATCATGTCGTCCGCTCGGCCGTTCCTGGCCAGGAATGTTGGTGATGGAGAGAGGGTTAGGGCCGAGCTGTCCTCCTCCAGTTTGGAGAAGGACGGGTGGCGGGTGATTGCCGCCAGCTGTGAAGCCCTGTACTCCGTAGTCAAGGCGAGCAGAAAGACGACACGTTGAGGGAATTGTTCTTCCTCCATAATGGCCTTTTCGAACGCCAGGTACTGCAGAAGACGATGCAAGGACCAGGCCAGGACCGGTTGATGTCTCGGCTCTCTTGAGGCGCTGATCCCCTTCATTAGGAGGGTTCGCGCCCTCTGTGGCACTCGGATGTTCATGCCAAAGCGTAGCGGATCAGTGAGGGCTGTATAGTGAGGCAAGATAGTCGCCGGTACCCTGTTGGTGGAGTCAGCCAGCCAAGTCAGGAAGTCCAGAACCGTGCTGGCGGAGATGGTCCCCATCGTGTGTCTCCGAAGGCAGTTCCGAAATCTCCGTCCGCACGACCCACACTGCCGCACTGAGGACGGAAGGTGAGCTCTAAGCATTTTGTCTGCTGCCTCTGTAGAGAAGAGTTGGCTGAGAGCTCCCCGTAGAAACTCCAAGTATCAAGTTGGAGTGACGCTTGGAGAGGTGCGGTAAGGGGAGAAGGGCCCCATCTCATTAGCTCCCCGAACCACGGCTGGGTTGGCCAGTAGGGAGCTATCAGGAAGACCTGACCCTTGAAGGACCTGAGGGTCTGCATCACCTTCAGGAGGACCGGTGTCGCTGGAGGAGGAAAATGAATACGTACTTCCAGCTGTTCCAGTCCTCCGTGAAGGCGTCTGGGCCTCCTGTGCGTGTCCTTTGGATGCAGGTGAGGTAGAGGGGGAGCTGGGTCGTGTTTGGGGAGGCAAACAGGTCCACCTCTGGGGTGCCGTAGCGGAGGGAGAGCGACTCGAACACTTGTGGGTATAGTTGCCACATCACGGAGGTCGCCTGAAACCTGAATAGAGCGTCCGCTCAGTCGCTCTCCCGGCCCGGAACATACTTCGCCGAGAGTGATATGACCCTGCGTGATGCCTCGGCGAAGATGTCTTCCGACAGGGCTAGGAGTGGACCTGGTCGGGCCGTACCTTGCCTCTGCACGCACTGTACTGCCGTCACATTGTCTATGTCCAAGCGGACGCTCATGCAGGAGAATTCGGGGTGTCGCTCGAGTCATTCTTTCACCACTATCAGCTCCCGAAGGTTGATGTGTAGTGACCTTCTATCTTCCGACCATCCCCGGCAAGCTTGATGTCTCCAGCTCGACTGGAAGCCCCACCCCATGTCCGAGGCGTCCGCCGCTCCTGCCATTTGAGGTGGGGGCGGGGACTATGGGACCGACCGGCGTAGGGCCCCCGACCGAAGCCAGGGACGCAACAAGCTGTGGAGTGCTGAGGGTACCGGCCCGGGCAGGTCGCGCGGGAGAAGCAGTATGCTCCTGTCGACCTCCCGTACCAGCCGTCGGCGCCCCAAGCGGCTCAGTGGAAGGGCCGGTGTCGCGAAGTTGAGGCAACCCCCCCCCCCCCCCCCGGAGTGCTGACCGGACCTGAGCCACCGACACCATATTGAATCGCAGGGCTTTCAAGAATTTGTTCAGTGCGCTCAGGTTCATAACCAGTCTCGTTTTTCCTGGGCCTTTTTGGGTAAGGTAAAGAGAATCAAATTAGAAGGGCAAGGTGGATCCCGATCCCCGGAGGGTGTAGTGAAGTCACAAAATCGATTGTAGAACGTATAACAACATACATGCGAGGCCGAGGTCGTTTCCGAGCGACCTCGTCCGTGGGCGTTAGTCAAGAGGCTTCGTCCTGGGTGAAGACGTTCCCTGAGCGTCTCCCGCTAAGACGGGCCTGGACCCTCGGTATGTATCCAACTCACCCCAAGTCTTCCCGCGGGAAGTCCTCGAAGCCCGTGGCGAGCGTCCTCATTCAATAGTGTGCTATGGCAGTTTGTGACGTCTCATCACCCACAAGCTGACTTCCATATGTTTAATACCTAGTGACATCATGTGATTATACTGTGACGTCACCGGATTTAATCATGGCGTCATAGGATCGCCTCGTGACGTCACAGGGACACAAACTGACGTCATAGGACTACATCTTATCACACCGTGACATCACTTTATCGCATATTGACGTTACCTGATCACATCGTGAACTATTATCACATCGTGGCATCATATAATCATATCGTGACGACACCAACAAAATGACGTCACAGGACCCCCATCGTGACGTCATATGTTTTCATTGTAATTCCACTGGACCATACAGTAATGTTACAGAATTAGTGATGTCACATGGTCACATCGTGATGCCACAGGGTTACATCATGACGTCACAGGGTCACATTGTGATGTCACAGCATCACGTGACGTCACAGGATCACATCACAGCGTCATAGGATCACATCGTGATGTCACAGAAACACATCGTGACATCCAAGAATCATATAGTGACTTCAAAGGATCACTGACGTCACAGGATCACATTGTGATATAGCGAGGTGTCATTTCCTGGGTGCCTGGACAGCCTAGTAGGGCGGAGTCCAGATCGAGACGTCAAATGATGTCATTCAGGTGATGAGACGACCCCGTACTGAAGAGCGTTTCCACCAGGCGAGACCCCCTCTTTGCTGAATAAAATCCCTCGCCGCTACACAAGGGGGATGTATGTAAGGTCATACCATGAGAAGGGGTGGATCTCGTAAGAGTCCGTCGTGATAGGAGGATAAGGTAAAGATGAACGGAGGTGGTCCTCCACCCCGTCCCCCAACCCGACGGTCGTCGGATTGGGGGGGGGGGGGTCCTCATGAGAGGGGCCTTTCAGTCCTATACCCGCCGCCGGCGCGGAGGGGCGGAGGGAAGGACCAGGAGGGAGTGTGGGAGGGGGGGGGGGCCGGAGCCGGAGGCTCGTTAGAAGGCTGCTCTGGAGGGGGTGGGGGAATGCTCTGGTATGCGCGGCCTGAAAGGCCGGATACCGAGATAGGGCAGAGTCGAAGACGGGGCCTATCAGGGACGGAAGGAGGGTGGTGCCGTGACCGGGATGTGGAGGGTGTAGACGAGCTGAGCGTCCTAGGCCTCTTGGGAGAGATAGAACTCTTTCTCGAGCGGGACTTCCTGTTGGGTCTACGTGAGCGGCTCCGGGAGGAAGGTGGGCTCACGGACACGCCCGAAAAGGAAAGCCGAAAGGTGTTAGAGGGCTACGGCCTGAGTCTTGGCTTTGGCCTGGGCCTGGGGCTTGGCCTGGGCCTGGGACTGGGCCTGGGACTGGGCCTGGGCCTGGGCATGGGCCTGGGCCTGAGCCTGGGCTTCGGCCTCGGCCTGTGTTCCTTACCAGAGACGACTTGGAGACGGGGACGGATTGCGAGCGTATAAGGTCAAAGTCTACGTCTAGGGCCTGACGATGCAAGCCGTGAGGCGTTAGAGAACCATTGATAGTCGGAGGTATGGGGCTGCCGAGAGGACTGATGACCCTTGGGGGTGCCACACTCCGTACCATAAGACACGTCCCCCTGTCCTCCGAGAGGCTCGGGTTCTTACCACGGACGACCCGAAGACGTATGGGGAACGAATAACGAGTGAAAAAGGTCAAAGTCTACGCCTAGGGCCTGACGATGCAAGCCGTAAGGCGTTAGAGGACCATTGATGGTCGGAGGTATGGGGCTGCCGAGAGGCCAGACGACCCCCGGGGGCGCCCTCATCCGCACCACCAGACTTGCAGCAATGGGCACAAACCGGACCAAATAGATATAAGAAGGCAACAACTGGTTCACTAATGGGGTGGTCGAAGAATGGGACAAACCGGCAACCATGCAGAAAGCGCTGAAACTATCAGTTGATTAACAAGCAGGAAACAGACTCACCGGAAAAAAAGCAAAGGCCGGCAGCGGGTATACCGCTCAGTCCGTTTCCGCGCTAGAAGTGACGACTCAGGCGAGCCGACTAAGAAGGGAGGGGTAGGGAGGGGGGTGGGGTGGGGTCGACAATGCGCATACCTGCACAGAGCCGGGAATTTAAAATTTCTGATGATTCTGGTGGAAAATTCCAACCACACTCAACCTTCGGGAAGTGGCCATATGACCAGGAGTGTGGTATGGGATTATCGCTATAGCTTCGCTGTGCAGGTTTCTTTCAGCCGATAATAAATGTATATATACACCTAAGTAAGATGCTGTAATGATTGTAATTTATTTTGTATTACTTGTTTTTGTTTTGTTATCATTTGTCTGTCTGATTTCAATTTATTATTAGTTATATGTCAATTTATTATTATTTACTATTTACCTGGATGCGAAGAGGAGACTGTATGAAGGAGTGATTGTGTCAACAGCACTGTATGGGGCAGAAACGTGGAACATAAGAGAAGAAGAGAGAAGGAGTTTGAATGTGTTTGAGATGAGGTGTCTGAGAAGTATGGTGGGGGTTACTAGGCTGGATAGAGTGAGAAATGAGGAGGTGAGGAGGAGAACAGGGGTGAAAAAGGAGCTGGGAGATAGGGTTGATGAAAGAATATTAGGATGGTTTGGACACATGGAAAGAATGAGTGAAGAAAGACTAGTAAAAGAGGTATGGAAGGCAGATGTGGAGGGAGTGAATATGAGGGGACGTCCTAGGATGAGGTAGATGGATGGGGTGAAGGGGGCTTTGGGGAAGAGGGGAATGTCTGTTGAGGAAGGAAGGGAGAGGACGGAAGACAGAGGTGAGTGGAGAATGGTTGTATATGGATGATGTTGTGATTGCATGAGGAGGAATGGGCGGGGGGCGGGGGGTGGGGGGTGGGGTAGTATGTGTGAGTAAATTTTGACGCAGCCCGAAGGGATTTCTCCCCGCCCTCTCCTTATATGCAAGGGGGGACGGAGAGGGGGGGTCGCCGATTAAATGAAGCGGCCTTGCTGTGGATGTGCTGTGTCTTGCGACACTGCTTCTGACCCAGGGCGGTGGGCAGGGTGCAGGGATGACCCGTCATCCAGGAGGTGCTCAGATGAGAGGGAGGGTGGGAGGGGTGTGGAGTGTATTTAGGGATGAAATGGGTGGGAGTGTTTTTATGCCTTTCCCTTTTTGGCTACCTCCCTTGGAAGGGGGAAAAACCTTGGTATATATATGTATGTATGTATTTACCTGTTTGTTTATGATTTAACTATACCTATGCATTTATTTATGTATTCTATTTGTTATTTACATTATTATAGTTTTTATTTATTATTTTATTATTATAAAAAAAAATTCGCATCCGACCTAGATATGGACCAAAAGGTCTCCTGTCGGCATGCTCCGCCTTTGTAATATACATGTACACACACACACACACACACACACACACACACACACACACACACACACACACACACACACACACACACACACACACACACACACACACACACACACACACACACTCACACACACACACACACACTCACACACACACACACACACACACACACACACACACACACACACACACACACACACACACACACACACACACACACACACACACACACACACACACACACACACACACACACACACACACACACACACACACACACACACACACACACACACACACACATACACACACACACACACACACACACACACACACACACACACACATACTCACACACACACACACACACACACACGCACACACACACACACACACACACACACACACACACACACACACACACACACACACACACACACACACACACACACACACACACACACACACACACACACACATATATGAACTCTGGACTCTCATTCGGGAGGGTAATAGCTATCGGTTAGTAGTCTAACTCGTGATCCAAAACCGTGGTGAATCACACGCTCTTCCGTAAGATCTTCTCCGTAGGGTTAACACGTAAGGAACCTGACGGTAACTTTCCTTGTTATGAGGAATAGGATCGCCCTGAGAGGACCCAAAGTGTCGGAAGCTGGCATTGTATACGAATCTGAATACTCAGACGACGCATGCAAGCTTCTCCAAATAAGCTATGTCGGCCATACGATCACGAATTGGAGGGGACCATATGATCTGGTTTTGTATTCAATTTGACCCTGGAGACGGTCACGTGTAATGGCTGAAACAGGGGTTAATATAAAATCTAACAACATTTTGATGCCTTTTGTATTATCCTCCAGAAAAATATGTAGAGAGAAAATGAGATAAATAATCTCTTAATATAACTGGAGATAAATGTGCTTTGATGATAGCGAGCACCACCTTGGGGGAAATAACGCACAGAAAGTGAAAGACGACATATTTCATTTGTTCTTGAGAGGAGGCGATCCCAGGAATGGAATCGTCTCGTTTGAACTGACAACTCCACGAAG
This sequence comes from Oratosquilla oratoria, assembly GCF_046742065.1. Classification (NCBI taxonomy): domain Eukaryota; kingdom Metazoa; phylum Arthropoda; class Malacostraca; order Stomatopoda; family Squillidae; genus Oratosquilla; species Oratosquilla oratoria. Next base: position 64,684,370 of record NC_134782.1, on the reverse strand, counting down.
GACAATTCGCGAATGACAATTTCGCAAAGGACAACTCCGTGAACGACAATCCCGCGAAGGATAATTCGCGAAGGACAATTCCGTGAAGGATAATTTTGCGAAAGACAATTTCGCGAAGGACAATTCGCGAGGGACAATTTCACGAAGGACAATTCTGCAAAGGAGAATTCGCGAAAGACAATTCCGCAAAGGACAATCCCGTGAAGGTCAAATTTGCGCCGACAATGCAATGCATGGCAATTCCGCGAAGGACAATTCAGCGAAGGATAATTTCGCGAAGGACAATTCCGTGGAGGACAATCACGCGAAGGAAAAATTTGTGACGACAGTGCAATGCATGACAATTCCACGAAGGACATTTCAGGGAAAGACACTTTCAACAAGGACTATTCCGCGCCGATAATGCAGTGCACGGCAATTCAGTGGTAGTGCGATTCAGCGCAAAGGAAAAATGTTGTTAGTAAGCTAGGATATTGTTCATATTGTATATTGTACCTTATTATGTTAATGATGTCTGTATGTATAGTATGTTATTCCACTCACCCTACCTGTAATAAAATAAATGATAACGGTTTGTGAGTTGGCAACTGCGGCCCCACATGGCGACCGCAGTCAGGAAGTATACTACTTCTTATCCTCTCTCTCCGATTTCTAAACCCGTATAGAGAGGACACTTCCCGCTCCTCTATAATCCCTAGGTTAAATACGTTAGGTGGACCCTAGTGGTAACAAGTGGTCCGGGTAGGCATAAGATAAGTGTGTGTGTAGTGTTAAGTGAATATGAAAATAATTTATGTTAGAACACCATAGTTTTGCCTTAACCTTGCCCCTCTTGAGTTATCCACCGGTCACCTAAACTATTGACATACGAGCTTGAACGTACTGCACAGATTTATGTTTGATATGCAGTATATTGTTACCCTGCCATTTAGTCTCAATCTGGTTCGTCAATAACTGGAGGTAGGATTGTTTCTCCAATTAAGATTGGGCTTTAATGGGAGGCGTAACATTAGAAAAAAATAGATTGAATTACGTGGCACACACAATACTCGGTAATCTGGATATGTATGCAGCCGTCATTTTGAAAGTAACTATTTATTAGCAACATTTCCTGAAATTTTCATTCAATTGCAAATAAATAGACTAAAGAATCCGGTTAAAACATTACTGAGCTTGGTGGAGACAAAGGCTTACATATAAAATCCATGCTTGATATGTCATCCCATCTAATAACTCGTCATATTAATATAATCCACCTAATGTGAAAGCATGGAAAACATTTTTATAATTTTTCTGGCGGTCATATCTCAGATACTGATAATTAATTTGAGGATAAGAAAGAGATACTGAGTAATTTCAGTATTATGTGAACATCATAGTATAATTTTAAAGTCTACCATACATACAGATGGTTTTCTTTAAAGTTGACATTTTCTTTTACCTCTCACTCTCCCCCTCTGGATTTCCTATGACGTCACGGTGGAGGTGCGTGGAGGGGGGGTGCTCAACGTACCTTATAGTATTCGTTTTACGTTGGTTATGCTTACCTCTATTGATCATCCGCACACAGTAATACCAATAGATGGGTCATACATGAGGTCTGAGCTGTCATTCGAGAGGGTAGTATCTGTTGATCACGAGTCCAACACGTGATCCAAGACCATCGTGAATTAAACACACACACGTACACACACATTCACACACAAGAGCTCGCGAACGCGTGCACACACACATAGAATATATATGTATGTATGTACACACACACACACACACACACACACACACACACACACACACACACACACACACACACACACACACACACGGAGTTGGAGCTATGCTTATGTAGTCCTGTCTTTTTTCTTCATTTACCAAACCTTACCTTAGATTCATTCATAGTGTTGGTCTGGATTATGTTTTTATCGAGCTTTTTCTTGACGTCTCTCAAACAAGTTTGCTTTATATATTGTACATGACGCTTTCAAAAACAAAAATCACTCGAATGATGTGTACATGTGAGTATAGGAGCGGTAAATGTAGAGGAAGGGGAGCTGCGAGTAGGAACTGAAGACTGTGGGGGTGGAGGAAGAGAACTAGGAACATTTGCTTGTTGCTGAGTACTGCTAATATACAAGGAACCAGAAGTCACTTCCCTAAGTCTACATGAAAGCTTTGTCGCAAAAGACAGTAGTGTCTCATCTGTCTTATATCTGAGAGAAGAGGCAGCTCTCCTTTCAAAAGGGGCTAAGAGAATGATGTATAAAAGAAACTCCAAAATAAGGCGGAACCTATCCAGAGAGATAGTGTCATGATCAACCCACTCTGAATGGGAGAGAGAATCTAAGGCTTCAACCACAGTTTTGCTGGCCTGGGCCTGATCACACCTATAGTCAAGAGTGCTCAATTTGGATGTAAGAGCATCAGCCAGATTAAAACACTATTGACAAGATTTTCCTAGAGGGTTATCAGAAAAAAATAAGGAAACTAGACCAAAAGATGCCGTAATTATACCCTAAAGACTTGGGGTCGAGACAGGAAGCAGATAACACATCTGAAGCCAGAGAATTAGACACAAGCTGTGACATTACGAAAGAAATTTTCTCCGACAGCCAAGAATATATGGAATTTATACAAAAATTTGTTATCACAAAATCTCAAAAGAATATTACAGGAATGCTTACTACAAGAATATATATGGAAATACACAATAGACAACATTGATAAACAATTCAAAATAACCAGTCGGAGGCGACGTATCGAAACCGGCAATCACGCATGCCAATTCTTCATTCAATCTAGGCATGAACTCATCCAGTCTCCAAGTTAATCGCCATAAACACAGCAACCATAGGCAAGCGTTCCACCAAAGCTGAAGACGATGGCGATAAACAAAAGTTCAAACGAAGCCAGAAGACGAAGAACCACGAGGCATTTGTCTTTCAATAGAATCACGTGGCGGACCTTGCCAATACACTGTAGTTTAGCACCATCACTTCTTAAAAGATACTAAATTCTGTAACCCTAGAAACTAGAAATGGAGACAGAAAAAAAACAACAACACAAATACAAGCGCAATATGGCGGCCGGCTCCAAAGATCACAACATTGTAAGGTTCAAAGTTGCGTTTGGAATACTTTTGAATGTACACAGAGTTCACACAATATCTAATGCTTTTATACCGCTGCCACTATATGTATAAGGGTGGCCAATAAAACACTGAATACGAATAGATTAATGTCTATACAGCACTACATATACAAGCGTGCGGTCACTTAGGGGGCAGAACTAAAACTGCCTTTGATGCCAAGCCACGCCACCAAGCTCAGACTTGGCGGGAAAATCAATGACACGCACTTGGTATGAACGCTTGATTCTCACATTAATGCATTGAATATACAGATATATAAAGGAGGTAGCCAAAATACAAAGGCATAAAAAGCACTCCCATCCATTCTAACCCTATTACACTCCACTCCCCTCCACCCTTCCCCCCCTCTTATCTCTGCATTTCCTCCTAGATGACGGGTCATCCCTGCATCTTGTCCACTGCCCTAGGTCAGAAACAATGTCGCAAAACACAGCACATCCACAGCAAGGCCGCTTCATTAAATCGGGAACCCCCCTTCTCCGTCCCTTCATGCAGAAAAGGAGAAGACGGCGAGAAATTCCTTCGGATTGCGTCAGATTTTCTCACACATACTTCGTCACCCACCATCTATTTCACCTCATACATCACAACATCATCCATATACAACCATTCTCTATTCACCCCTGTCTTCTGTCCTCTCCCGTCCTTCCTCCACAGACATTCCCCTCTTCCCTAATGCCCCTTTTACCCCATCCATCCATCTCATCCTAGGTCACCCCCTGATGTTTACTCCTTCCACATCTACCTTCCACATCTCTTTTACTAGTCTTTCTTCACTCATTTTTTCCATGTGTCCAAACCATCCTAATACTCTTTCATCCACCCTATCTTCCAACTCCCTTTCCACCCCTGTCCTCCTCCTCACCTCCTCATTTCTCACTCTATCCAGCCTAGTAACTCCTCTCATACTCCTCAGACACCTCATCTTAAACACATTCAAACTCCTTCTTTCTTCCTCTCTTATGTTCCATGTTTCTGCCCCATACAGTGCTGTTGGTACAATCACTCCTTCATACAATCTCTTCTTAGCATCCATTCCCAAATATCTATTTTTCATTACACATTTTAATCCAGCAAGGTATTCACTCGCTTCTTCCAATCTACATTCTACTTCCACCTCCACCCAAGCACCCAAGTATCTAAAACTAACCACTTCCTCCAGTCTCTCCCTTAATACTCACTTCCAGTCTGCTGCTACTTTCACCCCTTGTACATCCCATCACCTTACCTTTACCCACATTTATCTTCAACTTCCTTCTTTCACACACTTTCCCAAACTCTGTCACTAACTTCCTCAACTCCTCATCTGATCCTGCTACAAGCGCAGTCGTCCGCAAGCAACAGCTGGCCTATCTCCCACTTTTCTTAATTTTCTTTAACCATCTCCAATCCCTGACCCACCACCCTTGCACTTACCTCTCGCACCACCCCATCCATGTATAAATTGAACAGCCAGGGTGACATAACACATTCCTGACGAAGTCCCACCTTTACCTCAAAACACTTACTCTCTCCATTTCTAATCCTGACACACGCTCCACTACTCTCGTAAAAACTCTTGACAGCTCCTAAAAGCTTTCATCCTATCCCGTATATCTGCAATACCTCCCACAGTGCCTTCCTATCTACTCTGTCATAAGTCTTTTCTAAATCCACAAAAGCCCAAAAGACATCCTTACCTTTTCCTATAGCTTTCTCATATATCTGTCTTACCACAAAAATCTGATCTACGCAACCTCTTCCTGTCCTAAACCCACACTGTTCCTCACCAATTACTCCCTCTGTTCCTCTCCTAATCCTCTCAATGAAGACCCTCCCATAAACCTTCTCAACTACACTTGATAAGCTAATCCCTCTGAAACTACTACACTCATACTTGTCCCCTTTTCTCTTGTAAAGTGGAACTATGCAGGCACTCCTCCAGTCCTTTTGCACTCTACCCTGTCTTAAACAAACATTAAATAACCTCACCAGCCAGTCAACCATCACTGTACCTCCTTTTATCAGACATTCTTCATGACATCCATCCATACAAGGTGCCTTACCTACTCTCATCCTCTTAAAAAATGCTTTCACTTCATCCTTCCCTATTTCTCCTCCATTTTCCTCACTCATTACGGTAATTTTCTTAGCACTCATCACTGCAACTACCTTTCCCTCCCTATCCTCCTTCACATTTAGCAACGCCCTAAAATACTCTGCCCATCTTACTCTTACTGCCTTCTCTTCCATTATCATCTCTCCATCTTCAACTTTTACCTTTTCTTCTGTACCTGATTCGCCTCCTCTTCCTCTTTTAATTTCTTTCCAAAACATCTTTTTATTACTTTCAAAATTTCCTGTCATATTCTTACCACACTTCACATCTGCTCTCCTCTTTGCCTCTTCATCTTATGCTTTATTTCTCTTTTCTTTGTACCTCTCATATGTTTCCCTTGTCCTGTTTTGTAACCAATCTGTGAAAGCTTGCTTCTTCTCTTCTACAACCTTCTTTACTTCCTCATTCCACCACTTACTACCCTTCCTTCTATTTCCTTCCATTCTCTTTCTTCCACACACCATCTTTGCACACCTTGTGACTCCCTCCTTGAACCACCCCCACTCCTCCTCTACTCTTAGCTCTACTCTATCCTTCACTCTCTCCCACTCCTCTCTCAGGTTCTTCTTGTACTCCTTCTACATTTGTTTCTCATTAAAGCTGTTCCCTCTATGCACCTCCCTACCTTTTGTCCTTTTTCTCTTTCTCCATCTATCCTCCACTCTCAACCTACCTTCCACCAGAAAATGATCTGATATTCCTTCACTCTCTCCCCTTAGAACATGTATATCCTTAACTCTTCCTATTATACTCCTATCTACCACTACATAGTCCATTAGCGCTCTGTCTAGCTTTCTTATTCGTTGTATAAGAGTGGAAATGGCAAGACGAAAGGAAAAAAGCTGAAAAAGGGAGGCAAGGGGTGGAGTTGAAGTGCGGGGCAGCGACCGACTTCATAGCAGCCAGAAAAAATATTCTAGCAAGAGGAAGAGAAGGGCGAGGAGGAAAACTGGGATGAGGAGCGGGATGTCTGTCGGGAGGCGGAGTTGAATGCAAGTTATTAGAGTGTGCTACCCTCTCACCGACCAGGAAACTTTGGAGAGGGGGGCGGGGCTAAGGGTGGTGGTATGTTCCCTTCAGTCACATCGGCATGGATCTATAACGGGAATGGGAGGGAGAGGGAGAGGCCGAGGGCGAAGAGCAGGGGCGGGATTGGGAAAGGAGAGAGAAAGATAAAGAGAAGAGAGAACCGAAGGAGAAGGATGAGAAAGAGGAGGAGGAGGAATGAGAGAGAGAGAGAGAGAGAGAGAGAGAGAGAGAGAGAGAGAGAGAGAGAGAGAGAGAGAGAGAGAGAGAGAGAGAGAGAGAGAGAGAGAGAGAGAGAGAGAGAGAGAGAGAGAGAGAGAGAGAGAGACAGAGAGAGAGAGAGAGGAGGGGGGGAGGCAAAGAAGAGGGGCAGGGAGAGGGAAAGTGAGACAGAGAGAGAAGGGGAGATAGAGGGGAAGGGAGAGGGAAAGGGAAGGACGTCGACAAGCGAGAGAGGGAGGAAGGGGAGGAAGAAGAAGAGAAGGAGGATGAAGAGAATGAATATTTGATAGGAAAAGAGAAAGGGAAAGAAAAAGAATTAAGAAAATACAGTGAAAGAATATTAAAAAAAAACAAGAGGAGGAAGAGGAGGAGGAGGATGGAGGTGTAGGAAGCATTGAGAGCGGAGTACGGGGAGGAGGAGGAGTAAGAAGAGGAGAAGGAGGGACTAGGAAAGTGGTCAGGAGGATTTGAGGCACGATGAAGAAGGAGGGGAGGAGGAGCAGGGGTATGCTTGTTTATAAACAGGCTTGAGAGAATTCTTTCGGGCATTCCATATCGCTGTAGCAGAGAACGTGGACTAATCGCTGTCCATCCTACCGCACTCTGGTCATATAGCAAGAAGGCCACGCTTTTTCCTTCCAAAGAATTTCAGGTGAGTCAAACAAACACTACGCCTTTCTCTATTGGCTTGGTGTTGTCATCGTGTATAGCGTGTGGCCTGGCTCTGTGACTTCAAACATAGAAATGACTGGACCACTATCAGGAAAATAATCAATTTTTTTTTTTTTTTTTTTTTTTTTTTTTTTTTTTTTTTTTTTGTAATTAAGAAAACGATTGAACAGTATTCTGGTTTGAGGTTATCCCTCTCGGATGAACGTAGCTTTATAACAAAGTCTGACAACGAAAAGTTATATGGCAGGACATATCGTCTAATATATCAATCCTCTCCCGGGCGCTATACGTCGCACATTGTTAATTTTCATAAGCCACGATTTGTAATAAAGGGAACTATTGATCAATATTAATCAGATCTAGCTCAAACTAGCTTTAAGGAGACACAGACAATTTCCCTGACAGAAATGGCAGTCATAATGATAAGAATAAAATAACTTTATCAAATATTTTACACTTTAAATAGTCCAGTTTAGCAGGTAAGCCCACCTGCAATCAATAGCAGTACATAAGAAGTAACCTTCGCCTTAAAAAGTATAAAAAACAACGCATGAGAAAGATAGCATGTCGATAGATCTTCTGAAAAAAGCAGGGGAAGAAGTTCACTGCAGGTCACGTCTATGTATCCAGAGTATACGCAGAGAAGGAGCTCGTGAATCTTAGGGCAAAGTTATAGTGATCTTACTTTACAAGAAATGAGACCAAAGTGAGCTTAGTAATTATCAATCATTTAATTTGTCATAAAATGTATGCAAAGTGTTCCCAAGATTCTTACAAACAGAATGAATAATTATTTAGATGAAACATGTCAAGTAAAAAGTTAAATTTTGCAAGCGGATACCGCACTACAGAGCATGAGCAGACAATGAATAAAGTGATCGAAAGAACAACTGAATACACTAAGCTTTTTTCATTGGGTTTTGTAGAACAAAAACAATACTGACCACTATTCAACACAGGGTGCAATCAAACACAGTGTTAGGATTCAACGGAATA
>NC_134782.1:64671208-64673708 GCF_046742065.1 Oratosquilla oratoria | reverse complement strand
CTTGTTGCCAGGCTGGACTCGATTAAATCGACTGAGGTTACTGGCTGCTGCTATAGCTGTTGTGGCTGTTGAAGTTATAGCTTTTTGGGCTATGATCCTCTTTGATTTAGTGAATATTTGGATATCGATTTGTGTGTTCATAGTTGTTTTGTCAATATGTGCATGGCTTATAAAATACGAGCAATTGATCAAAGTTAGGATGTAATAAGATTTCATTTAGATCGGAGAAGCTGTTCTACACTTTCTTATTAGAAAAAGAATTTGTTTCTTTTATTAGGAAAGGATTCCACGCGTCAGGAGCACCACCAGGGACCTTGGCTGCTCTCACAACGTACGACGGAGTAACGCGAAGGGCCTACACACATTTTAAAGGTCTAGTTCCATTTAGAGCTTCTGGTGTGTGTACGGACAGGAGGTGGGACTCGGGATCAAATCCACAAATACGTCCAGAGAGTGTTTATAAGGCCCATCGAATACTACAAGGATCAACAAGTCGCAGAAGAAACCCTACAAGTAATAAAGTCCTCAGCAGGACTTCCACGTGCTCCAAAGGACCTGGAGAACCCATCTGTCAGTATGGTGTGGCGACATATCTTGGTGTGGACGGGTCTGCTAGTTCTCTCGAGCCTTTCCACCGAGGCACAGAAGCTCCGATGGGGGTTGTGTCCCCCACGGACTCCCGTGGCGAATTTTGACGTTACCTGTGTAAGTTCACCTGTTTGTTTTTGGTATTATTGAATAATACGACTTTGAAACAAAATTGGAATGAATACTTGCACGATATATGTCACAAGACCCTGTTTTTATTAAAGAAGGTTTTAAGTTTTTATTTTCCAAACCGATGTAAGTGTTCATCTCCACGATAAATCCTTGCCCCTTCAAGAGCAGTTGAACTAATTATCTAGTGAACACAAATTAATTAAAAACAAAGTGTGTGTGGATAACAATATGTCACAAAACCCTGAATTTAGCATGGGTTTTTAAATGCCCACTTTCATATTTTATCTAATTGTTCATTCTAGGCTAAATATTTGGCCATTTATGTACTGTTGAAGAAATTCTCTATTGGGAATCTTATAATATGATACCGTGCACTTCGATGTTTCCCTTCCCAAGGATTAGTTTCATGAACATCCTTAGGACGGTAAGAAATTTTGTACTGACGTGGATGAGATGAAACATGGGCCCCTGGGAGTACCTTATCAAGTGAATAACACACCCGTCGACCGGTTTCGACTTATGTCCTTTCTAAGAGTTGGTGTTATGACCTGGGGATGGTTCGATTGGTTCTTAAACCGCCAGTCATTCCATTCATGATTAGTTCTATTATGTGATTGGGTGTGCTGCTGCTTCGTGGCAGTTGGTATCCAGCCGTTGGTTGATTGGGTTACCTGTTTGAGTTGGGTGGAAAGTCGTGCTATGAGTGTTTGTTTCTTCTTTTGCATTGTGTTGTGGCCTATCCCCTATGACCATTTACGTCGACTGTGATACTCACGATACATCTCCGTATCTCTTATTGATGTTGACTGTTGCCTTGATAAATGCTGGCTCCAAGAGTTTCCTTGCCTATCCACGTCTCGAATCCGTAGAAGAGTCCATGCCAAGATTCCATGTGAGGTCCACATTGACCACTTTTGCAGTGGACGTGTTGTGGTGTCTGAATTCTGTTTTGTGCTTTTTAATATGTTCCTCTAATCCTCTGGCTGTTTCGCCCACATAGATATTGTGGGATGTTCCAGTTGTGATTGAGTATTCCAGGTTGTCTGGTTGGTAGTGAGTGGTCATTTTCAGAATTACCAAGCCGTGTATCCACGTGCCACATGCTGAATGTTCTCAATGTATCGTTGTAGATGGAAGCGCCGTTGGATAGTCGTTTGATATGATGTCCTCTCTTTTACTGAGACACATTCGCACTATTTCACGGTGATTTAGGTATCTCGATGGGTGGAATACTTCCCCAAGTGTCCACAGTAACATCGTGAAGAGTGTTGCCACATAGGATTCTTTCTGAGAGTCATACACAAATGTAACATGGGGTTTTTACAAGAAGTATATAATCACACGAGGGAAACGTTCCACAGAAGTGAAAGACGCCCTAAGGACGGAGACTGCACCAGGTAAGTTATACTAACCCACGGTACTTTTATTATTCACAACGATATTTTGAGAGGGTTCGGCACAAGCCTAGTTGGTGCCCGTGGCATTAGCAAACTCGACTTGGTTAAAGTGAATAGGCCATCCACCCCTTCCAAAACAACATAGTGTGTTACATTCCATGTGGAACTTCCTACATGATCTACCTGGCCGAATCTTGCAGAGGGATGAAGACACAACATAATTGGCGCAGAGAGGACGTGAGACACCACCGTACGTTCACTGCGATGGAGGTGTATGTGAACTTTGCGGGACACATACCAGACTAGGAATGATCTAAGATATATTTTCGGGGCATGAAAAAGAAGGGAAGTCAATTTGAGAACGAGGTATTTATTTAGACAAC
>NC_134782.1:64646208-64661208 GCF_046742065.1 Oratosquilla oratoria | reverse complement strand
ATATAAAGATGCCAACAGTTTGTATAGTGCAGAAGTGCAATGCCGTTAGACTGAAAGGTGATAAAAATATACATTTCTTTTGACTACCCAAAGATAAAGAACTTAGTGTTGCGTGGCCTCAAGTCCATGTGTTCCTTTGTAATAGATGTACTTTCCATGTTACCATCTGTTTCGGGTAGTTGTAGCCACGCCCTAGTTTTTTCGTCTTCCTGAATTACCGATCGTATGAAATACAATATTCTATGTTCCGTGTGTATTATTCCTTTGTTATCCTTTTATTTTAGTAAGCTAGGATATTGTTCATATTGTATATTGTACCTTATTATGTTAATAATGTCTGTATGTGTAGTATGTTATTCCACTCACCCTACCTGTAATAAGATAAATGATAACGGTTTGTGAGTTGGCAACTGCGGCCCCACATGGCGACCGCAGTCAGGAAGTATACTACTTCTTATCCTCTCTCTCCGATTTCTAAACCCGTATAGAGCGGACACTTCCCGCTCCTCTATAATCCCTAGGTTAAATATGTTAGGTGGACACTAGTGGTAACAAGTGGTCTGAGTAGGCATAAGATAAGTGTGTGTGTAGTGTTAAGTGAATATGAAAATAATTTATGTTAGAACACCATAGTTTTGCCTTAACCTTGTCCCTCTTGAGTTATCCACCGGTCACCTAAACTAAGCTTGAACGTACTGCACAGATTTATGTTTGATATGCAGTATATTGTTACCCTGCCATATAGTCTCAATCTGGTTCGTCAATGACTGGAGGTAGGATTGTTTCTCCAATTAAGATTGGGCTTTAATGGGAGGCGTAACATTAGAAAGAAATGGATTGAATTACGTGGCACACACAATACTCGGTAATCTGGATATGTATGCAGCCGTCATTTTGAAAGTAACTATTTATTAGCAACATTTCCTGAAATTTTCATTCAATTGCAAATAAATAGACTAAAGAATCCGGTTAAAACATTATTGAGCTTGGTGGAGACAAAGGTCTACATATAAAATCCATGCTTGACATGTCAGCCCATCTAATAACTCGTCATATTAATATAATCCACCTAATGTGAAAGCATGGAAAACATTTTTATAATTTTTCTGGCGGTCATATCTCAGATACTGATAATTTGAGGATAAAGAGATACTGAGTAATTTCAGTATTATGTGAACATCATAGTATAATTTTAAAGTCTACCATACATACAGATGGTTTTCTTTAAAGTTGACATTTTCTTTTACCTCTCACTCTCCCCCTCTGGATTTCCTATGACGTCACGGTGGAGGTGCGTGGAGGGGAGGTGCTCAACGTACCTTATAGTATTCGTTTTACCTTGGTTATGCTTACCACTATTGATTATCCGCACACAGTAATACCAATAGATCGGTCATACATGAGTTCTGAGCTGTCATTCGAGAGGGTAGTATCTGTTGATCACGAGTCCAACACGTGATCCAAGACCATCGTGAATTAAGCACACACACATTCACACACATGAGCTCGCGAACGCGTGCACACACACAGAGAATATATATGTATGTTTGTACACACACACACACACACACACACACACACACACACACACACACACACACACACACACACACACACACACGGAGTTGGAGCTATGCTTATGTAGTCCTGTCTTTTTTCTTCATTTACCAAACCTTACCTTAGATTCATTTATAGTGTTGGTCTGGATTATGTTTTTATCGAGCTTTTTCTTGACGTCTCTCAAACAAGTTTGCTTTATATATTGTACATGACGCTTTAAAAAACAAAAATCACTCGAATGATGTGTACATGTGAGTATAGGAGCGGTAAATATAGAGGAAGGGGAGCTGCGAGTAGGAACTGAAGACTGTGGGGGTAGAGGAAGAGAACTAGGAACATTTGCTTGTTGCTGAGTACTGCTAATATACAAGGAACCAGAAGTCACTTCCCTAAGTCTACATGAAAGCTTTGTCGCAAAAGACAGTAGTGTCTCATCTGTCTTATATCTGAGAGAAGAGGCAGCTCTCCTTTCAAAAGGGGCTAAGAGAATGATGTATAAAAGAAACTCCAAAATAAGGCGGAACCTATCCAGAGAGATAGTGTTGTGATCAACCCACTCTGAATGGGAGAGAGAATCTAAGGCTTCAACCACAGTTTTGCTGGCCTGGGCCTGATCACACCTATAGTCAAGAGTGCACAATTTGGATGTAAGAGCATCAGCCAGATTAAAACACTATTGACAAGATTTTCCTACAGGGTTATCAGAAAAAAATAAGGAAACTAGACCAAAGGATGCCGTGATTATACCCTAAAGACTTGGGGTCGAGACAGGAAGCAGATAACATCTCTGAAGCCAGAGAATTAGACACAAGCTGTGATATTACGAAAGAAATTTTCTCTGACAGCCAAGAATATATGGAATTTATACAAAAATTTGTTATCACAAAATCTCAAAAGAATATTACAGGCATGCTTACTACAAGAATATATATGGAAATACACAATAGACAACATTGATAAACAATTCAAAATAACCAGTCGGAGGCGACGTATCGAAACCGGCAATCACGCATGCCAATTCTTCATTCAATCTAGGCATGAACTCATCCAGTCTCCAAGTTAATCGCCATAAACACAGCAACCATAGGCAAGCGTTCCACCAAAGCTGAAGACGATGGCGATAAACAAAAGTTCAAATGAAGCCAGAAGACGAAGAACCACGAGGCATTTGTCTTTCAATAGAATCACGTGGCGGACCTTGCCAATACACTGTAGTTTAGCATCATCACTTCTTAAAAGATACTAAATTCTGTAACCCTAGAAACTAGAAATGGAGACAGAAAAAAAAGCACAAATACAAGCGCAATATGGCGGCCGGCTCCAAAGATCACAACATTGTAAGGTTCAAAGTTGCGTTTGGAATACTTTTGAATGTACACAGAGTTCACACAATATCTAATGCTTTTATACCGCTGCCACCATATGTATAAGGGTGGCCAATAAAACACTGAATACGAATAGATTAATGTCTATACAGCACTACATATACAAGCGTGCGGTCACTTAGGGGGCAGAACTAAAACTGCCTTTGATGCCAAGCCACGCCACCAAGCTCAGACTTGGTGGGAAAATCAATGACACGCGCTTGGTATGAACGCTTGATTCTCACATTAATGCATTGAATATACAGATATATAAAGGAGGTAGCCAAAATACAAAGGCATAAAAACCACTCCCATCCATTATAACCCTATTACACTCCCCTCCCCTCCACCCTTCCCCCCCTCTTATCTCTGCATTTCCTCCTGGATGACGGGTCATCCCTGCATCTTGTCCACTGCCCTAGGTCAGAAGCAGTGTCGCAAAACACAGCACATCCACAGCAAGGCCGCTTCATTAAATCGGGAACCCCCCTTCTCCGTCCCTTCATGCAGAAAAGGAGAAGACGGCGAGAAATTCCTTCGGATTGCGTCAGATTTTCTCACACATACTTCGTCACCTACCATCTATTCCACCTCATACATCACAACATCATCCATATACAACCATTCTCTATTCACCCCTGTCTTCTGTCCTCTCCCGTCCTTCCTCCACAGACATTCCCCTCTTCCCTAATGCCCCTTTTACCCCATCCATCCATCTCATCCTAGGTCGCCCCCTGATGTTTACTCCTTCCACATCTACCTTCCACATCTCTTTTACTAGTCTTTCTTCACTCATTTTTTCCATGTGTCCAAACCATCCTAATACTCTTTCATCCACCCTATCTTCCAACTCCCTTTCCACCCCTGTTCTCCTCCTCACCTCCTCATTTCTCACTCTATCCAGCCTAGTAACTCCTCTCATACTCCTCAGACACCTCATCTTAAATATATTCAAACTCCTTCTTTCTTCCTCTCTTATGTTCCATGTTTCTGCCCCATACAGTGCTGTTGGTACAATCACTCCTTCATACAATCTCTTCTTAGCATCCATTCCCAAATGTCTATTTCTCATTACACATTTTAATCCAGCAAGGTATTTACTCGCTTCTTCCAATCTACATTCTACTTCCACCTCCACTCCTCCCTTTCCTGCCACATTCGCACCCAAGTATCTAAAACTATCCACTTCCTCCAGTCTCTCCCTTAATACTCACTTCCAGTCTGCTGCTACTTTCACCCCTTGTACATCCCATCACCTTACCTTTACCCACATTTATCTTCAACTTCCTTCTTTCACACACTTTCCCAAACTCTGTCACTAACTTCGTCAACTCCTCATCAGATCCTGCTACAAGCGCAGTCGTCCGCAAGCAACAGCTGGCCTATCTCCCACTTTTCTCCATTTTCTTTAACCATCTTCAATCCCTGACCCACCACCCTTGCACTTACCTCTCGCACCACCCCATCCATGTATAAATTGAACAGTCAGGGTGACATAACACATTCCTGACAAAGTCCCACCTTTACCTCAAATCACTCACTCTCTCCATTTCTAATCCTGACACACGCTCCACTACTCTCGTAAAAACTCTTGACAGCTCCTAAAAGCTTTCATCCTATCCCGTATATCTGCAATACCTCCCACAGTGCCTTCCTATCTACTCTGTCATAAGTCTTTTCTAAATCCACAAAAGCCCAAAAGACATCCTTACCTTTTCCTATAGCTTTCTCATATATCTGTCTTACCACAAAAATCTGATCTACGCAACCTCTTCCTGTCCTAAACCCACACTGTTCCTCACCAATTACTTCCTCTGTTCCTCTCCTAATCCTCTCAATGAAGACCCTCCCATAAACCTTCTCAACTACACTTGATAAGCTAATCCCTCTGAAACTACTACACTCATACTTGTCCCCTTTTCTCTTGTAAAGTGGAACTATGCAGGCACTCCTCCAGTCCTTTTGCACTCTACCCTGTCTTAAACAAACATTAAATAACCTCACCAGCCAGTCAACCATCACTGTACCTCCTTTTATCAGACATTCTTCATGACATCCATCCATACAAGGTGCCTTACCTACTCTCATCCTCTTAAAAAATGCTTTCACTTCATCCTTCCCTATTTCTCCTCCATTTTCCTCACTCATTACGGTAATTTTCTTAGCACTCATCACTGCAACTACCTTTCCCTCCCTATCCTCCTTCACATTTAGCAACGCCCTAAAACACTCTGCCCATCTTCCTCTTACTGCTCTCTCTTCCATTATCATCTCTCCATCTCTACCTTTAGCCTTTTCTTCTCTAACTGATTCGCCTTCTCTTCCTCTTGTAATTTCTTTTCAAAACGTCTTTTTATTACTTTCAAAATTTCCTGTCATATTCTTACCACACTTCACATCTGCTCTCCTCTTTGCCTCTTCATCTTATGCTTTATTTCTCTTTTCTTTGTACCTCTCATATGTTTCCCTTGTCCTGTTTTGTAACCAATCTGTGAAAGCTTGCTTCTTCTCTTCTACAACCTTCTTTACTTCCTCATTCCACCACTTACTACCCTTCCTTCTATTTCCTTCCATTCTCTTTTTTCCACACACCATCTTTGCACACCTTGTGACTCCCTCCTTGAACCACCCCCACTCCTCCACTCTTAGCTCTACTCTATCCTTCACTCTCTCCCACTCCTCTCTCAGGTTCTTCTTGTACTCCTTCTACATTTGTTTCTCATTAAAGCTGTTCACTCTATGCACCTCCCTACCTTTTGTCCTTTTTCTCTTTCTCCATCTATCCTCCACTCTCAACCTACCTTCCACCAGAAAATGATCTGATATTCCTTCACTCTCTCCCCTTAGAACATGTATATCCTTAACTCTTCCTATTATACTCCTATCTACCACTACATAGTCCATTAGCGCTCTGTCTAGCTTTCTTATTCGTTGTATAAGAGTGGAAATGGCAAGACGAAAGGAAAAAAGCTGAAAAAGGGAGGCAAGGGGTGGAGTTGAAGTGCGGGGCAGCGACCGACTTCATAGCAGCCAGAAAAAGTATTCTAGCAAGAGGAGGACAACTGGGATGAGGAGCGGGATGTCTGTCGGGAGGCGGAGTTGAATGCAGGTTATTAGAGTGTGCTACCCTCTCACCGACCAGGAAACTTTGGAGAGGGGGGCGGGGCTAAGGGTGGTGGTATGTTCCCTTCAGTCACATCGGCATGGATCTATAACGGGAATGGGAGGGAGGAGAGGGAGAGGCCGAGGGCGAGGAGCAGGGGCGGGATTGGGAAAGGAAAGAGAAAGATAAAGAGAAGAGAGAACCGAAGGAGAAGGATGAGAAACAGGGGGAGGAGGAATGAGAGAGAGAGAGAGAGAGAGAGAGAGAGAGAGAGAGAGAGAGAGAGAGAGAGAGAGAGAGAGAGAGAGAGAGAGAGAGAGAGAGAGAGAGAGAGAGAGAGAGAGAGAGAGGGGGGTGGGGGGAGGCAAAGAAGAGGGACAGGGAGAGGGAAAGTGAGACAGAGAGAGAAGGGGAGATAGAGGGGAAGGGAGAGGGAAAGGGAAGGACGTCGACAAGCGAGAGGGGGAGGAAGGGGAGGAAGAAGAAGAGAAGGAGGATGAAGAGAATGAATATTTGATAGGAAAAGAGAAAGGGAAAGAAAAAGAATTAAGAAAATACAGTGAAAGAATATTAAAAAGAAACAAGAGGAGGAAGAGGAGGAGGATGGAGGTGTAGGAAGTAATGAGAGCGGAGTACAGGGAGGAGGAGGAGTAAGAAGGGGAGGAGGAGTAAGAAGAGGAGAAGGAGGGACTAGGAAAGGGTCAGGAGGATTTGAGGCGCGATGAAGAAGGAGGGGAGGAGGAGCAGGGGTATGCTTGTTTATAAACAGGCTTGAGAGAATGCTTTCGGGCATTCCATATCGCTGTAGCAGAGAACGTGGACTAATCGCTGTCCATCCTACCGCACTCTGGTCATGTAGCAAGAAGGCCACGCTTTTTCCTTCCAAAGAATTTCAGGTGAGTCAAACAAACACTACGCCTTTTTCTATTGGCTTGGTGTTGTCATCGTGTATAGCGTGTGGCCTGGCTCTGTGACCTCAAACATAGAAATGACTGGACCACTGTCAGGAAAATAATCAATTTTTTTTTTTTTTTTTTGTAATTAAGAAAACGATTGAACAGTATTCTGGTTTGAGGTTATCCCTCTCGGATGAACGTAACTTTATAACAAAATCTGACAACGAAAATTTATATGGCAGGACATATTGTCTAATATATCAATCCTCTCCTGGGCGCTATACATCGCACATTGTTAATTTTCATAAGCAACGATTTGTAATAAAGGGAACTATTGATCAATATTAATCAGATCTAGCTCAAACTAGTTTTAAGGAGACACAGACAATTTCCCTGACAGAAATGGCAGTCATAATGATAAGAATAAAATAACTTTATCAAATATTTTACACTTTAAATAGTCCAGTTTAGCAGGTAAGCCCACCTGCAATCAATAGCAGTACATAAGAAGTAACCTTCGCCTTAAAAAGTATAAAAAACAACGCATGAGAAAGATGGCATGTCGATAGATCTTCTGAAAAAAGCAGGGGAAAAAGTTCACTGCAGATCACGTCTATGTATCCAGAGTATACGCAGAGGAGCTCGTAAATCTTAGGGCAATGTTATAGTGATCTTACTTTACAAGAAATGAGACCAAAGTGAGCTTAGTAATTATCAATCATTTAATTTGTCATAAAATGTATGCAAAGTGTTCCCAAGATTCTTACAAACAGAATGAATAATGATTTAGATGAAACATGTCAAGTAAAAAGGTAAATTTTGCAAGCGGATACCGCACTACAGAGCATGAGCAGACAATGAATAAAGTGATCGAAAGAACAACTGAATACACTAAGCTTTTTTCATTGGGTTTTGTAGAACAAAAACAATACTGACCACTATTCAACACAGGGTGCAATCAAACACAGTGTTAGGATTCAACGGAATATTTGCATTAAAGGTATTACTGTAATTCGACTACATAAAGATAGAACAAATTGAAAATCCAAAATATTACGAGGCTATACAATTCTATCCAAGGGATTCACAGCTTGTCTGTAAAATGTTTTCAGATAACTGAGTTGAGAGGGTAAAGGCTTGGGCATTAATAGGTAATGTTTCAATTGTCTGAGAATTAAGAATGACATTACTCTCATATAAAAAAACAGCGAAAGAATTACAAGACATACTAAATGAATTAAAGAAAGTCTTGAAGTAGGTTTGAAAATGAATAGATAATGTTCAACTCAAAAAACCTAAGTAAAGGAATCAAATGCGATGATGAGTATCTTGAAGACATTGAAAAACATAATCATGTAGGTCAAACACTAAAACTGACCAAAGATAATAAAAATAAAAGAGACTTATCACAACTGATTGGACAGTATGTGGTAAATATAGGAACATGACGTCCCGCTACGAGACAAATCTGTTTTGGGTAACTTCAATGTCATTACTGGGAATGACCAAGTAGACTATGAAGCTTGGCAGCCTTGAGGATCGTGAAAAACTGTAGGATGCCTTCAAAGGTGAAACTCTGAAAGCTATCAAGGAGTGCGCTGGAGAATGCCCAAGATCGAGTAGTGCCTGGGTCCTCGATCTATGTTGGAAATAGAAAAGACGAACTAGAGGTCTTATATAGAAGGATAAAGAATGTTATGTTTTAATGCGAATTACCTCAGACGTGGTTAATGAACAGTAAAGAAATGACGCTAAAAATTGTTACATAAGTGAGGACTGTCCGAGCAACCGGTTTGCAACTAGTATAGACGCGTATATGTACATGTATATGTATATGTATATGTATATGTATATGTATATGTATATGTATATGTATATGTATATGTGTATGTATATGTATATGTATATGTATATGTATATGTATATGTATATGCATATGCATATGCATATGCATATGCATATGTATATGTATATGTATATATATATATATATATATATATGCATATGCATATGTATATGCATATGCATATGTATATGTATATGTATATGTATATGTATATGTATATGTATATGTATATGTACATGTACATGTACATGTACATGTATATGTATAGGTATATGTATTTGTATGTATATGTATATGTATATGTATATGTATATGTATATGTATATGTGCATGTATATATACAGTGTTGTACAAATATTTTCCCGCGTTCATATACTTAGCAGTTGTACTATCATAGTGGAGATGGGTTGAACGAAAACTTTCGTGTATATGTATGTAATTCGAGCATACAAATATATAAGAAAAGTTGCGCTCAACTTATATCTCTCTTGATGGTGTAATGGTCTAAGTCACCACAGCACTGCTCACGTGCTGGCCCTAGGTTTGAGCCCTCAGGCGTACCACGTTTCAATTTCTGCGTTGCCTCCACGGTTCTTCCGATGTTGATGGCTTAGAATTAAAGTGCATTGTGGTTGATAAAGATGTATCTCTAGTCACTGGGACCCATTCATTGTTGTGCATGTGTGTGTGTGTGTGTGTGCGTGTGTGTGTATAATTATGAATATGCATATTGGTGTAGCCAGGTTGGATATTTTTTGTAGGCCTACGAGATTTAAAGGTATGACACAATTTGCTTTATGTTTCTCCTTGTGTACGTTTACAATATTGTGTAAATTTGCTTATTATATTCGTGGATCGGTATTTATTGGAGGGAAGGCCTATATATAAAGAAAATGATAGTTGTTTATGAAAGGAGGTTTTTGACACTGAGCGCTTCTTAGGGATATTCATTAGGGCTTGTATTGTTTCTCAGGAGGCATGGGTCGGAGAGATAGTTGTAGAATACGGTAGAAACACGGATTTTTCTTTAGTGAGAGGTATACTGAAATGAGAAGCTGTAGTATGAGAGAAAGTTAGATAGGATGTGGATTCTAGTCGAAGAAAAGGTATGTGTAAATGTTTGTTCATGCGGGCGCGATTTTGTTCGCGGTATGTGTATATTTTCTATGAGAGGTAAGTCGAATTCGCTTTCCTCTGTGTCTTGCCCTCTCCCCACCGTGCACGAATAACAGAGAACAGGGGAGAAGACAAAAAAAAAAAAAAAAAAAAAAATCCCTGGTGAATATGATGGGTGATATTTACATGGCTATACACGATTTCTCGTGTATACGGCACTGGGGAGAGGCGCCGTTATCAAATGGTCTGTGCCGTGAGGTATGGGAGTGATGTGTCGGATGAGGTGGTTGTATATGGCGTGAAGTGTTTCTAGGTGTCTCATGTGTAGCTTATGTTGACTGGGACAGGAGCGGCCTGACTAAAGCAAAGTACAATCGACGCTTGTTGGAAAGTGTTTCGGTTTTGAAGCGCATAAGCCATCCCAATGCCTACTGTTATAGCGAGGAGGTACAGCCTCTAATATATATTATATTTAAACACTGTGAAAGGTCACTTGTTGCCAGGCTGGACTCGATTAAATCGACTGAGGTTACTGGCTGCTGCTATAGCTGTTGTGGCTGTTGAAGTTATAGCTTTTTGGGCTATGATCCTCTTTGATTTAGTGAATATTTGGATATCGATTTGTGTGTTCATAGTTGTTTTGTCAATATGTGCATGGCTTATAAAATACGAGCAATTGATCAAAGTTAGGATGTAATAAGATTTCATTTAGATCGGAGAAGCTGTTCTACACTTTCTTATTAGAAAAAGAATTTGTTTCTTTTATTAGGAAAGGATTCCACGCGTCAGGAGCACCACCAGGGACCTTGGCTGCTCTCACAACGTACGACGGAGTAACGCGAAGGGCCTACACACATTTTAAAGGTCTAGTTCCATTTAGAGCTTCTGGTGTGTGTACGGACAGGAGGTGGGACTCGGGATCAAATCCACAAATACGTCCAGAGAGTGCTTATAAGGCCCATCGAATACTACAAGGATCAACAAGTCGCAGAAGAAACCCTACAAGTAATAAAGTCCTCAGCAGGACTTCCACGTGCTCCAAAGGACCTGGAGAACCCATCTGTCAGTATGGTATGGCGACATATCTTGGTGTGGACGGGTCTGCTAGTTCTCTCGAGCCTTTCCACCGAGGCACAGAAGCTCCGATGGGGGTTGTGTCCCCCACGGACTCCCGTGGCGAATTTTGACGTTACCTGTGTAAGTTCACCTGTTTGTTTTTGGTATTATTGACTAATACGACTTTGAAACAAAATTGGAATGAAGACTTGCACGACATATGTCACAAGACCCTGTTTTTATTAAAGAAGGTTTTGAGTTTTTATTTTCCAAACCGATGTAAGTTTTCATCTCCACGATAAAACCTTGCCCTTTCAAGAGCAATTGAACTAATTATCTAGTGAACACAAATTTATCAAAAACAAAGTGTGTGTGGATAGCAATATGTCACAAAACCCTGAATTTAGCATGGTTTTTTAAATGCCCACTTTCATATTTTATCTAATTGTTCATTCTAGGCTAAATATTTGGACATTTATGTACTGTTGAAGAAATTCTCTATTGGGAATCTTATAATATAATACCGTGCACTTCGATGTTTCCCTTCCCAAGGATTAGTTTCATGAACATCCTTAGGACGGTAAGAAACTTTGTACTGACGTGGATGAGATGAAACATGGGCCCCTGGGAGTACCTTATCAAGTGAATAACACACTCGTCGACCGGTTTCGACTTATGTCCTTTTTAAGAGTTGGTGTTATGACCTGGGGATGGTTCGATTGGTTCTTAAACCGCCAGTCATTCCCTTCATGGTTAGTTCTATTATGTGATTGGGTGTGCTGCTGTTTCGTGGCTGTTGGTATCCAGCCATTGGTTGATTGGGTTGTCTGTTTGAGTTGGGTGGATAGTCGTGCTATGAGTTTTTGTTTCTTCTTTTGCATTGTGTTGTGGCCTATCCCCTATGACCATTTCCGTCGACTGTGATACTCACGATGAATCTCCGTATCTCTTATTCATGTTGACTGTTGCCTTGATAAATGCTGGCTCCAAGAGTTTCCTTGCCTATCCACGTCTCGAATCCGTAGAAGAGTCCATGCCAAGATTCCATGTGAGGTCCACATTGATCACTTTTGCAGTGGACGTGTTGTGGTGTCTGAATTCTGTTTTGTGCTTTTTAATGTGTTCCTCTAATCCTCTGGCTGTTTCGCCCACATAGATATTGTGGGATGTTCCAGTTGTGATTGAGTATTCCAGGTTGTCTGGTTGGTAGTGAGTGGTCATTTTCAGAATTACCAAGCCGTGTATCCACGTGCCACATGCTGAATGTTCTTAATGTATCGTTGTAGATGGAAGTGCCGTTGGATAGCATGACTTATATGATGTCCTCTATTTTACTGAGACACATTCGCACTATTTCACTGTGATTTAGGTATCTCGATGGGTGGAATACTTCCCCAAGTGCCGACAGTAACATCGTGAAGAGTTTTGCCACATAGGATTCTTTCTGAGAGTCATACACAAATGTAACACGGGTTTTTTACAAGAAGTATATAATCACACGAGGGAAGCGTTCCACATATATGGAAGACGCCCTAAGGATGGAGACTGCACCAGGTAAGTTATACTAACCCACGGTACTTTTATTCACAACGATATTTTGAGAGGGTTCGGTACAAGCCTAGTTGGTGCCCGTGGCATCAGCAAACTCGACTTGGTTAAAGTGAATAGGCCATCCACCCCCTTCCAAAACAACATAGTGTGTTACATTCCATGTGGAACTTCCTACATGATCTACCTGGCCGAATCTTGCAGAGGGATGAAGACACAACATAATTAGCGCAGAGAGGACGTGAGACACCACCGCACGTTCACTGCGATGGAAGTGTATGTGAACCTTGCGGGACACATACCAGACAAGGAATGATCTAACATATATTTTCGGGGCATGAAAAAGAAGGGAAGTCAATTTGAGAACGAGGTATTTATTTAGACAACAGCCAACATGAATCTGAGATGAGGCGATGAAATGTGGGTTTCACGGTTGGCAAAGCTGATCACTGAGGGACACCGTCCACGTGAGCCACAATACGAGGACAAGTCACAAAACAACTCTAAAGAGTAGAAAACATCTCATAGCCCGACTGCCTACCCAAGTCGGACACACCAACCTACGAATAAGAACAGCAGCACCCAATCGTATAACAGGACGAGTCAGGAGGAGGAGGAACTAAAGGCCAACTGGCGTCAGCATGGAGTGAGGTCTTTAAACCCCATCCTGTGCAAGGACCACATTGCTTTAGCACCTTGCACAGTGTTAACTCCTTCATGAACAGTTGTAGTGACCTCATTCCCGACGAGACTGTTGATCTCTCTCAGATGAAGATGATCCCCTTATCTGCCCCATTATTTTGGAGGAGGTAAAGGGGGTTATCTCGGCATTAAAACTAAAATCCCCTGGCCCCTCAGGCATCGATGCACACATACTCAAACGTATGCCAGACAACATAATTTCACACATGACGACACTATATAATAGCTCACTAGCCTCTGGGTACTTCCCACAACTATTCAAGGCCTCCCACACCATCCTCATTCCTAAACCCCAGAAACCCGACTCCGCCCCCCTTTCATACCGGCCCATCTCCCTTCTGGAGTACTTTGGTAAGGTGTTTGAGCACGTCCTATGCCGCCGCCTGACCGTGTACCTAGAGACGGAGAATGTGCTGAGGGATTGCCAATTTGGTTTTCGGCCGGGGCGCGGTGCAGACGACGTAATATCCATGATCACTCAATGGGTTCAAAGACCGCCAGAAGGTCGCCCTGGTAAGGCTATTTTGGTTTGTAAGGATGTGGAGAAGGCATTCGATACTGTCTGGCATGAAGTGGCGGGGCTGTCTGTCCCAACCTTTTGTGCCGAAGGCTGGAGTACCGCAAGGGTCAGTCCTTGCCCCCACTCTGTACAATCTACAAACGAATGACCTGCCAGAGCCAGCTTATCCACGCAACCAGGCTCTAACTCTTTCGTATGCGGACGACACTAACCACATAAGCAGACACAAAACGCTGCAGGGAGCGTTACACGTAATGCAAAACATCCTAGACGGGGCACACGCGTGGGAGCAACAGTGGCGCATTAAGACCAACGCGTCGAAATGCAATGCTGTATACTTCTGCTGCAAACAAACCAACAGAACAATCACAAACACTCCTCTTAAAATAAACAACACAAACATCCTAGTGAAGGACCATACCTGTGTGCTGGGTAACACACTTGATAGTGGCCTTACCTGGACCCCACACTTCCGCAAGCAGGGAGGGAAGGCTAGGGCTGTGCTGGGTAAGCTAAGACGCTTCAAAACTGCAACACTGAGAACCAAACGTCGATTGTACCTAGCCCTCGTCAGACCGATTCTGTGCCAGTCCCCGGGACTAAGCCAGCTGACATGTCCCACTAATAACTACGAGCATCAGAAGGTTCAGAATGCCGCTGTCCAGTTCATCACGGGTTTGCGATGGAGCGACTTCAGAACCACTGAGTCTCTACACCAAATTTCCAACATCCGTCCACTCAAGCAACACAAACACAAACTTCCCTCAAGACACCTAGAAAAACTGCACGACAAACACAAACATCTGATACAACACATTACACCTAGACCACACCGTACAGACTATCTGTCAGCTGCGCCCGTCCCACGTGCGGTGTACACGATAAGACGTGTATAACCGTACCTACCAATAATACACCCCTTCACCAGTTTGACTGGTGATAGCCATAATGATGTAATAATAATAATAATAATGATAATGATAATAATAATAATAATAATATCGCATGTAGCCCATTAACTGACAGGCTACAAGAATATACAAACAGCTCAAACCCAACCTGGGGTAAAACAGGAGTTCTCATGCCTTACCTGGGGCTAATCAGGAACGCCCTCTACACGCGGGAAGTGAAATCTACTCACTTCCCGTAAGTTACACACACACACCTCTCACGAACATGGCCACTTCCCACGCACAAACATCTACGCTTACTTTTTCTTCGACTAAAATTCGCTTCCTTTCTAACCTTCTCTTATACTACATCTTCTCATTTCAGTTTACCTCCCACTA
>NC_134782.1:64631208-64638708 GCF_046742065.1 Oratosquilla oratoria | reverse complement strand
TTGTATAGTGCAGCAGTGCAATGCCGTTAGACTGAAAGGTGATAAAAATATACATTTCTTTTGACTACCCAAAGATAAAGAACTTAGTGTTGCGTGGCCTCAAGTCCATGTGTTCCTTTGTAATAGATGTACTTTCCATGTTACCACCTGTTTCGGGTAGTTGTTGCCACGCCCTAGTTTTTTCGTCTTCCTGAATTACCGATCGTATGAAATACAATATTCTATGTTCCGTGTGTATTATTCCTTTGTTATCCTTTTATTTTAGTAAGCTAGGTTTTGTTCATATTGTATATTGTACCTTATTATGTTAATGATGTCTGTATGTATAGTATGTTATTCCACTCACCCTACCTGTAATAAAATAAATGATAACGGTTTGTGAGTTGGCAGCTGCGGCCCCACATGGCGACCGCAGTCAGGAAGTATACTACTTCTTATCCTCTCTCTCCGATTTCTAAACCCGTATAGAGCGGACACTTCCCGCTCCTCTATAATCCCTAGGTTAAATATGTTAGGTGGACACTAGTGGTAACAAGTGGTCTGAGTAGGCATAAGATAAGTGTGTGTGTAGTGTTAAGTGAATATGAAAATAATTTATGTTAGAACACCATAGTTTTGCCTTAACCTTGTCCCTCTTGAGTTATCCACCGGTCACCTAAACTAAGCTAGAACGTACTGCACAGATTTATGTTTGATATGCAGTATATTGTTACCCTGCCATATAGTCTCAATCTGGTTCGTCAATGACTGGAGGTAGGATTGTTTCTCCAATTAAGATTGGGCTTTAATGGGAGGCGTAACATTAGAAAGAAATGGATTGAATTACGTGGCACACACAATACTCGGTAATCTGGATATGTATGCAGCCGTCATTTTGAAAGTAACTATTTATTAGCAACATTTCCTGAAATTTTCATTCAATTGCAAATAAATAGACTAAAGAATCCGGTTAAAACATTATTGAGCTTGGTGGAGACAAAGGTCTACATATAAAATCCATGCTTGACATGTCAGCCCATCTAATAACTCGTCATATTAATATAATCCACCTAATGTGAAAGCATGGAAAACATTTTTATAATTTTTCTGGCGGTCATATCTCAGATACTGATAATTTGAGGATAAAGAGATACTGAGTAATTTCAGTATTATGTGAACATCATAGTATAATTTTAAAGTCTACCATACATACAGATGGTTTTCTTTAAAGTTGACATTTTCTTTTACCTCTCACTCTCCCCCTCTGGATTTCCTATGACGTCACGGTGGAGGTGCGTGGAGGGGAGGTGCTCAACGTACCTTATAGTATTCGTTTTACCTTGGTTATGCTTACCACTATTGATTATCCGCACACAGTAATACCAATAGATCGGTCATACATGAGTTCTGAGCTGTCATTCGAGAGGGTAGTATCTGTTGATCACGAGTCCAACACGTGATCCAAGACCATCGTGAATTAAGCACACACACGTACACACACATTCACACACATGAGCTCGCGAACGCGTGCACACACACATAGAATATATATGTATGTATGTACACACACACACACACACACACACACACACACACACACACACACACACACACACACACACACACACACACACACACACACACACACACGGAGTTGGAGCTATGCTTATGTAGTCCTGTCTTTTTTCTTCATTTACCAAACCTTACCTTAGATTCATTTATAGTGTTGGTCTGGATTATGTTTTTATCGAGCTTTTTCTTGACGTCTCTTAAACAAGTTTGCTTTATATATTGTACATGACGCTTTCAAAAACAAAAATCACTCGAATGATGTGTACATGTGAGTATAGGAGCGGTAAATATAGAGGAAGGGGAGCTGCGAGTAGGAACTGAAGACTGTGGGGGTGGAGGAAGAGAACTAGGAACATTTGCTTGTTGCTGAGTACTGCTAATATACAAGGAACCAGAAGTCACTTCCCTAAGTCTACATGAAAGCTTTGTCGCAAAAGACAGTAGTGTCTCATCTGTCTTATATCTGAGAGAAGAGGCAGCTCTCCTTTCAAAAGGGGCTAAGAGAATGATGTATAAAAGAAACTCCAAAATAAGGCGGAACCTATCCAGAGAGATAGTGTCGTGATCAACCCACTCTGAATGGGAGAGAGAATCTAAGGCTTCAACCACAGTTTTGCTGGCCTGGGCCTGATCACACCTATAGTCAAGAGTGCTCAATTTGGATGTAAGAGCATCAGCCAGATTAAAACACTATTGACAAGATTTTCCTACAGGGTTATCAGAAAAAAATAAGAAAATTAGACCAAAAGATGCCGTGATTATACCCTAAAGACTTGGGGTCACGACAGGAAGCAGATAACATCTCTGAAGCCAGAGAATTAGACACAAGCTGTGACATTACGAAAGAAATTTTCTCTGACAGCCAAGAATATATGGAATTTATACAAACATTTGTTATCACAAAATCTCAAAAGAATATTACAGGAATACTTACTACAAGAATATATATGGAAATACACAATAGACAACATTGATAAACAATTCAAAATAACCAGTCGGAGGCGACGTATCGAAACCGGCAATCACGCATGCCAATTCTTCATTCAATCTAGGCATGAACTCATCCAGTCTCCAAGTTAATCGCCATAAACACAGCAACCATAGGCAAGCGTTCCACCAAAGCTGAAGACGATGGCGATAAACAAAAGTTCAAATGAAGCCAGAAGACGAAGAACCACGAGGCATTTGTCTTTCAATAGAATCACGTGGCGGACCTTGCCAATACACTGTAGTTTAGCACCATCACTTCTTAAAAGATACTAAATTCTGTAACCCTAGAAACTAGAAATGGAGACAGGAAAAAAAAAAAGCACAAATACAAGCGCAATATGGCGGCCGGCTCCAAAGATCACAACATTGTAAGGTTCAAAGTTGCGTTTGGAATACTTTTGAATGTACACAGAGTTCACACAATATCTAATGCTTTTATACCGCTGCCACCATATGTATAAGGGTGGCCAATAAAACACTGAATACGAATAGATTAATGTCTATACAGCACTACATATACAAGCGTGCGGTCACTTAGGGGGCAGAACTAAAACTGCCTTTGATGCCAAGCCACGCCACCAAGCTCAGACTTGGTGGGAAAATCAATGACACGCGCTTGGTATGAACGCTTGATTCTCACATTAATGCATTGAATATACAGATATATAAAGGAGGTAGCCAAAATACAAAGGCATAAAAACCACTCCCATCCATTATAACCCTATTACACTCCCCTCCCCTCCACCCTTCCCCCCCTCTTATCTCTGCATTTCCTCCTGGATGACGGGTCATCCCTGCATCTTGTCCACTGCCCTAGGTCAGAAGCAGTGTCGCAAAACACAGCACATCCACAGCAAGGCCGCTTCATTAAATCGGGAACCCCCCTTCTCCGTCCCTTCATGCAGAAAAGGAGAAGACGGCGAGAAATTCCTTCGGATTGCGTCAGATTTTCTCACACATACTTCGTCACCTACCATCTATTCCACCTCATACATCACAACATCATCCATATACAACCATTCTCTATTCACCCCTGTCTTCTGTCCTCTCCCGTCCTTCCTCCACAGACATTCCCCTCTTCCCTAATGCCCCTTTTACCCCATCCATCCATCTCATCCTAGGTCGCCCCCTGATGTTTACTCCTTCCACATCTACCTTCCACATCTCTTTTACTAGTCTTTCTTCACTCATTTTTTCCATGTGTCCAAACCATCCTAATACTCTTTCATCCACCCTATCTTCCAACTCCCTTTCCACCCCTGTTCTCCTCCTCACCTCCTCATTTCTCACTCTATCCAGCCTAGTAACCCCTCTCATACTCCTCAGACACCTCATCTTAAACACATTCAAACTCCTTCTTTCTTCCTCTCTTATGTTCCATGTTTCTGCCCCATACATTGCTGTTGGTACAATCACTCCTTCATACAATCTCTTCTTAGCATCCATTCCCAAATGTCTATTTCTCATTACACATTTTAATCCAGCAAGGTATTTACTCGCTTCTTCCAATCTACATTCTACTTCCACCTCCACTCCTCCCTTTCCTGCCACATTCGCACCCAAGTATCTAAAACTATCCACTTCCTCCAGTCTCTCCCTTAATACTCACTTCCAGTCTGCTGCTACTTTCACCCCTTGTACATCCCATCACCTTACCTTTACCCACATTTGTCTTCAACTTCCTTCTTTCACACACTTTCCCAAACTCTGTCACTAACTTCGTCAACTCCTCATCTGATCCTGCTACAAGCGCAGTCGTCCGCAAGCAACAGCTGGCCTATCTCCCACTTTTCTCCATTTTCTTTAACCATCTCCAATCCCTGACCCACCACCCTTGCACTTACCTCTCGCACCACCCCATCCATGTATAAATTGAACAGCCAGGGTGACATAACACATTCCTGACGAAGTCCCACCTTTACCACAAAACACTCACTCTCTCCATTTCTAATCCTGACACACGCTCCACTACTCTCGTAAAAAAACTCTTGACAGCTCCTAAAAGCTTTCGTCCTATCCCGTATATCTGCAATACCTCCCACAGTGCCTTCCTATCTACTCTGTCATAAGTCTTTTCTAAATCCACAAAAACCCAAAAGACATCCTTACCTTTTCCTATAGCTTTCTCATATATCTGTCTTACCACAAAAATCTGATCTACGCAACCTCTTCCTGTCCTAAACCCACACTGTTCCTCACCAATTACTTCCTCTGTTCCTCTCCTAATCCTCTCAATGAAGACCCTCCCATAAACCTTCTCAACTACACTTGATAAGCTAATCCCTCTGAAACTACTACACTCATACTTGTCCCCTTTTCTCTTGTAAAGTGGAACTATGCAGGCACTCCTCCAGTCCTTTTGCACTCTACCCTGTCTTAAACAAACATTAAATAACCTCACCAGCCAGTCAACCATCACTGTACCTCCTTTTATCAGACATTCTTCATGACATCCATCCATACAAGGTGCCTTACCTACTCTCATCCTCTTAAAAAATGCTTTCACTTCATCCTTCCCTATTTCTCCTCCATTTTCCTCACTCATTACGGTAATTTTCTTAGCACTCATCACTGCAACTACCTTTCCCTCCCTATCCTCCTTCACATTTAGCAATGCCCTAAAATACTCTGCCCATCTTCCTCTTACTGCCTTCTCTTCAACTTTTACCTTTTCTTCTGTACCTGATTCGCCTCCTCTTCCTCTTTTAATTTCTTTCCAAAACATCTTTTTATTACTTTCAAAATTTCCTGTCATATTCTTACCACACTTCACATCTGCTCTCCTCTTTGCCTCTTCATCTTATGCTTTATTTCTCTTTTCTTTGTACCTCTCATATGTTTCCCTTGTCCTGTTTTGTAACCAATCTGTGAAAGCTTGCTTCTTCTCTTCTACAACCTTCTTTACTTCCTCATTCCACCACTTACTACCCTTCCTTCTATTTCCTTCCATTCTCTTTCTTCCACACACCATCTTTGCACACCTTGTGACTCCCTCCTTGAACCACCCCCACTCCTCCTCTACTCTTAGCTCTACTCTATCCTTCACTCTCTCCCACTCCTCTCTCAGGTTCTTCTTGTACTCCTTCTACATTTGTTTCTCATTAAAGCTGTTCACTCTATGCACCTCCCTACCTTTTGTCCTTTTTCTCTTTCTCCATCTATCCTCCACTCTCAACCTACCTTCCACCAGAAAATGATCTGATATTCCTTCACTCTCTCCCCTTAGAACATGTATATCCTTAACTCTTCCTATTATACTCCTATCTACCACTACATAGTCCATTAGCGCTCTGTCTAGCTTTCTTATTCGTTGTATAAGAGTGGAAATGGCAAGACGAAAGGAAAAAAGCTGAAAAAGGGAGGCAAGGGGTGGAGTTGAAGTGCGGGGCAGCGACCGACTTCATAGCAGCCAGAAAAAATATTCTAGCAAGAGGAAGAGAAGGGCGAGGAGGAAAACTGGGATGAGGGGCGGGATGTCTGTCGGGAGGTGGAGTTGAATGCAGGTTATTAGAGTGTGCTACCCTCTCACCGACCAGGAAACTTTGGAGAGGGGGGCGGGGCTAAGGGTGGTGGTATGTTCCCTTCAGTCACATCGGGATGGATCTATAACGGGAATGGGAGGGAGAGGGAGAGGCCGAGGGCGAGGAGCGGGGGCGGGATTGGGAAAGGAAAGAGAAAGATAAAGAGAAGAGAGAACCGAAGGAGAAGGATGAGAAAGAGGGGGAGGAGGAATGAGAGAGAGAGAGAGAGAGAGAGAGAGAGAGAGAGAGAGAGAGAGAGAGAGAGAGAGAGAGAGAGAGAGAGAGAGAGAGAGAGAGAGAGAGAGAGAGAGAGAGAGAGAGAGAGAGAGAGAGAGAGAGAGAGAGAGAGAGAGAGAGAGAGAGAGAGAGAGAGAGGCAAAGAAGAGGGACAGGGAGAGGGAAAGTGAGACAGAGAGAGAAGGGGAGATAGAGGGGAAGGGAGAGGGAAAGGGAAGAACGTCGACAAGCGAGAGGGGGACGAAGGGGAGGAAGAAGAAGAGGAGGATGAAGAGAATGAATATTTGATAGGAAAAGAGAAAGGGAAAGAAAAAGAATTAAGAAAATACAGTGAAAGAATATTAAAAAGAAACAAGAGGAGGAGGAGGAGGAGGATGGAGGGTAGAAAGTAATGACAGCGGAGTACGGGGAGGAGGAGGAGTAAGAAGAAGAGGAGGAGGGACTAGGAAAGGGTCAGGAGGATTTGAGGCGCGATGAAGAAGGAGGGGAGGAGGAGCAGGGGTTTGTTTGTTTATAAACAGGCTTGAGAGAATGCTTTCGGGCATTCCATATCGCTGTAGCAGAGAACGTGGACTAATCGCTGTCCATCCTACCGCACTCTGGTCATGTAGCAAGAAGGCCACGCTTTTTCCTTCCAAAGAATTTCAGGTGAGTCAAACAAACACTACGCCTTTCTCTATTGGCTTGGTGTTGTCATCGTGTATAGCGTTTGGCCTGGCTCTGTGACCTCAAACATAGAATTGAGTGGACCACTATCAGGAAAATAATCAAAGTATTTTTTTTTTTTTTTGTAGTTAAGAAAACGATTGAACAGTATTTTGGTTTGAGGTTATCCCTCTGGGATGAACGTAACTTTATAACAAAATTTGACAACGAAAAGTTATATGGCAGGACATAATTATCGTCTAATATAT
The DNA here is from genome assembly GCF_046742065.1 of Oratosquilla oratoria. Taxonomy (NCBI): domain Eukaryota; kingdom Metazoa; phylum Arthropoda; class Malacostraca; order Stomatopoda; family Squillidae; genus Oratosquilla; species Oratosquilla oratoria. The sequence goes on along the minus strand of NC_134782.1, from coordinate 64,631,495 downwards.
CAATCCTCTCCTGGGCGCTATACGTCGCACATTGTTAATTTTCATAAGCCACGATTTGTAATAAAGGGAACTATTGATCAATATTAATCAGATCTAGCTCAAACTAGCTTTAAGGAGACACAGACAATTTCCCTGACAGAAATGGCAGTCATAATGATAAGAATAAAATAACTTTATCAAATATTTTACACTTTAAATAGTCCAGTTTAGCAGGTAAGCCCACCTGCAATCAATAGCAGTACATAAGAAGTAACCTTCGCCTTAAAAAGTATAAAAAACAACGCATG
>NC_134782.1:64613708-64626208 GCF_046742065.1 Oratosquilla oratoria | reverse complement strand
TCCATGTGAGGTCTACATTGATCACTTTTGCAGTGGACGTGTTGTGGTGTCTGAATTCTGTTTTGTGCTTTTTAATGTGTTCCTCTAATCCTCTGGCTGTTTCACCCACATAGATATTGTGGGATGTTCCAGTTGTGATTGAGTATTCCAGGTTGTCTGGTTGGTACTGAGTGGTCATTTTCAGAATTACCAAGCCGTGTATCCACGTGCCACATGCTGAATGTTCTTAATGTATCGTTGTAGATGGAAGTGCCGTTGGATAGCATGACTTATATGATGTCCTCTCTTTTACTGAGACACATTCGCACTATTTCACTGTGATTTAGGTATCTCGATGGGTGGAATACTTCCCCAAGTGCCGACAGTAACATCGTGAAGAGTTTTGCCACATAGGATTCTTTCCGAGAGTCATACACAAATGTAACAGGGTTTTTTTACAAGAGGTATATAATCACACGAGGGAAGCGTTCCACATATATGGAAGACGCCCTAAGGATGGAGACTGCACCAGGTAAGTTATACTAACCCACGGTACTTTTATTCACAACGATATTTTGAGAGGGTTCGGCACAAGCCTAGTTGGTGCCCGTGGCATCAGCAAACTCGACTTGGTTAAAGTGAATAGGCCATCCACCCCCTTCGAAAACAACATAGTGTGTTACATTCCATGTGGAACTTCCTACATGATCTACCTGGCCGAATCTTGCAGAGGGATGAAGACACAACATAATTAGCGCAGAGAGGACGTGAGACACCACCGCACGTTCACTGCGATGGAAGTGTATGTGAACCTTGCGGGACACATACCAGACAAGGAATGATCTAAGATATATTTTCGGGGCATGAAAAAGAAGGGAAGTCAATTTGAGAACGAGGTATTTATTTAGACAACAGCCAACATGAATCTGAGATGAGGCGATGAAATGTGGGTTTCACGGTTGGCAAAGCTGATCACTGAGGGACACCGTCCACATGAGCCACAACACGAGGGAGGACAAGTCACAAAACAACTCTAAAGAGTAGAAAACATCTCATAGCCCGACTGCCTACTCAAGTCGGACACACCAACCTACGAATAAGAACAGCAGCACCCAATCGTATAACAGGACGAGTCAGGAGGAGGATGAACTAAAGGCCAACTGGCGTCAGCATGGAGTGAGGTCTTTAAACCCCATCCTGTGCAAGGACCACATTGCTTTAGCACCTTGCACACTGTTAACTCCTTCATGAACAGTTGTAGTGACCTCATTCCCGACGAGACTGTTGATCTCTCTCCGTTAGATGAAGATGATCCCCTTATCTGCCCCATTGTTTTGGAGGAGGTAAAGGGGGTTATCTTGGCATTAAAACTAAAATCCCCTGGCCCCTCAGGCATCGATGCACACATACTCAAACGTATGCCAGACAACATAATTTCACACATGACGACACTATATAATAGCTCACTAGCCTCTGGGTACTTCCCACAACTATTCAAGGCCTCCCACACCATCCTCATTCCTAAACCCCAGAAACCCGACTCCGCCCCCCTTTCATACCGGCCCATCTCCCTTCTGGAGTACTTTGGTAAGGTGTTTGAGCACGTCCTATGCCGCCGCCTGACCGTGTACCTAGAGACGGAGAATGTGCTGAGGGATTGCCAATTTGGTTTTCGGCCGGGGCGCGGTGCAGACGACGTAATATCCATGATCACTCAATGGGTTCAAAGACCGCCAGAAGGTCGCCCTGGTAAGGCTATTTTGGTTTGTAAGGATGTGGAGAAGGCATTCGATACTGTCTGGCATGAAGTGGCGGGGCTGTCTGTCCCAACCTTTTGTGCCGAAGGCTGGAGTACCGCAAGGGTCAGTCCTTGCCCCCACTCTGTACAATCTACAAACGAATGACCTGCCAGAGCCAGCTTATCCACGCAACCAGGCTCTAACTCTTTCGTATGCGGACGACACTAACCACATAAGCAGACACAAAACGCTGCAGGGAGCGTTACACGTAATGCAAAACATCCTAGACGGGGCACACGCGTGGGAGCAACAGTGGCGCATTAAGACCAACGCGTCGAAATGCAATGCTGTATACTTCTGCTGCAAACGAACCAACAGAACAATCACAAACACTCCTCTTAAAATAAACAACACAAACATCCTAGTGAAGGACCATACCTGTGTGCTGGGTAACACACTTGATAGTGGCCTTACCTGGACCCCACACTTCCGCAAGCAGGGAGGGAAGGCTAGGGCTGTGCTGGGTAAGCTAAGACGCTTCAAAACTGCAACACTGAGAACCAAACGTCGATTGTACCTAGCCCTCGTCAGACCGATTCTGTGCCAGTCCCCGGGACTAAGCCAGCTGACATGTCCCACTAATAACTACGAGCATCAGAAGGTTCAGAATGCCGCTGTCCAGTTCATCACGGGTTTGCGATGGAGCGACTTCAGAACCACTGAGTCTCTACACCAAATTTCCAACATCCGTCCACTCAAGCAACACAAACACAAACTTCCCTCAAGACACCTAGAAAAACTGCACGACAAACACAAACATCTGATACAACACATTACACCTAGACCACACCGTACAGACTATCTGTCAGCTGCGCCCGTCCCACGTGCGGTGTACACGATAAGACGTGTATAACCGTACCTACCAATAATACACCCCTTCACCAGTTTGACTGGTGATAGCCATAATGATGTAATAATAATAATAATAATGATAATGATAATAATAATAATAATAATATCGCATGTAGCCCATTAACTGACAGGCTACAAGAATATACAAACAGCTCAAACCCAACCTGGGGTAAAACAGGAGTTCTCATGCCTTACCTGGGGCTAATCAGGAACGCCCTCTACACGCGGGAAGTGAAATCTACTCACTTCCCGTAAGTTACACACACACACCTCTCACGAACATGGCCACTTCCCACGCACAAACATCTACGCTTACTTTTTCTTCGACTAAAATTCGCTTCCTTTCTAACCTTCTCTTATACTACATCTTCTCATTTCAGTTTACCTCCCACTAAAGATTTTTCCGTTTTTCCACCTTTCTCTCCAACTACGTCTCCTACCATTTTCTGAACTTCTGGTGATATAATCTGCTCTTCCTCCCGGCGTTGACGCCGTCGTCCAAGCTCCCAGTCCAGCTCTCCCGAGCCACGACCACCAACAAGACCCTAATCGCTCGCAAATCGCCCGGTGGCAATAGCCCTCTTTTATACGCTACTGTCTTTTCATTTTCTTACAGACACTCTTCCCCTCCCACAAAAAACGATCCCGCGCAAGCGGGTGGTCTTTCCTAGGAATCCAGAATCCAGAAAGGCCAAACAGTCGCAAGGTAAAGTCAACGACTAGTGAATGTGAGGACAAGTCGTACGATCAGTGCACTAGAACACCAACTCTTGAGAATAACAAATCGAAAATGGTGGAGCAGTGTGTTATTCCCATTCTTAGAACGATTGATCCTTATCTTGTCTCGTTAAGTAAGGGTGTTCTCATAGTAATACTCAGAGGCACTTGGTAAATGCTAATATTCATCTAGGATTAATATTGAAATGAAACTCTCTATCCTTTCCACCCTGTGTGGAAGAATGGAGCTGCAAATGTGATTCGGACACGTAACAGTAGACCCGACAGATGGAGTATTTACGGACAATCAGGGGTCAAGTCAAGATGCGTCACGTGCAGCCCGACTCGGCCAGTCAGAGGTAAAGACGCGTGATACGCAACCCGACTCGGCCAATTAGAGGCCAAGACACAGCTTTCACGTCGTCGGCCCCCTATTGGATGGTTGACTGATTGTTGGTGGGAAGGCCGAATATCATATATGTATATATATATAATTTGGTTAAAACAAGCTATTCTATCTAGTTGTATAGACACGGTAAAGGAAACATGGACTGGAGGTGAAGCTTTATTCCTGACGTTTCGTCTAACGACTTTCTCAAAGGAATGAGCATACTAGAAACATACAGAGATTATAAACCCGCCTTATGGCTCAAGGGGGTGTACGAGCGTATAGCGCTGCGTCCTGATTGGCCCGCTGAGACAGCCAATCACGAAGCGCTATCTTCGCTGAAGATTTGGCCCAGGTGAAGCTCCCAGCCTTATTGTTGATATTCGGACGAGTGGTGATGTACGCAGCTTCTATAGATTTTCTGATCTTCTTATCCATACCTTCGTGTAGAATCTCGGCTCGGTTCCATTGTGGGAGGTGCCCAGACTCGTCAACATGCACCACCATTGCGTTGGTGAGTCTATGGTGACGGAGGTCGGCCTTATGCTCCCTGATTCTAGTGTTAAGGCCCCTCTTAGTCTCTCCGTAGTATGCTTTATCGCATGATGTGCATGGGATCTTATATACGACGCTGTCTTCTCTCCCCCTCATCTTAGTCCCGCTTTTTAACATGTCACCAATCTTCGTTCCCGATGTTACGGCTGCTTTAACTTCCGTGCCCCTGAGCATTCTAATAATGTCTCCTACCTTCTCAGAGTTAGGAAGCGCCATGTATGATGTTTTTGTGGTGGCGTTGCCTTCTCTTAACCTGCTTGTGTGGATTATTTCTTCCGCTCTTCGTCTTAAGCTCAGGATTAAGCCCTTTCTTTATCATTATGTAATGGCATCCAATATTGAGAAATAAAAATACGAAGGAGTACAAAGTTACAGTGCTGTCGTTCTAATATGCTGACTCTTTCCTTTTGGCTTCAAGAAGGCCGCGATGATGTATTCGATTTCCTCCTCCAGGAACTCCTCCGCGTTAACTAATTTCGATGACCGCGTTGTCAGTGAATGTGATAAGCGTCTTAGAGTGGTAGCGGAATGTAATGTTGTTCGTAATTTTATGGCTAGATTTGATAAACACGTAAATGTCCAATATGGTGTAACATCTACCAGTTGGCCCATCTACTTGTTTGTTTTATGTTTTCTTGCTTCTTTATCATTTCTGTTGCCCGTGCGACCTGGCTGTTCTCTGCCTCAAGGAATCCGAGAACAGAAGCATTGATGCTACGAACGCTACTTCCTAGCACGGAACTAAATATAGACGACGCGCCACTATAATTTCTCTCTTGTAATCTGTTAAATCATATCATGCTTCCCTGCCATACATAAATGACGACAAACAGCATGACAATTGTACTTCTCTTCCACTCTCAGATTTGGCTCTGATAAAACGGCCATCGCTACCATGCTTCAGGTCGATCCAGGTGTTGATGACGGAGTTTTCGCAGGCATATACGACACTGTCTCAGCGAGTAAGTAGACATCCCGTCGTTCAAGTCCTCTTCATATAGTCTTCCTAAACGCCTCAAATACAGTCTCCTGTCCCCTTTCTTTATCATTATGTAATGGCATCCAATATTGAGAAATAAAAATACGAAGGAGTACAAAGTTACAGTGCTGTCGTTCTAATATGCTGACTCTTTCCCTTTGGCTTGATGCCACATGAACTAATCTGACCTGACTCGAAATGGCACCGCGTGATGTGGTTGCTTCACCGTGAACAAACGCAGTTAAAAGAGAAATTAATTTCTCTGTGGTCGAAATAGATGACGATGACTTTGCCATATTCGTTAGCTGCCAAAACTACGGCTTCCTGCATAAGGGTAAGTCATAACTCTTTCGAAAAGGAGTCATAAGAATGAACGGTATATAAGGTGCATGTACACTAGATGTATGTATATATGCCTAACTATATGTGTAATGTATGTATATATATGTGTACATGTATAAATGTATAAGACGCAACCATACATAAAACTCACTCCTATTCCACAATGATATTTTGCGGAAAAATGAAAAATAGTATGTTTCACCGCACATTTACTGGAAAACATTTTGAAGTGGTTTTGTAGGGGAAATGTATGATTGTGTGCATGAAATGCATTGCAATGTTGTGGGAGTAGACAGCGCCAGAGCACCGGAGAGGGGCACCCGGTGAAGGCGCACCATCGCAACGCTATGTTTTTGTTATCATTTATTCTTTGCTAATGTCTGAATGGCGGGTGAAAGTTTAACATTCCTTTTAAAGCTCTAAGGGAATTTATAATCTAGGTAATTAACAAACGATTCTTAAAGGAAGGTAACGCAGTCGTTAATTAAGGCATTGCTTTATTGCAGAGATGATATGGATCCTGTCACGGACCAGACCACCCACCGTCGGGGAAATGGCTGGGATCAACGCCGTCATTGCAGCTCAAAATATCGACATAGATAAACTCGTACGGACTGACGGAGGCTGTCCAACGGGAGCGGCTGATATACCTTGTATTGCGGCGTGAAAATCGTCATATATGTGGATTTCATAATAAATGTATATATATATATATATATGTACACACACACACACACACACACACACACACACACACACACACACACACACACACACACACACACACACACACACACACACACACACACACACACACACACACACACACACGCACACACACACACACACACACACACACATATATGAACTCTTCGGGAGGGTAATAGCTGTCGGTTAGTAGTCTAACTCGTGATCCAAAACCGTGGTGAATCACACGCTCTTCCGTAAGATCTTCTCCTTAGGGTTAACACGTAAGGAACCTGACGGTGGCTTTCCTTGTTATGAGGAATAGGATCGCCCTGAGAGGACCCAAAGTGTCGGAAGCTGGCATTGTATACGAATCTTAATGCTCAGACAACGTATGCAAGCTTCTCCAAATAAGCTATGTCGGCCATACGATCACGAATTGGAGGGGACCATATGATCTGGTTTTGTATTCAATTTGACCCTGGAGACGGTCACGTGTAATGGCTGAAACAGGGGTTAATATAAAATCTAACAACATTTTGATGCCTTTTGTATTATCCTCCAGAAAAATATGTAGAGAGAAAATGAGATAAATAATCTCTTAATATAACTGGAGATAAATGTGCTTTGATGATAGCGGGCACCACCTTGGGGAAAATAACGCACAGAAAGTGAAAGACGGCATATTTCATTTGTTCTTGAGAGGAGGCGATCCCAGGAATGGAATCGTCTCGTTTGAACCGACAACTCCACGAAGGACAATTCGCGAATGACAATTTCGCAAAGGACAACTCCGTGAACGACAATCCCGCGAAGGATAATTCGCGAAGGACAATTCCGTGAAGGATAATTTCGCGAAAGACAATTTCGCGAAGGACAATTCGCGAGGGACAATTTCACGAAGGACAATTCTGCAAAGGAGAATTCGCGAAAGACAATTCCGCAAAGGACAATCCCGTGAAGGTCAAATTTGCGCCGACAATGCAATGCATGGCAATTCCGCGAAGGACAATTCAACGAAGGATAATTTCGCGAAGGACAATTCCGTGGAGGACAATCACGCGAGGGAAAAATTTGTGACGACAGTGCAATGCATGACAATTCCACGAAGGACATTTCATGGAAGGACACTTTCAACAAGGACTATTCCGCGCCGATAATGCAGTGCACGGCAATTCAGTGGTAGTGCGATTCAGCGCAAAGGAAAAATGTTGTTTGAAATAGCTATGGTTATAACATAAACGTAACCCAGCTGCATAGTTTTCAATTAAATTTTACGTAAATTCTTTTTTGTGGCAATATAGTCAGTTTCAAGTCAGCACTCGTATTTACTTGGTTTTGACCTTGAGCCGGCAGCGACGGTCAAGTTGCAGTCGAATGCACAGGGGCTTACGGAGGCTATTCGAGAAATAGAATGACGGCAGACAATAAGACAGACAGGCAGACAGACAGGTAGCACACACACACACACACACACACACACACACACACACACACACACACACACACACACACACACACACACACACACACACACACACACACACACACACACACACACACACACACACACACACACACACACACACACACACACACACACACACACACACACACTCACATTGGTAGTGGGCAAGGAGTTGGGTGTCTGTGTAAGGTCACAGCGTTACCCAAACATCGGGCCATATGAGCCCTGAACTCTCATTCGGATGGTATTAGCTGTCTTTCACGAGTCCAACAAGTGATCCAAGACAGTAGTGAGTCGAAGACAGACAGACAAACGCCCTTCACCCCATCACACACACACGCGCGCGCGCAGGCACTACCACCAACAGCAACTACGTCTCAACACACAGCTCGTGAAGGGCCAGGAAGGATAAGGTCAGAGGAGGTCCGGCAGGGCGGTAGGCGGCGCTGCACCGAGGTCTGGAAACTCGACAGGCAACATCCCTGACTCGGGTTCAAGGACGGCCACAGGGGGCGACCATGTTCCTCTTCCAGGCTCATGACAGAATCCTACATTTCCAGTGCAGACACGATGATTTCATGGATCGTCCCAGAAAAAAAAAAAAAAAAAAAGTGGTTCGACAACTTCTCCCCGGGATTTCGTTTTCCTGTCCCTTCTTTTCCCACTTTTTTCCTTATTCTTTACCTATTTATCGCTTCGTTCAGTTCTCTATCTTATTTGTCTATTTGCTCGTCAATTATGTAACGATTGATTAATTAGTTGATTTATCTATTTATTTATTTATCTATTCATTATTTGTTTATTTTTGTGACTGCGTGATCTGCTACGCTACCTGGTTATGCGCAAGGTAAAACAAATACTATAAAGTAAGTTAGCGGGAGGGGGGGTGAGGGAGAGCCAGAAAAACTCTCCACTGCGCAGGTAGATGATGACGTCAACGGAAATGTCGAGACCAGGGTTCCGCGGGTCGAGAGCTGTCAGTCACTCACAGACCAGTGTGTGGAGCGAAGCTCCATCTTCTGATTACAGGGGTAGCTAAGGCAGACAAATAACATATAAAAATGCCAACAGTTTGTATAGTGCAGAAGTGCAATGCCATTAGACTGAAAGGTGATAAAAATATACATTTCTTTTCACTACCCAAAGATAAAGAACTTAGAAAGAAATGGATTAAACTATGTGGCACACACAATACTTGGTCATCTGGATATGTATGCAGCCGTCATTTTGAAAGTAACTATATATTAGCAACATTTCCTGACATTTTCATTCAATTGCAAATAAACAGACTAAAGAATCCGGTTAAAACATAACTGAGCTCGGTGGAGATAAAGGTCTACATATAAAATCCACGCTTGAGGAGATATGGAAACCCACGCAAGTCCAAAATGCAATATAATAAAAACCATATGATGCTTTTATGTGTCATTACTACTGGATTTATATTCAGCTAGTTGGTGTGTATCAACAGTATAATATCTTCCTCATCTACCTGATCAGCATATAAATTGACATGTCATCCCATCTAATATCTTATCCTTACCGTCGTGCCATATCCTCTTGGACTTCGGCAACCATGGACCGCCACCGTTCACGGTCCCTAGTTACTTGTAACATCTGTGCTGGTTTGATTTGTTTTTCTGTCGCCCTCATCAGCCCGTCCATATACTTCTCCCTCTGCTTTCCTCTTGCTCTCCTTCCTTCCACCATTCCCGTCATCACCACCTCTTCCAACCCTTCCCTCCGCATTATATGTCCTAAGAATCGCAACTGTATTTTCCTTATTGTTGTCATCAATTCCCTATCTGTCTCCATTTCTCTCAATACTTCTTCATTTGTTTTCTTCGCTGTCCATGGTATTCTTAATACTCGTCTCCATATCCACATTTCTGCTACTTCTAAGTTTTCCTGCAATTTTTTGCTGATTGTCCACGCTTCTGAACCATATAATAGTGTTGACCATATAACTGTTCTTCTCCTTATATCTGTAGACATTTTCTTGTTTGTTTAAACCCCTTTCATTTTCTGAAACGTGCTTTTAACTATCGCTATCCTTATTGTTGTCATCAATTCCCTATCTGTCTCCATTTCTCTCAATACTTCTTCATTTGTTTTCTTCGCTGTCCATGGTATTCTTAATACTCGTCTCCATATCCACATTTCTGCTACTTCTAAGTTTTCCTGCAATTTTTTGCTGATTGTCCACGCTTCTGAACCATATAATAGTGTTGACCATATAACTGTTCTTCTCCTTATATCTGTAGACATTTTCTTGTTTGTTTAAACCCCTTTCATTTTCTGAAACGTGCTTTTAACTATCACTATCCTTGATTTTATTTCTTTTTCACATCTACAATCTTCTGTCAATACGCTTCCCTGGTACGAAAATTTGGTTACTTGTTCTATTCTTCTCCCTGCTATTTGTACTTGCACTCGTGGTGGACCTGTTTTACTGGTCACTAGTATTTTACTTTTCCCCATATTTACATTTAAACCTTTCTCCTCACTAGCTCTTACGGTTACATTCAATAGATGTTGCAGTTTTTCTTCTGAGTCAGCCACCAATACCGTGTCATCAGCATATCTGATATGATTTATATTATATCCTCCAATTTTAATCCCTTCCATTCCCTCTAATTACCTAAGGATCATCTCCCCATATAAATTAAATAAATCTGGAGACATAACACAGCCTTGACGTACTCCCCTCTTTATAGCTTGAAATTCTGTTCTTCCTCTCCGTACCCGCACTGCTGCTCTTTGCTTCCAATACAAATTTCTGGTGATACTCATGTCCTTGCCCATCTAATTACTCGTCATATTTATATAATTCACCTCATGTGAAAGCATGGAAAATATTTCTATAACTTTTCTGGCGGTCATATCTCAGATACTGATAATATAATTTGAGGATAAGAAAGTGATACTGAGTAATTTCAGTATTATGTGAACATCATAGTGTAATTTTAAAGTTTACCATACACACAGATGGTTTTCTTTAAAGTTTACATTTTCTTTCACCTCACTCTCTCCCCCTCTGGATTTCCTATGACGTCACGGTGGAGGTGCGTGGAGGGGGGGGGGTGCTCAACATACCTTATGGTATTCGTTTTACCTTGGTTATGCGTGCCACTATTCATCATCCGCACGCAGTAATACCAATAGATGGGTCATGCATTAGTTCTGAGCTCTCATTCGAGAGGGTAGTAGCTGTTAATCACGAGTCCAACACGTGATCCAAGACCATAGTGAATCACACACACGCACACGCTCGTGAACGTGTGCACACACACACACACACACACACACACACACACACACACACACACACACACACACACACACACACACACACACACACACACACACACACACACACAAACACACACACACACACACACACACACACACACACACACACACACACACACACACACACACACACACACACACACACACACACACACACACACACACACACACACACACACACACACACACACACACACACACACACACACACACACTCACACACACACACACACACACACACACACACACACACACACACACACACACACACACACACACACACACACACACACACACACACACACACACACACACACACACACACACACACACAACACACACACACACACACACAAACACACACACACACACACACACACACACACACACACACACACACACACACACACACACACACACACACACACACACACACACACACACACACACACACACACACACACACACACACACACACACACACACACACACACACACACACACACACACACACACACACACACGGACTTGGAGCTATGCCTATGTAGTCCTCTCTTTTTTCTTAGTTTAACAAACCTTATCTTAGATTCATTTATAGTGTTGGTTTGGATTATGTTTTCATCGAGCTTTTTCACACAAGTCCACACTTTTGTGTTGTAAACTAGAGTTCATGACGTCTCTCAAACAAGTTTGCTTTATATATTGTTCATGACGCTTACGACGAAAACAAAAATCACTCGGATGACCTGTACATGTGAGTATAGGAGCGGTAAATGTAGAGGAAGGGGAGCTGCGAGTAGGAACTAAAGACTGTGGGGGTGGAGGAAGAGAACTAGGAACATTTGGTTGTTGCTGAGTACTGCTAATATACAAGGAACCAGAAGTCACTTCCCAAAGTTTACATGAAAGCTTTGTTGCAAAAGACAGTAGAGTCTCACCTGTCATATAGCTGAGAGAAGAGGCAGCTTTCCTTTCAAAAGGCGCTAAGAGAATGATGTATAAAAGAAACTCCAAAATAAGGCGGAACCTATCCAGAGAGATAGTGTCATGATCAACCCACTCTGAATGGGAGAGAGAATCTAAGGCTTCAACCACAATTTTGCTGGCCTGGGCCTGAGGATACCTATAGTCAAGAGTGCTCAATTTGGATGTAAGAACATCAGCCAGATTAAAACACCATTGACAAGAATTTCCCACAGGGGTATCAGAAAAAAAGAATAAGGAAATTAGACCAAAAGATGTAGTAATTTTACCCTAAAGACTTGGGGTCGAGACAGGAAGCAGATAACATCTCTGAAGCCAGATTATTAGACACAAGGTGTGACATTACGAAAGAAGTTTTCTCCGACTCCGTAGAAACATTAGTATTGACAATACAATCTTCACACAGGCGAAGAAAATCAATGTCTTTATAATGGGGAT
>NC_134782.1:64573708-64606208 GCF_046742065.1 Oratosquilla oratoria | reverse complement strand
CATCTTGTCCACTGCCCTGGGTCAGAAGCAGTGCCGCAAGACACAGCACATCCACAACAAGGTCGCTTCATCAAATCGGCGACCCCCCCCCCCTCTCCGTCCCCTCATACAGAAAAGGAGAAGACGGGGAGAAATTCCTTCGGGTTGCGCCAAATTTTCTCACATATACTTCCTCACCCCCGTCCATTCCACCTCATACATCACAACATCATCCATATACAACCATTCTCCATTCACCCCTGTCTTCTGTCCTCTCCCGTCCTTCCTCAACAGACATTCCCCTCTTTCCTAATGCCCCTTTTACCCCATCTATCCATGTCATCTTAGGTCGCCCCCTCATGTTCTCTTATGTTCCATGTTTCTACCCCATACATTGCTGTTGGTACAATCACTCCTTCTTACAATCTCTTCTTAGCATCCATTCCCAAATGTCTATTTTTCATTACACTTTTTAAACCACCAAGGTATTTACTCGCTTCTTTCAATCTACATTCTACTTCCACCTCCACTCCTCCCTTTCCTGCCACATTTGCACCCAAGTATTTCAAATTATCCACTTCCTCCAGTCACCCTCCCTTAATACTCACTTCCAGTCTGCTGCTACTTTCACCCCTTGTACATCCCATCACCTTACCTTTACCCACATTTATCTTCAACTTCCTTCTTTCACACACTTTCCCAAACTCTGTCACTAACTTCCTCAACCCCTCATCTGATCCTGCTACAAGTGCAGTCGTCCGCAAGCAACAGCTGGCTTATCTCCCACTTTTCTCCATTTTCTTTAACCATCTCCAATCCCTGACCCACCACCCTTGCATTTACCTTTCGCACCATCCCATCCATGTATAAATTGAACAGCCAGGGTGACATAACACATCCCTGACGAAGTCCCACCTTTACCTCAAAACACTCACTCTCTCCATTTCTAATCGTGACATACGCTCCACTACTCTCGCAAAAACTCTTGACAGCTCCTAAAAACTTTCCTCCTATCCCGTATATCTGCAATACCTCCCACAGTGCCTTCCTGTCTACCCTGTCATAAGCCTTTTCCAAATCCACAAAAGCCCAAAAGACATTCTTACCTTTTCCTATAGCTTTCTCATATATCTGTCTTACCACAAAAATCTGATCTGCGCAACCTCTTCCTGTCCTAAACCCTGTTCCTCACCAATTACTCCCTCTGTTCCTCTCCTAATCCCCTCAATCAAGACCCTCCCATAAACCTTCCCAACTGCACTTAATAAGCTAATCCCTCTGAAACTACTACACTCACACTTGTCCCCTTTTCTCTTGTAAAGCGGAACTATGCAGGCACTCCTCCAGTCTTTTGGCACTCTACCCTGCCTTAAACAAACATTAAATAACCTCACCAGCCAGTCAACCATCACTGTACTTCATTTGATCAGACTTTCTGCATGACATCCATCCATACAAAGTGCCTTACCTGCTCTCATCATCTTAACAACTGCCTTCACTTCATCCTTCCTTATTTCTCCTCCATTTTCCTCACTCATCACGGTCATTTTCTTAGCATTTCCCACTGCAACTACCTTTCCCTCCCTATCCTCCTTCACATTTAACAACTCCTTAAAATACTCTGTCCATCTTCCTCTTACTGCCCTCTCTTCCATTATCATCTCTCCATCTGCAACTTGTACCTTTTCTTTTCTACTTGATTCGCCTCCTCTTCCTCTTTTAATTTCTTTCCAAAACATCTTTTTATTGCTTTCAAAATTTTCTGTCTTACTCTTATCCCACTTCACATCTGCTCCCCTCTTTGCCTCTTTATCTTATGCTTTACTTCTCTTCTCTTTTCTTTGTACCTCTCATATATTTCCCTTGTCCTAATTTGTAACCAATCTGTGAAAGCTCGCTTCTTCTCTTCTACAACCTTCTTTACTTCCTCATCACACCACTCACTACCCTTTCTTCTATTTCCTCCCATTCTCCTTGTTCCACACACCATCTTTGCATACCTTGTGACTCCCTCCTTGAACCACCCCCAGTCCTCCTCTACTCTTAGCTCTACTCTATCCTTCACTCTCTCCCACTCCTCTCTCAGGTTCTTCTTGTACTCCTTCTACTTTTGTTTCTCATTTAAACAGTTCACTCTAAGCACCTCCCTACCTTTTGTCCTTTTTCTCTTTCTCCATCTATCCTCCACTCTCAACTTACCTTCCACCAGAAAATGATCTGATATTCCTCCAGTCTCTCCCCTTAGAACATGTATATCCTTAACTCTTCCTATTATACTCTTATCTACCACTACATAGTCCATTGGCGCTCTGTCTACCTTTCTTATTCGTTCTATAAGAGGAAAAAAAAAAAAAAACTGAAAAAGGGAGGCAAGAGGTGGAGTTGAAATGCGGATGCAGCGACCGACTTCATAGCAACCAGAAAAGTATTCTAGCAGGAGGGTGGGGAATGACGAGGAAGAAAATTGGGACGTGGAGGGGGAGGACATTGAAGAGGAGGAGCTGAATGCAGGTTATAAGAGTGTCCAACCCTCTCACCTTTGGAGAGGGGGGTGGGGCTAAGGGTGGTGGTATGTTCACTTCAGTCACATCGGCATGGATCTATAACGGGAATGGGAGGGAGAGGGAGAGGCCGAGGGCGAGGAGCAGGGGCGGGAGGGGGAAAGGGAAGGGAAAGATAAAGAGAAGGGAGAACCGAAGGAGAAGGATGAGAAAGAGTGGGAGGAGGAATGAAAGAGAGAAGAGAGAGAGAGAGAGAGAGAGAGAGAGAGAGAGAGAGAGAGAGAGAGAGAGAGAGAGAGAGAGAGAGAGAGAGAGAGAGAGAGATAGAGAGAGAGAGAGAGAGAGAGAGAGAGAGAGAGAGAGAGAGAGAGAGAGAGAGAGAGAGAGAGAGAGAGAGAGAGAGAGAGGAGAGAGAGAGAGAGAGAGAGAGAGAGAGAGAGAGATAATGAGAGAGAGAGAGAGAGAGAGAGAGAGAGAGAGAGAGAGAGAGAGAGAGAGAGAGAGAGAGAGAGAGAGAGAGAGAGAGAGAGAGAGAGAGAGAGAGAGAGAGAGAGAGAGAGAGAGAGAGAGAGAGAGAGAGAGAGAGAGAGAGAGGGCAAAGAAGAGAGACAGGGAGAAGGAAAGTGAGACAGAGAGAGAAGGGGAGGTAGAGGGAAAGGGAAGGACGTCAACTATTGAGAGGGGAAGAAAGGTGAGGAAGAAGGGAAGAAGGATGAAGGGAATGAATATATAATAGGAATAGAGAAAAAAAGAATTATGATAATGGAGTGAAAGAATATTAAAAAGAAACAAGATCAAATGACCAAGAGGAACCAGATGTCCGTGATGGGGCAAATGTCTATGAGGCATTGAATGTCAGTGAAGTACCAAATGTCATTATAGAGCAATGTGTCAATAAAGAACGAAATTATAATATAAGGCATCATGTTGAAATACAAAACGTGTCAAAAAGAAATAATCACGAGTTTCTTAATATCATGTACTTTAATGCTCGTAGTACAGAATTATTACACTGAGTGAGAATTCGACAAGAAATAATGGTCTCAAACTGTCAGGAAATAGACTTAATTTGGAAGTGTGTAGAAACAACTTCGCCAACCGTGTAGTTAATGAATGGAATAAACTTCCTGCAGAGGTAGTTTAGATAAACATTTAAGCAAGATGCTGTAATGACTGCCATTTATTTTATATTATTTGATTATTTTTTTGTTATTATTTGTCTGTTTATTTATCATTTGCTTGATTTCCATTTATCATTATTTATTTGTCAGTTTATCATTATTTAGTATTTACCTGTTTGATTATATCATTTAACTATATCTATGTATTATCTATTTTATCTATTATTATTTATACCATTATAATTTCTTTTATCTATTCATTTATATATATACATTTTCGCATCCGACGTAGTTATGGACCAAAAGGTCTCCTGTCGGCATGCTCCGCCTTTGTAATGCTTTGCAATCCTTTGAAGGGTAGTAAGTAAATAGAGCAGAGTACGGGGAGGAGGAAGAGTAAGAAGAGGAGGAGGGACTGGAAAAGGGTCAGGAGGATTTGAGGCGCGATGAAGAAGGAGGGGAGGAGGAGCAGGGGTATGCTTGTTTATAAACGGGCTTGATAGAATGTTTTCGGGCATTCCATCTCGCTGTAGCAGAGGACGTGGACTAATCGCTTTCCGTCCTACCACACTCTGGTGATGTAATAAGAAGGCCACGCTTTTTCCTTCCAAAGAATTTCAGGTGAGTCAAACAAATACTACGCGTTTTTTTTTGTTTGTTTTTTTGCTTGGTGTCATCACTCATTAAGGGTATATGCGGCTGTGACTTCTACCCAATGTAAGTCTCCTGTCCTTTTGTTTGTGTTGTTATAATTAGCTATGTGTAGGTATTAGAAATTTCCGTTGTTTTTTGTGTAGTCTTTGGGCCAAAATGGTGGTTTTTCTTCCAATCTGGTAAATGTCCTTCCATGTCTACGTGGTTCATGAGGGAGTTTGGCTGACGGTGGTGCCTTATGTCCGCTCCATGTTCTCTGAGTCTGTTTGTCAGTCCTCTGTATGTTTGTCCAAAATATGCGTTGTCGCATCCGTTCCAGGAAACTTTGCAAACGAAGCTGAAGTCACTGTGTGGTTGTGTGTTCTTGATGACCAAGTGTCCGATTTTCTTTCCCGTATCGTTGACGACTACCAAACCTGAGGTTCTAAGTATTTTACCCAGTGTGCGGGAAATGTCCGAATCTGGGACCACAAAGTATAGTAGGTCTGACTTTTCCGCACTTGTTTGCCTACTTTTGATGTTGCTGGCTTTTCGGAGTGACGACCTGAGCAGTGCCTTTGAGTATTGGTGATTTTTGAACGACGTGGTGATGTACTTCAGCTCCTCTCCTAGATATTCCTCACTACATATTTGGAATGTTCTGAAGAAGAAACCCAATGTCCACCACTGATTTCATCCCATCGTCATGGGCACTGAAAAAGTGAATATCGTCATCTTTGTTTGTATATATATATATATATATATATAATATATATATATATATATATATATATATATATATATATTATATATATATATATATACCAGAGAGAGAAAGAGAGAGTGGGGACAAAGAATAGAGAAAGGGGGAAGGAAAAAGTCAAAGAGGGAAAGGGAGGTAAAGGGGAGGACATCGACGTTCGAAAGGGGGGAGGAAGTGGAGGAAGGAGAGAAGGAGGAGGAAGAAAATGAATAAGAGGAATGGAGAGGAAAAGAAGAGAGATGAAGAAAATGCAGAGAAAGAATAGTAAAAAGAAGTAGGAGGAGAAGGAGGAGGAGGAAGGTCAGGAGATAATGGGAGCGGAGTACGGGGAGGAGGAAGAGTAAGAAGAGGAGGAGGGTCTGGGAAAGTGTCAGGAGGATTTGAAGCGCGATGAAGAAGGAGGGGAGGAGGAGCAGGATTATTCTTGTTTAAAACGGGCTTGAGAAAATGTTTTCGGGCATTCCATCTCGCTGTAGCAGAGGACGTGGACTAATCGCTGTCCACCCTACCACACTCTGGTGATGTCCAGTTAAAAGGCCACGCTTTTACATTCCAAAAACTTTCAGGTAAGCCAAACAACACTCGTTTTTATATTGGCTTGGTGTCGTCATTGTGTAGTGTGTGGCATGGCGTTGCGGCATCAATGACAGAAATGACTAGACCAATGTCAAGAAAATATATCAATCAATCAGTCAATCAAATCAGCCATTCCGAGTCCACTGCTGAACAAAGGCCTCTTTCATAGCATTCCGTGAATCACACGACCGTGCCATCCTCTGCCACGTCACTCCTGCAAATTTCTCGATCTCGTCTCTCCACCTTCTGTCTGGTCTCCCTTTTCCACGCTTCCTTTCTCGCGGCGTCCACTCAGTCACACACTTGCTCCATCGCACTAACTTACCTCCCCAGTTCCACTTCCTTTCTTTTACTGCTTCCACAATATCTTTCACTCTAATCTGCTCACTCACCTAACTTACTCTCTTTCGGTCTTTCAGTGTTATTCCCACCATTGATCTCTCCATTCTCCTCTGTGCAGTCCTTAGCTTTGTTTCCATCGCCCTCGTCAGCTTCCAAGTCCCACACCCGTAGATTATTACTGGTAGAATGCATTGATTGTAATCTTTACGTTTCAAACATAAAGGCAAAGAACCTCTCATGATTTTATTATACTTACCAAACACTTCCCAACCAATTGTAATGCGTCTTTTTATTTCACTATCATGATCTTTTGTCATCTTCACCATCTGACCTATATAATTATACTCTTCAACTTCCTCAAGACTCTCACCATCAATTACAATATCTTTTACTTTGAGCTTTCGTGTTGAACATTACTTTGGTTTTACTTTTATTCATTTTCAAACCTACTTTGAGACTTTCTTTGTTTAGATCGCTCAGCATATCTTGCAAGTCTTCTGCTCTTTCTGAAATAAGAATAATGTCATCTGGACACCTTAGGTGGTTCAAATATTCGCCATTAATATTCAAACCTTTAATTTCCCAACTCAACCTTCTGAAAATATCTTCCAAGCAAGCTGTAAATAGTTTGGGTGAAATTGTATCGCCTTGTCGTACTCCTTTTGCGATCTTGATCTTTTCTGAATCTTTATGAAGTCAAATTAAAGCGGTACCATTCGCATAAATATTTTCTAAAACCCTTACGATCTCTTCGTTTGTACCCTGTTTGCGAGTTTAGTATTGCTATTTGTTCTACCGAGTCAAAGGCCTTCTCGTAATTGACAAAAGCTAAACACAGAGGTATATTGTATTCTGTCGTTTTCTTGATTAGTTGATTTATCGCCTGCAAATGGTCTAGAGTCGAATATCCGCTACTAAAGCCTGCCTGTTCTCTCGGTTGGTTTCCATCTAGAACTTTACTTAGTCTATTTGTAATGATCTTAGAGAATATTTTATATACGTTTGATAGCAAGCTGATCGGTCGATAGTTACTAAGGTCCTTCTGGTCTCCTTTTTTATGAAGCAAAATCACTATATCATTGCACCACTCATCAGGGACGCTTTCTTGACGTAAGCATGGGTGTAACACGCAGCTAATTATTATAAACTAATTTCCCTGCGTCTTTCAACAGATCTATTGATATACCATTTTCCCCAGGTGGTTTTCCTCGTTTCATAGTTTTTAGAGAAAATTCCACTTCTTCCTTTGTAATCTCTGGTACACTACTAACGTATACACATGAATTTACCGACTCAATTACGGTCTTGGACGAGTAAAGCTCTTGGTAAAAGTCTTCCACTCTTTTTACTATTTTGTCTCTACATTTAATTATTTCTCCATTTCTATCTTTCAAACATATCATTTGCTGTCTTCCTAAAGCATGTTTGCGCTCGGTCACTTTAATACTTTTACCTTTCCGAATAGTTTCCTCTATTTCATCCATGTTTCTCTTTTTTTTTCTCTCTAATCTCTGTCTTTCGTTGATAAGCTTGTTTAGTTCTACTCTTTCTATTTCGTCTCTCCTGCTTTTGATCTGCATGGTCCTTCTTCTGTTAATTAGGTCATTTGTAGCTTTGGAGTATTTGTTCTCTATAATGTTTTATGTACTTCCTACTTTCTCTGCCGATTCCCTAATGATATTCTCTAAATTCAAATTAATATCTTCCACGCTGTCCTCATTAGTTGTTAGAGCTTCGAATCTATCTTTAATTTCTAACTGAAAGTTCTTATTATTATCCTTATCCTTTGCAGAGGTTATTTTCTTTTTTCAAAATTAGTTGATTTCTTTCGGCTCTGAAATTAAATTTAGCTGTGCAACCTACCTTTCTATGGTCACTACCTATGTTGACTTTATTTATCACCGTAACATTGCTAACGCATTTGCTCTCATCTCCTAATATGAAGTCTACTTTGTTGTTTGTTGTTCCATTTGGACTTCTCCACTTCCATTTACAACCTACACGGTTTTGGAAGAAAGTGTTCATTATCCTCATGTTGTAGTTCTCTGCAAAATTTACTAACATCTCGCCTCTCTTATTTCTTTCACCTACTCCAAAATTCCCAATGCAAGTCTCATCTCCCATCTTCTTCCCCACTTTAGCATTAAAGTCGCCTATTACCAACGTGTACTTACTTTTTTCCTGATCCATTACCTGACTTCAATCATCATAGAACGACTCAATTTCATCGTCTGAACTTTGTGAAGTTGGTGCATAAACCTGAACTATTTTTAGAGTGTATCTTTTGCACAGCCTAATCACAATCCAAGCTATCCTGTCCGATAAGCTACTGAATTTGACTACGTTACAAGCAACCTCTCGCTTTATCAAGAATCGTACTCCACTAGATCTTTCTTTGTCCTTACCTCTATAGTAGAACAGGTGGTGACCATCTTGTAATTATATCAGGTTTTCTTCCGCTCTTCGGACTTCGCTCAGTCCTACGATGTCCCACTTGATGTTGTCTAGTTCTTCCATTAAACTCTCTAACCTATGATCTTCTGAGAGACTTCTTACGTTGTAAGTATAGATCTTCATTTTCTTCATGTTGTTTATTGTCCAAGACTTGGATCTGCTTGGACAGTGCTTACTCACATTCGGTGGTACACTGCCCGTAAGCACACGAGGCAATGCGGTTGGACCTTTAGAAGACGATGATCCAACAGGAACGTCCGGTTTTGTTTTGGTTGTGATATTCATATTTGTTATGAAGGAGGGTTGGCAGTAATCTCACCTCCATGCCAACTGGTTTGTGGTGAGATATTTCTCTGGTGTCACCTTATTCATTATATTCGGTGATGCCCTATATCTATAGGGTGTCCAATGGTCCACGCCGTCATTATAATGGTACCCCATATATCTATGAGGAATTTCCCTGTTTGGCACCCAGGGACGTGCCAGTTAGCAGTGGGTCCTGCGACTGTGTGTCTGAGCTGCTCCTTGTTTGATCTTTCTTACAAAACCTGTTCGATATGGGTGACCCTGCAGAGATTTCCTCTCTATCGACATAGCTTTTGTAATCATTAAGATTCTCAAGCCACGTCACCACGTCAAGGTGTGAACTCTCGGATAGGTATATATATATATATATATATATATATATATATATATATATATATATATATATATATATATACATACATTTTATGTAATTAAGAAAATGGTTGATTAGTACTCTGGTTTGAGGTTATCCCTCTCGCATCCTTCACCAGGTCCTTTCTCAAGTGAATCTGTTTCTATTGTTCCATTCTTTGTTACACTGTATATGTATATGTGTATGTATATGTATATATATATATGTATATGTATATGTATAAGTATATGTATATGTATATTCATATGTATATGTATATGTATATGTATATGTATATGTATATGTATATGGATATGTACATGTATATGTACATGTATATGCATATATATATATATATATATATATATATATATGTATATATATATATATATATATATGTACATTGCTGTGTGTGTGTGTGTGTGTGTATAATTTTGAATATGTATATTGGTGTAGCCAGGTTGGATGTTTTCTTGCAGGCATACGAGTTTGAAAGGTATGGGAATTTACTTGATCTATTTCCTTGTGTACGTTTACAATATTGCGTAAATTTGCTTATTATATTCGTGGATCGGCTTTTGTGGGAGGGAAGATCTGTAGGTAAAGAAAATGGTATATATATATTTTTTTTTATAAAAGGAGGTTTTTGACACTGAGCGCTTCTTTGGGATATTCATTAGGGCTTGTATTGTGGCTCAGGAGGCATGGGTCGGAGACGTATTTGTAGAGAAAGGTATAAACACGGATTTTTCGATTTTTCTTTAGTGAGAGGTATACTGAAATGAGAAGATGTAGTATGAGAGAATATTAGAAAGGATGTGAGTTCTAGTCGAAGAAAAGGTATGTGTAAATGTTTGTGCATGCGGGCGCGATTTTATTCGCGGTATGTGCATGTTTTCTATGAGAGGTAAGTCGAATTCGCGTCCCTCTGTGTCTTGCCTTCTCGCCACCGTGCACGACAGACAGCGAACAGTGGAAAAGACGAGAAAAGAAAGAAAGAAAAAAAAAAAAAAAAAACTGATGAAAATGATGGGTGATATTCACATGGCTATTCACGATTTCTCGTGTATACGGCATTGGGGAGAGGCGCAGCTAACAAATGGTCTGTGCGGCGAGGCTTGGGAACGATGTGTCGGCTCAGGTGTTTGTGTTTGGCGTGCAGTGTTTCTAGGTGTCTCATGTGTAGTTTGTGTTGGTTGGGCGGACGATTGTTGTCATCTAGGTGTAGAGACTCAGAGGTTCTGAAGTCGCTTCATCGCGAACCCGTGACGAATCAGACTGCGGCATTCTGAAGCTTCTATTGGTCGTATTTGCTTGTGGGACATGTCTCAATCCCGTTGACTGGGACAGGAGCGGCCTGACAAAAGCAAAGTACTACCGAAGCTTGCTGGAAAGTATTGCGGTTTTGAAGCGCATAAGTCATCCCAATACAGCCTTGGCTCTCGTTCCTTGCCTACTGTTCTGAATTCTGAATTCTGAATTCCTAGGAAAGACCACCCGCTTGCGCGGGATCGGTTTTTGTGGGAGGGGAAGAATGTCTGTAAGAAAATGAAAAGATAGTAGTGTATAAAAGAGGGCTATTGCCACCGGGCGAATTAGCGAGCGATTTGGGGCAGTTAGTGGTCGTGGCAAGGGAGAAATGGACTGGGAGCTTGGACGGCGGCGCCGACGCCGGGATTAAAAACAGATTACAATCACCAAAAGTTCAGAAAATGGTAGGAGGCGTAGTAGGAGAGAAAGGTGGAAAAACGGAAAAATCTTTAGTGGGAGGTAAACTGAAATGAGAAGATGTTGTATAAGAGAAAGTTTGAAAGAAAGCAAATTTTAGTCGAAGAAAAAGTAAGTGTAGATGTTTGTGCGTGGGTCGTGGCTATGTTCGTGAGAGGTGTGTGTGTGTATCTTGAGCTCTCCTGCATTTCCCCAGGTTGGGTTTGAGTTGTGTATGCTTGTAGCCTGTCAATTATTGGGCTACATGCAATATTATTATTACTATTATTATTTCATCATTATTGCTATCACCAAAGCTGGTGAAGGGGTGTATTATTAATAGGTACGGTTATACACGTCTTATCGTGTACACCGCACGTGGGACGGGCGCAGCTGACAGATAGTCTGTACGGTGTGGTCTAGGTGTAATGTTTTGTATCAGGTGTTTGTGTTTGTCGTGCAGTTTTTCTAGGTGTCTTGAGTAAAGTTTGTGTTTGTGTTGGTTGAGTGGACGGATGTTGGAAATTCGGTGTAGAGACTCAGTGGTTCTGAAGTCGCTCCATCGCGAATCCGTGATGAACTGGACAGCGGCCTTCTGAACCTTCTGGTGCTCGTAGTTATTAGTGGGATATGTCAGCTGGCTTAGTCCCGGGGACTGGCACAGAATCGGTCTGACGAGGGCTAGGTACAATCGACGTTTGGTGGACAGTGTTGCAGTTTTGAAGCGTCTTAGCTTTCCCAGCACAGCCCTAGCCTTCGCTCCCTGCTTGCGGAAGTGTGGGGTCCAGGTAAGGCCACTATCAAGTGTGCTACCCAGCACACAGGTATGGTCCTTCACTGGGATGTTTGTGTTGTTTATTTTAAGAGGAGTGTTTGTGATTGTTTTGTTGGTTCGCTTGCAGCAGAAGTATACAGCATTGCATTTCGACGCGTTGGTCTTAATGCGCCACTGTTGCTCCCACGCGTGTGCCCCGTCAAGGATGTTTTGCATTACGTGTAACGCTCCCTGCAGCGTTTTGTGTCTGCTGATGTGGTTAGTGTCGTCCGCATACGAAAGAGTTAGAGCCTGGTTGCGTGGATAAGCTGGCTCTGGCAGGTCATTCGTATATAGATTGTACAGAGTGGGGGCAAGGACTGACCCTTGCGGTACTCCAGCCTTCGGCACAAAAGGTTGGGACAGACAGCCCCGCCACTTTATTCTTATTTTCCTGTCGTCCAGGTAGTTGCAGAGCAACCTTGTGAACGGCAGGGTAAAGTCGAAATTGTGGTACAATTTGTACTTAAGGCCTTCATGCCAGACAGTATCGAATGCCTTCTCCACATCCTTACAAACCAAAATGGCCTTACCAGGGCGACCGTCTGGCGGTCTTTGAACCCATTGAGTGATCATGGATATTACGTCGTCTGCACCGCGCCCCGGCCGAAAACCAAATTGGTAATCCCTCAGCACATTCTCCGTCTCTAGGTACACGGTCAGGCGGCGGCATAGGACGTGCTCAAACACCTTACCAAAGTACTCCAGAAGGGAGATGGGCCGGTATGAAAGGGGGACGGAGTCGGGTTTCTGGGGTTTAGGAATGAGGATGGTGTGGGAGGCCTTGAATAGTTGTGGGAAGTACCCAGAGGTTGGTCAGCTATTGTATAGTATCGTCATGTGTGAGATTATGTTGTCTGGCATACGTTTGAATATGTGTGCATCGATACCTGAGGGGCCAGGGGATTTTAGTTTTAAAACCGAGATAACCCCCTTTACCTCCTCCATAACGATGGGGTAGATAAGGGGATCATCTTCATCTAACTGAGAGAGATCAACAGTCTCGTCGGGAATGAGGTCACAACATCTGTTCATGGAGGAGGTACAGTCTCTAATATATATTATGTTTGAACACTGGGAGAGGTCACTTGTTGCCAGGCTGGACTCGATGAAATCGATTGAGGCTACCTGGCTGCTACTACTATAGCTGTTATGACTGTTGAATTTACTGCTTTTTAGGCTATGATCCTCCTTGATGAAATGAATATTTGGATATCTATTTCAAATAGATATCCAAATATATTTGTGTATTCATGGTTATTTTTGTAAATATGTCCATGGCTTCTAAAATACGAGCAGTTGATCAAAGTTGGGATGTTGAACACTGTAAATCATATTACCTACCAAAAGAATTTTATTGTAATAAAATTTCATTTAGATCGGAGAAGCTGTTCTACACTTTCTTATTAAAAAAAATCATCTTTTTATTTCTTCCATTAGGAAAGGATTCCATCAGTCAAGAGCACCATCAGGGACCTTGGCTGCTCACACAACGTACGACGGAGTGACACGAAGGGCCTACACATTTTTAAAGGTCGAGTTCCATTTAGAGCTTCTGGTGTGTGTACGGACAGGAGGTGGGGCTCGGTGCATCAAATGCTACAAGGATCAACAAGTCGCAGAAGAAACCCTACAAGTAACAAAGTCCTCATCAGGATTTCCACGTGCTCCAAAGGACCTGGAGAACCCATCTGTCAGTATGGTGTGGCGACATATCTTGGTGTGGACGGGTCTGCTAGTTCTCTCGGGCCTTTCCACCGAGGCACAGAAGCTCCGATGGGGGCTGTGTCCCCCACGGACTCCCGTGACGAATATTGACGTTCCCTGTGTAAGTTTACTTATTTGTTTAGTGAAAAAATAAATAAAATGTGTGTGGATAACTGTATGGTATGTCACAAAAACCCTGAATTTAGCATCACTTTTTAAATTTCTACTTTTCTATTTTATCTAATTGTTCATTCTAGGCTAGATATTTGGCCCTTTATGTACTGTTGAAGAAATTCTCTAGGATTAGTTTCATGAACATTTTTAGGACGGTGTGAAATTAATTTTGTGAAGACGTGCATGAGATGACGAAGGGAGGGAAACATGGGCCCCTGGGAGTACCTTCTCAAGTGAATAACACACTCGTCGACCGGTTTCGACTTATGTCCTTTTTAAGAGTTGGTGTTATGACCTGGGGATGGTTCGATTGGTTCTTAAACCGCCAGTCATTCCGTTCGTGATTAGTTCTATTATGTGATTGGGTGTGCTGCTGTTCCGTGGCAGTTGGTATCCAGCCATTGGTTGATTGGGTTGTCTGTTTGAGTTGGGTGGATAGTCGTGCTATGGGTGTTTGTTTCCTCTTTTGCATTGAATTGTCGCCTATCCCCTATGAGCATTTCCGTCGACTGTGATACTCACGATACATTTCCGTATCTCTTATTCATGTTGACTGTTGCCTTGATAAATGCTGGCTCCAAGAGTTCCCTTGTCCATCCATGTCTCGAATCCGTAGAACAGTCCATGCCAAGATTCCACGTGAGGTCCACATAGACCACTTTTGCAGTGGACGTGTTGTGGTGTCTGAATTCTGTTTTGTGCTTTTTAATGTGTTTCTCTAATCCTGTGCCTGATTCGCCCACATAGACAGTGTGGAATGTTTCAGCTGTGATTGAGTATTCCAGGTTGTTTGGTTGGTAGTGAGTGGTCATTTTCAGAATTACCAAGCTGTGTACCATCGTGCCACATGCTGAATGCTCTCAAGGTATCGTTGTAGATGGAAGTGTCGTTCGATAGTATGACTTATATGATGTCCTATTTTCTATTGAGACCTATTCGTACTATTTTACGGTGTTTGTGCTCGAGATGGAGGTGGTCATATAGGTATCTGGTGAGTGAAATGCTTCCCCAAGTGCCCACACTAACAGCGTGAAGTTTTGCCACATAGGATTCTTCCTGAGAGTCATACACAAATGTAATACAGGATTTTTACAAGAAGCATATAATGACACGAGGGAAACGTTCCACAGAAATGGAAGACGCCCTAAGGACGGAGACTGCACCAGGTAAGTTATACTAACCCATGGTACTTCTATTCTCAACGATATTTTGAGAGGGTTCGGCACAAGACTAGTTGGTGCCCGTGGCATCAGCAAACTTGACTTGGTTAAAGTGAATAGGCCAACCAGCCCCTTCCAAAACAACATAGTGTGGTCCATTCCATGTATAGCTTCCTACATGATCTACCTAGCCGAATCTTGCAGAGGGATGAAGACACAACATAATGAGCACAGAGAGTATTTGAGACACCACCACACGTTCACTGCGATGGAGGTGTATGTGAACCTTGCGGGACACATACCAGACTAGGAATGATCTAACATATATTTTTGGGGCATGAAAAAGAAGGGAAGTCAATTTGAGAACGAGGTATTTATTTAGACAACAGCCAACATAAATCTGAGATGAGGCGATGAAATGTGGATTTCACGGTTGGCAAAGCTGATCACCGAGGGACACCGTCCACATGAGCCACAATATGAGGACAAGTCACAAAATAACTCTAAAGAGTAGAAAACATCTCATAACCCGACTGCCTACCCAAGTCGGACACACCAACCTACGAAGAAGAACAGCAGCACCCAATCGTGTGACAGGACGAGTCAGGAGGAGGAGGAACTAAAGGCCAAACAGTCGCAAGGCAAAGTCGACGACTAGTGAATGTGAGGACAAGTCGTACGATCAGTGCATTAGAACAGCAACTCTTGAGAATATCAAATAAAAAATGGTAGAGCAGTGTGTTATTCCCATTGTTAGAACGATTGATCCTAATCTCGCCTCGTTAAGCAAGGGTGTTCTCTTAGTAATACTCAGAGGCACTTGGTAAATGCTAATATTCATCTAGGATTAATATTAAAATGAAACTATGTATCCTTTCCACCCTGTGTGGACGTATGGGACTGCAAATCTGATTCGGCCACGTAACAGTCGACCCGACAGATGCAGTATTTATGGACAATCAGGGGTCAAGTCAAGATGCGTCACGTGCAGCCTGACTCGGCCAGTCAGAGGTAAACACGCGTGATACGCAACCCGGCTCGGCCAATTAGAGGCTAAAAGAAAGGTATTACTTTTGCTTTCACGTCGTCGGCCCCCTATTGGATGGTTGACTGATTGTTGGGTCAAGGCACAAGAAATAGGTGGTGGGAAGGTCGAATATCAGTTATATATAATTTGGTTAAAACAAGCTATTCTATCAAGGTCAGAGGGACCCCTGCATTGTTCCGTATGATGATTCTAAGCAAGGTTATCCTTTTCCCCTGGCAGTTTATGGGCACCTGGTACGAGGTCTTCCGGTCAAAGGGACACCTTGATTTCACGAATAGGTGTGGAAGGGTTATCTTCACCCAAGCAGCGCCTGGGGATCCCATCCTTGTACGAAACACCTATACTAAACTGTAAGTCAAAGGAATCTAGCTGTTCCCTTTATTTTTATGTTGGTCTTTATGGATGTTCACCACTGAAGAGGAGGGGAACACCGCCTTCCCTTTGCTGTGGCAAGCCATATATATATATATGTATATATATATATATATATATATATATATATATATATATATATATATATTGCTATAGTTGGGCAGCAGATCCTCTTTAAGGCAAATGTCATTAAAATTTGCAGCAGCTTCTGCGTTCACGAGTTTTTTGCTGACACTCTCGACTTTTCTTATGCTGGCGCGCTGAGTCGTGCTAAGTTCTTTAATTACCTGACCAAATATCATTGGAGGTATAAGTAAAGGCATCGTAATTATCTTCTCAAATTTTATGCAGAGCTTTCGCCTAACAGTTAGGCATCTTCAGTGCTAATGAGTACAGTGTGTGGGAAATGATCATAAATACACAATACACAGATCACAGACACTTCCGTGCTGATCCGGTTGACCAATCAGGAGGCAGGACGCTAAGCTCCGCCCCCAGGCCTAGCGGCTGAGCCGTAAGCTGACCTCGATGTCTTTTGATGTGGGAATAATAAATGGATCCGGAGTCTGTCTGTTCATCGTAGGGTTTTTATCTTTTATGTATAAGGCTTCTAGGATATGAAGGCGTGTGTGGTTTGTTTCTGTCTGTAAAATAGTGATGCCCTCCTCCAATTTTTTTCTTGTCAGTGGGGTCTGATGTACGTCTTCGTGGTGAAGGTGACACGCCTCGTAAGCTTCGTCGTAGTCATCCCTATGTATGTGTCATTGAGGGCTTCACAGTTCCCTTTTCTGGAGGAGTATTCATACACGAGATTGTTACGCTGAAGTTCCGGTGTCCTCTGGCAGGGGTTGTTCTTTATAAGGAGTTGGGATGTCTTCATGTTTTTATAGAAAATAACCAGATCTATTTTGTCGTTGTCGTTGGTGGGTTTCACGTCTTTGTGGATGATTTTTATAAGGGCTTCCTCATCGGCTCTATAATGGGCTCTGAAAGCCTCCCATATCCGTTCGTTACGTAGACTATATTTTCGTCCTCGTGAGGGACCGTAGGGAGCTTGAAGAACTGAGGAGCAACCTACAGCGCGTCTCCGGCCTAAACTTAACTTCAGAGAACAGTATCAGTAAGCAGCTCCCTTTCCTAGATGTAAAGGTTGAAGCCAGTTCTCAAGATTTTAGGACCGGAGTATATACAAAGCCCACCAACCCAGGACTCTGTCTCAACGGCAACAGTGAATGCCCTCAACGCTACCGGAGGTCCACAATCGATGCTTATGTCAGAAGGGCACTGACGCACTGTAGCGACTGGGCCCGAACCCACGCAGAGCTCGACAGAACGACGCAGGTCCTGGTAAACAATGGCTTCTCTAATAGAGAGGTGCAAATCGCCATCAACAAGCACCTTGACAGATGGTATTCAACCCCAGCAGAAAAGCCAGTAGGAGAAGCCAGGATCAAAATTTTCTACCAAAACACCATGTCCACCCTTTATAGAGCCGATGAGGAAGCCCTTATAAAAATCATCCACAAAGACGTGAAACCCACCAACGACAACGACAAAATAGATCTGGTTATTTTCTATAAAAACATGAAGACATCCCAACTCCTTATAAAGAACAACCCCTGCCAGAGGACACCGGAACTTCAGCGTAGCCATCTCGTGTACGAATACTCCTGCAGAAAAGGGAACTGTGAAGCCCTCAATGAAACATACATAGGGATGACTACGACGAAGCTTACGAGGCGTCTCACCCTTCATCTCTCCAATGGCGCTATCAAGCGACACCACGAAGACGTACATCAGACCCCACTGACAAGAAAGAATTTGGAGGAGGGCATCACTATTTTACAGACAGAAACAAACCACACACGCCTTCATATCCTAGAAGCCTTATACATAAAAGATAAAAACCCTACGATGAACAGACAGACTCCGGATCCATTTATTATTCCCACATCAAAAGACATCGAGGTCAGCTTACGGCTCAGCCGCTAGGCCTGGGGGCGGAGCTTAGCGTCCTGCCTCTTGATTGGTCAACCGGATCAGCACGGAAGTGTCTGTGATCTGTGCATTGTGTATTTATGATCATTTCCCACACACTGTACTCATTAGCACTGAAGATGCCTAACTGTTATATATTTATATATATTTATATATATATATCTGTATATATATATATATATGTATGCATCTGTATATGTATATGTATATACATATATATATATATACATGTATATATATACATGTATATACATATATATATGTATATATATATATATATATATATATATATATATATGTGTGTGTGTGTGTGTGTGTGTGTGTATGTGTGTGTGTATGTAAGAACATAAGAACATAAGAAATAAAGAAGACTGCAAAAGACCATAAGGCCTACACTAGGCAGCTCCGTATCCATCACCATCTGTCATCCCCATCCATAAAGTTGTCTAATCGTTTTTTAAAACAACTGATAGTTTCAGCGCTTACTACATGGTTACTAAGTTTATTCCATTCATCGTGTGTGTGTGTGTGTGTGTGTGTGTGTGTGTGTGTGTGTGTGTGTGTGTGTGTGTGTGTGTGTGTGTGTGTGTGTGTGTGTGTGTGCGTGCGTCTGTACGCGCGCGCGCGCGTGTGTAGATATTTTTCTAAGCTCTATCAATATTCAGTCATTATTGTGAAGATAATATCTGAAATTGACGGGTTCTTCCTCTAAATACTTTTTAAAATAGTGATATCAAGTGTGTTGTATTTGTGTTTATACTATTGGTTTACTAAGAAGCAGCTAGTGCATACACTGTGCATTGGTGTTATGAGTTGCTAAGTAATTTCGATGACCGCGTTGTCAGTGAATGTGATAAACGTCTTAGAGTGGTAACGGAATATTATGTGGTTCGTAGTTTTAGGGCTAGATTTGATAAATACGCAAATGTCCAATATGGTGCAACATCTACCAGTTGGCCCATCTACTTGTTTGTTTTATGTTTTCTTGCTTCTTTATAACTTCTGTTGCCCGTGCGACCTGGCTGTTCTCTGCCTCAAAGAATTGAAAAACAGAAGCATTCAAGCTACGAAGGCTACTTCCTAGCACTGAACTAAATAAAGACGACGCGCCACTATCATTTCTCTCTTGTAATCTGTTAAATCACGTCATGCTTCCCTGCCATACATATATGATGACCAACAGCATGACACTTGTACTTCTCCTCCACTCTCAGATTTGGCTCGGACACTACGGTCACCGGCACCATGCTTCCGGTCGGTGATGACGGAATTTTCGCAGGCATATACAACACTGATTTAGTGAGTAAGTAGACAACCCGTCATTCAAGTCCCCTTCATATAGTCTTCCTAAACGCCTCAAATACCCAGTCTCCTGTCCCCTTTCTTTATCATTAAGTAATGTTTCCACTTCTGAGAAATAATATGTAGGAGTACAAAGTTGCAGTGCTTTCGTTCTAATATGCTGACTCTTTCCCTTTGGCTTGGTGCCACATGAACTAATCTGACCTGACTCGAAATGACACCGCGTGATGTGGTTACATCGCCGTGAACAAACGCAGTTAAAAGAGAAATCAATTTCTCTGTGGTCGAAAGAGTTAACCTTCATTTCGCCATATTCGTTAGCTGCCAAAACTACGGCTTCCTGCATAAGGGTAAGTCATAACTCTTTCGTAAAGGAGTCATAAGAATGAACACATGAATGAATGGTATATAAGGTGCATGTACACTAGATGTATGTACATATGCCAGACTGTATATGTAATGTATGTATATATATGTGTATGTGTATAAATGTATAAGACGCAACCATACATAAAACGCAGTCCTATTCCACAATGATATTTTGTGGAAAAAAGAAAAATAGTATGTTTCACTGTACATTTACTGGAAGACATTTTGAAGTGGTTTTGTAGGGAAAATGTATGATTGTGTGCATGAAATGCAATGCAATGTTGTGGGAGTAGACCGCGCCAGAGCACCGGAGCGGGGCGCCCGGGGAAGGCGCACCATCGTAACGCTATGTCTTTCTTATCATCTATTCTTTGCGAATGTCTGAAAGGCGGGTGAAAGTTTAACATTCCTTTTTAAAGCTCTAGGGGCATCTTTCATTTAGGTAATTAAAAAATGTTTCTTAAAGAATGGTAACGCAACCGTTATATAAGACATTGCTTTGTTGCAGAGATGATATGGATATTGTCACGGACCAGACCACCTGCCGGCGTGGAAATGGCTGGGATCAACGCCGCCATTGCAGCTCAAAATATCGGCATAGATAAACTCGTACGGACTGACGGAGGCTGTCCACAGGGAGAGGCTGATATACCTCCTGGATGTGGTGGCATGTGAAAATCGTCATATATGTGGATTTCATATAGTGTTATGAAAAGCAGCACATAATAAATGTATATATAGATGTACACACACACACACAGACACACACACACACACACACACACACACACACACACACACACACACACACACACACACACACACACACACACACACACACACACACACACACACACACACACACACACACACACACACACACACACACACACACACACACACACACACACACACACACTCACACACACACACACACACACACACACACACACACACACACACACACACACACACACACACACACACACACACACACACACACACACACACACACACACACACACACACACACACACACACACACACACACACACACACACACACACACACACACACACACACACACACACACACACACACACACACACACGCACACATACATACATATATATATATATATATATATATATATATATATATATATATAAATATATTTGTGTGTGTGTATTTATGTATTTATATATATACATATATATATATACATATATATATATATATATATATATATATATATATATATATCTATATATATATATATCTAGACACACACACACACACACAGACACACACACACACACACACACACACACACACACACACACACACACACACACACACACACACACACACACACACACACACAGACACACACACACACACACACACACACACACACACACACACACACACACACACACACACACACACACACACACACACACACACACACACACACACACACACACACCCACACACACACACACACACACATATGAACTCTGGACTCTCACTCGGGAGGGTAATAGCTGTCGGTTAGCAGTCTAACTCGTGATCCAAAACCATGGTGATTTACACGCTCTTCTGTAAGATCTTCTCCGTCGGGGTTACAGATATGTATGCTGACTAGAGTGCCTATGGCCGCCCCAACGCGGTGGTTTTCCTTGTTATGAGGAATAGCATCGCCCCGAGAGGACCTAAAGAGTCGGAAGCTGGCATTGTATACGAATCTGAATGCTCAGAAGACGTGTGCAAGCTTCTCCATATAAGCTACGTCGGCCATACGATCACGAATTGGAGGGGACCATATGATCTGGTATTGTATTCAATTTTACCCTGGGGACGGTTACGTGTAATGGCTGAAACAGCGATTAATATAAAATATAACAACATTTTGATGCCTTTTGTATTATCCTCCCGAAAAAATGCATAGAGAAAGTTAGATAAATAATCTCTTAATATCAATCAATCAATCAATCAATCAAATCAGCCATCCTGAGTCCACTGCTGAACAAAGGCCTCCTTCATAGCATTCCATGATTTACCTGACCGCGCCATCCTCTGCCACGTCACTCCTGCAAATTTCTCAATCTCGTCTCCCCACCTTCTGTCTGGTCTCCCTCTTCCATGCTTCCCATCTCGCGGCGTCCACACAGTAACACACTTGCTCCATCGCTCATCAGTCGTTCGCACTAACTTACCTGCCCAATTCCACTTCCTCTCTTTTACTGCTTCCACAATATATTTCATTCCAGTCTGCTCTCTCACCCAACTTGCTCTCTTTCGGTCTCTCTGCGTTATTCCCATCATT
This sequence comes from Oratosquilla oratoria, assembly GCF_046742065.1. NCBI lineage: Eukaryota > Metazoa > Arthropoda > Malacostraca > Stomatopoda > Squillidae > Oratosquilla > Oratosquilla oratoria. Next base: position 64,584,201 of record NC_134782.1, on the reverse strand, counting down.
GATTTCTCCATTCTCCTCTGTGCTGTCCTTAATTTTGTTTCTATTGCCTTCGTTAGTTTCCAAGTCGATTATTGCTGGTAGAATGCATTGATCGTAAACTTTACGTTTAAAATATAAAAATAGACAGTCTCTTAGGATCTTATTATACTTACCAAACACTTTCCAACCAATTGTAATGCGTGTTTTTATTTCATTATCATGATCTTTCGTCACTTTCACCATCTGGCCTAAATAACTATACTCTTCAACTTCCTCAAGACTCTCATCACCAATTATAGTCTCTTTACTTTGAACTTTCGTGTTGAACATTACTTTGGTTTTACTCTTATTAATTTTTAAAGCTACTTTGAGACTTTTCTTGTTTAGATTACTCAGCATATCTTGCATGTCTTCTGCTCTTTCTGAAATAAGAATAATGTCATCCGCAAATCTTAGGTGGTTCAAATATTCGCCATTAATCTTTAAACCTTTCTTTTCCCAACTCAATCTTCTGAAAATATCTTCCAAGCAAACTGTAAATAGTTTGGGTGAAATTGTATTGCCTTGCCATACTCCTTTCTCGATTTTGATCTTTTCTGTATCTTTATGTAGTCGAATTATAGCGGTACCTTTCGTATAAATCTTTTCTAAAACTTTTACGATCTGTTCGTTTGTGCCCTGTTTGCGTAGCGAGTTTAGTATTGCTATTTGTTCTACCGAGTCAAAGGCTTTCTCGTAATCTACAAAAGCTAAACACAGAGGTATATTGTATTCTGTCGTTTTCTCGATTAGTTGTTTTTTCGCCTGCAAATGGTCTAGAGTCGAATATCCGCTCCTAAAGCCTGCGTGTTGTCTCGGTTGGTTTCCATCTAGAAATTGACTTAGTCTATTTGTAATGATCTTGGAGAATACTTTATATACATTTAATAGCAAGCTAATCGGTCGATAGTTACTAAGGTTCTTCTGGTCTCTCTTTTTATGAAGCAAAATCACTATAGCATTGCACCACTCACTAGGGACGCTTTCTTGACGTAATCACTGGGTGTACACCTCAGCAAATTTAATATGAACTAATTTCCCTGTGTCTTTCAACAGATCTATCGATATACCATCTTCCCCAGGTGCTTTTCCTTGTTCCATAGTTTTTAGAGCAAATTCTACTTCTTCTTTTGTAATCTCTGGTACACTAATAACGTCTACACATGAAGTTACTGACTCAACTACGGTCTTTGACGAGTAAAGCTCTTGGTAAAATTCTTCTACTCTTTTTATTATTTTGTCTCTACATTTAATTATTTCTCCATTTCTATCTTTCAAACATATCATTTGATGTCTTCCTAAAACATGTTTGCGCTCGGTCACTTTAATACTTTTACCCTTCCGAATAGTTTTTTGTATTTCATCCATGTTTCTTTTTCTTTTGTCTGATCTCTGCCTTTCGTTGATAAGCTTGTTTAGTTCAACTCTTTCTATTTCGTCTCTCCTGGTTTTGATCTGCATGGTCCTTCTTCTTATAATTAGGTCATTTATAGCTTAGGAGTATTTGTTTTCTCTAATGTTTTTTGTACTTCCTACTTTCTCTGCCGATTCCCTAATGATATTCACTAAATTCAAATTAATATCATCGACGGTCTCCTCATTAGTTGTTAAAGCTTCGAATCTGTTTTTAATTTCTAATGAAATTTCTTATTATTGTCCTTAACATTTGTAAGGCTTATTTTCTTTTTTAGAATTAGTTTATTCCTCTCGGCTCTGAAACTGAATTTAGCTGTGCAACCTACCATTCTATGGTCACTACCTATGTTGACTTTATTTATCACCATAACATTATTAACGTTTTTGCTCTCATCTAATATGAAGTCTATTTCGTTCTTTGTTGTTCCATTTGGACTTCTCCACTTCCATTTACGACTTACACGGAAGAAAGTGTTCATTATCTTCATGTTGTAGTTCTCTGCAGAATTTACTAATATCTCGCCTCTCTCATTTCTTTCACCTACTCCAAACTTCCTAATGCACGTCTCATCTCCCATCTTCTTCCCCAATTAGCATTAAAGTCGCCTATTACCAATGTGTATTTACTTTTTTCTTGATCCATTACCTGACTTAAATTATCATAGAACGACTCAATTTCATCGTCCGAACTCTGTGAAGTTGGCGCATAAACCTGAACTATTTTTAGAGTGTACCTTTTACACAGCCTAATCACAATCCAAGCTACCCTGTCTGACAAACTACTGAATTCTACGTTACCAGCCACCTCTCCGTTTATCAAGAATCCTACTCCACTAGATCTTTATTTGTCCTTACCTCTATAGTAGAACAGGTGGTGACCATCTTGTAATTGTATCAGATTTTCTTCCGCTCTTCGGACTTCGCTCAGTCCTACGATGTCCCACTTGATGATGTCTAGTTCTTCCATTAAACTCTCTAGCCTATGATCTTCTGAGAGACTTCTTACGTTGTAAATATAGATCTTCATTTTCTTCATGTTGTTTAATGTCCAAGACTTGGACCTGCTTGGATGGTGCTTACTCACATTCGGTGGCACACTGCCCGTAATCACACGAGGCAATGCGGTTGGACCTTTAGGAGACGATGATCCAATAGGAACGCCCGGTTTTATTTTGGTTGTTATATTCATATTTGCTATGAAGGAGAGTTGACAGTAATCTCACCTCCATACCAACTGGTTTGTGGTGAGATATTTCTCTGGTGTCACCTTATTATATTCGGTGAAGCCCTATATCTATAGGGTGCCCAATGGTCCACGCCGTCATTATGACAGTACCCCATATATCTATGAGGAGCTTCCCTGTTCGCCATTAGGGACGTGCCAGTTTGCAGTGGGTCCTGCGACTGTGCGTGTGAGCTGCTCCTTGTCTGATCTTTCTTACAAAACCTGTTCGATATGGGTGACCCTGCAGAGATTGTCTCTCTATCGACATAGCTTTTGTAATCATTAAGATTCTCAAGCCTATCCACCACGTTAAGGTTTCAGCTCTCGGATAGAAATCTCTTAATATAACTGGTGATAATTGTGCTTTGATGATAGCGAGCACCACCTTGGGGGAAATAACGCGCAGAAAGTGAAAGACGACATATTTCATTTGTTCTTGAGAGGAGGCGATCCCAGGGATGGAATTCACTTGTTTGAACCGACAACTCCAAAAGGACAATTCGCGAAGGGCAATTTCGCAAATCACAATTCCGTAAAGGATAATCCCGCGAAAGACAATTTCGCGAAGGACAATTCTGCGAAGGACAATTCGCGAAGTACAATTTCACGAAGGACAATACGCGAAGGACAATTTCGCGAAAGACAAGTCCACGAAGGACAATCCCGCGAAGGACAAATTTACGCCGATAGTGCAATGCATGGCAATTCCGCGAAGGACAATTCAACGAACGACAGTTCACTAGAATCAGTACAGAGAAGAATGACCAAAATGATACATGGACTCGGAAATTTGCCTTACGAAGAGAGGCTTAGGCACCTAAACTTACACTCTCTGGAAAGACACAAAGTGCGGGGTGATCTAATAGAAGTGTTCAAGTGGATCAAGGTCTTCATAATAAAACAACAGGGCAGGACTCGCAGTAATGGGTGTAAACTGGACAAATTTAGATTTAAGAAGGAAATAGGCAAGAATTGGTTTACTAATAGGGTGGTCGATGAATGGAATAAACTTAGTAACCATGTAGTAAGCGCTGAAACTATCAGTTGTTTTAAAAAACGATTAGACTACTTTATGGATGGGGATGACAGGTGGTGATGGATACGGAGCTGCCTAGTGTAGGCCTTATGGTCTCTTGCAGTCTCCTTTATTCTTATGTTCTTATGAAGGACAATCTCACGAAGGATAATTCTGCGAAGGACAATTCCGTGAGGGACACTCACGCGAAGGACAAATTTGCCACGACAGTGCAATGCATGCAATTCCGCGAAGGACAGTTCAGCGAAGGACAATTTCATGATGGACAGTTCCGCGCCGACGATGCAGTGCATGGCATTTCAGTGGTAGTGCGATTCAGCGCAAAGGAAAAATACTGTTTGAAATAGCTATGGTTATAACATAAACGTAACCCAGCTGCATAGTTTTTAATTAAAGTTTACATAAATTCTTTTTTGTGGTAATATAGTCAGTTTCAAGTCAGCACTCGTATTTACTTGGTTAAAACTAAAATACGAAGTGGATTTGATCAGAGAGAGAGAGAGAGCGTGCACATATTATTAAAAGTATTCTGTTCTCGTTTAGATAGAAAACTTGGAAATGGAATAGAGCCTTGGCGTGGTGCCGGAGACGAATGCAAAGGTCGTATCGATGTTAATGGAAGGTTACGGGAAGATGTCATGATGCATACTCGTGTGCCGCAGCCAGCAACGTCGGGAATGAAGCAAATGGTTTCAAACTTTTGTGAAGGAGATGGTTCGTTTAATGATGCCCCGAGAATAATCCAAGATACATAAATTGGTGGCTCCTGCCGCCGTCGCAGAAGAGGTGTTGTTTCAACATGAGTTATCATATAGTGGCTTTGATCTGATTATGGGAGACAGATTCATTAGAAGTCTGGCACCAAGTCTTTCAAGTATCACTGGGTCATAAAAACCACACAAGCTTTTATAAGTGTGTGGACTTTCTCAAACCAGAACAGGAATTCCTTGGCTTCTTCTGCCGCCTATCTCGCTCTCTCAAGGTAAAAGAGTAATTGCCCTGCGCGGCATTGTCAGGGCGCCGTTAATGAAGACCACGGCGGTGGAAAAACAGGATGATTATGCTGCGCTACCCTGCCACGCACCCAGCTGTTGACCAATCATCCGCCCGAGACGTGGTGGAGCATTGGCAGGGAAGATTAAAAAAAAAAAAAAAAAAAAAAAAAAAAAAAAAAAAAATGCTGAAAGGTGGAAATTTGCGTCGCATAGACAGCATTAAATATTTTACACATACATACAAACACACACACGCGCGCACACACATACACACACACACACACACACACACACACACACACACACACACACACACACACACACACACACACACACACACACACACACACACACACACACACACACACACACACACACACACACACACACACACACACACACACACACACACACACACACCACACACACACACACACACACACACGCACGCACACAGACACACGCACACACACACACACACACACACACACACACACACACACACACACACACACACACACACACACACACACACACACACACATATATTCATGATATATATATGTATGTATATGTATATATGATGTGGGTGGGAAGAGGAAAGATTGGAGTCTTAATCCGAGTTTATTCTTTACAAGTTTCGCTCTAAGCTTTTTCAAAAGAATAGAGCTAAAGGGCCAGAGGTGGCATATATGCACGTGTGCATACGTTTCCTAGTGGATATTGTCATAACCCGCCGTATCAAAAAAGAGATGATTTATCTACAGACAGGTCGTGATAGGTGTACTACTTCAAAACAATTAGGTTATTAGCCAGGTCCGGCGTAGTACGGTGACAGAAAAATTAAAATGAAACATTGATACACTTTATTAAACTATAAAGTTAACATCTTTGGCCTATTCAAACAACGGAAACGGAATTGTGAATGATGCGAATATGCAAATCAAAGGTACAGAAAAAAAAAGTTACATATATGAACATTTTTACAAAGCGGATTAAAAACTCCGTGCATTTACTTATTGCTAAACCACTCGTTTAAGATAAAAAGTCTGGTCACCACGCGTAGCACTGTAGTACCACGAAAAGGTTAACTAGAGCAACACTTAAAACAAAGGGGTTTACCTTAAACTTACGGAAGGCGGCAGCTTCCTCTTCGGGGAAAAGAAGATGGAAAAAAAAAGCCTCGAGAAACAGGTTGACCCTCTCTATATAGGCTCGCCAATCGACCTGATGGTCACTGGAGCCAGAGGCCGAAAGGTCAATAGGAAGTGATTTCCTATCCTACTTTAACTGGTAGCTAACAAGGCTAACCCAGTTACATAAAGTTAAAATTACACACACAAGAATATTATGCACGTAACAAAATAAAAACCTTATACTAATCACAAATAAAGTAAAAGGACAATGATAATTAAAAGGCAACTCGACAGTGCGCGAAGCATATGTTTAGGCAGTCGGCTGGTGATTGATAACTGTTGCCATACGAATATAATTTAGATAAAATTACAAATACAAGAATTTCAGTACAACGCAGCGTACGTCTTGACAAATGGTTACCGAGATACACAAAAGAACAGCTGCAAGAAATTTGGTTACATATCAAAATAAAAATTGTAAAATACAAGGAAATATAACTACAATAAAATAGTAAAAAAAATACAACTTGACAATATGACGCCCCGAATGCTAACGGCCACAGCTACTTGACCTGAGAGCAAGGGAATCGCAAAAAAAAAAAAAAAAAAAAAAAAAAAAAGCCCCTGCTTTGACTACTGTTAACGACCTGGGTGTGTCAACTATGGTCCACAGCTGGGCGATAGAAAGGGGGGAGGGAAACCGTGTGCTGGCCGACTACATGCGACCACCACTACAAGGAAAGAAAACACGTGACATCGGGATACGTGGCAATATTTACATACCATATTACAGATAAATTTGTTGGAGGGATAATGGATATGGTGATGAAAAAATGAACATAGAAAAAGCATATTAACGGCAAAGAAAAATTATCACTGAAAGATATCAGGGATGAAGTGGCAAAACCCCAAGTGGCTATCTTGTAATCTTGGGACAAAATCTACCTACGGAGGAATTGTCCCTAACATGAAAGATCCTTGGGATGAAAACCACAAAACAAAACCTAAACAAATAAAATATAACTAGATATTATAGACTGGAATGAGATAAAATACAATAACATAGATAAAATTGAATTAGATAAAACAGAGATAAACTTAAATGGAAACAAGGTAAAGTAGAACGAAAGTAATTATGTGTGTCTACTAACAATATCGATAACAATATAAAAGAGAAGAAGAAATACAATAATAAACAATATTGACGACACGTCGAGGAGTTGTTTGAGTAATAAAAAATATTGAAAAAGTCCTGATGAGAAAGAAAAACAATAAGGCATAATTTTTGATAACACAAAGCGATAGTGATAAAATGTTGAGAAGAAAAATATAACAGTTTTAGTAGGAATAGAAGTGAAAAATGAAAAAGAATAATAGAAAAAATATACATGTGTATACAAATAACAGATAAAATAAACATAGAACCAAAACAAAGAATGTGACAGGGTGAGGTGCGTGATACTTATTCAGGTAGTTTGGTGCATACTCCAGAATTCCACTCATTAAGGGTATAAGTGGTTGTGACTTTTACCCAATATAAGTCTCCTGTCCTTTTGTGTGTTGTTATAATTAGCTATGTATAGATATTGAAAAATTCCATTGTTTTTTGAGTAGTCTTTGGGCCAAAATGGTAGTTTTCTCTCAATAAGTGTCTTTCCATGTCTACGTGGTTCACGAGGGCGTTTGTCTGACGGTGGTGCCTAATGTCCGCATTGTGTTCTTTAAGTCTGCTTGTCAGTCCTCTGTATGTTTTTCCAAAATATACGTTGTCGCATCCGTTCCAGGAAATTTTGCAAACGAAGCTGAAGTCGCTGTGTGGTTGTGTGTTCCTCGTGACCAAGTGTCCGATTTTCTTTTCCGTATCGTTGACAGCTACCAAGCCTGAGGTTCTAAGTGTGCGGGAAATGTCCGAATCTGGGACCACAAGGTATCGTAGGTATGGCTCTTCCGCACTTGTTTGTCTGCTTTTGATGTTGGTGACTTTTCGGAGTAACGATGTGAGCAGTCCCTTTGAGTATTGGACATTTTTGAACGATGTGGTGATGTACTTCAACTCCTCTGCTAGGTATTCCTCACTGCATAATTGGAGGGGTCTGAAGAAGAACCCGATGTCCACCACTGATTTTGTCTTATCGTCATGGACACTGAAAAAGTTAATATAGTCATCTTTGTTGATATATATATATATATATATATATATATATATATATATTATATATATATATATATATATATATATATATAAAATACTTTGAATTTCGCACTGCTTCCCTTCCTGATGATAACAGTGTCTAAGAAAGGTAGTTGTCCGTTGTTCTCTTCTTCTACGGTGAATTGTATTTTGTTGTCAACGTCGTTGAGTTTTCCTTATAAGTCGTGAATGTCTGTTGTCCTTTGTGTGATGAAGAGGCAGTCGTTAACGTAGCAGATACACTTGGAGTCGTTGGGGATGATGTCACTAATGTGCTCCTTTTTGAACATTTCCACGCATAAGGAGGCTGGCACTACGCTCAACGGAGATCCCATTGGAAATCCTTTGTGCTGATGGTATTCTCTATTGTTGAAGGTGAAGGAACCAAACTTCATGCATTTTTCAACCTGTTCTAAGTAGTCTCGCTTGTTGACTGGTAATTTGCTGGAGTCGATTTTTTTATATGTTTCTCTGATGGCTCGAATGGCATCTTTAAAGCTGACATTAGTGTAAAGACTGACTAAATCGAAGCTGATGAGTTGTATGTCCGTGAATTTTGTCTTGCTCAGTCTATCAATCAGACCAGTAATATAGAATTCATGGACAAACAATTCATCAGCTTTGATATAGTCAGTCTTTACATCAATATCAGCATTAAAAGTGTCATTAGAACCATCAGCGAGGCTGCTATTGCAAGAGGTAGGCGGAGCACGTTATGCCGTTGATTATCGCGGTGAGAAGTGGACGTGTGTTGGACTGTTGTCGAATCACACAAACACGTCGAGACATACTCACATCCTTCGATGAAATACACTGACCAGAGCCCCTAGTCATCGTGTCACGTGTTGATTTGGATGTGGTAGATTAAAATCAGTTCATGATCTATGTTGTTTACATGTACTGTGGACTGAATTGTTACAAGAGCGGAACTTTGTTCGCAACATTTTTAAGTTAGAGGATTCTCTACTTATAGGACTGAACTATATACTTTTTCAATCATCAATAGAGTTGGATTCGAGCCCTGAAGTAGATCAAGGCACTGTATTCTTTCTTATTTGTTCTAGCGGCAGCCGCCGGGCTCTTTTATGCGTCTTTGCAAATGGATTAGGAGAGAGGGAAAATGATAAAACGAAGGAATAAAAGGGGAAAGAGAGGGAGGCAAGGGCTGGAGTTAGAGTGCGGATGCAGCGAGCGACTTCGTGATAGCAATCAGAAAAATATTCTAGCAGGATGGAGGGAGCAGCGAGGAGGAGGAGTGGGACGAGGAGCGAAGTGGAACGGAGTTTATATTTAATTATCAGAGTGTGCAACCCTGTCACTGGCCAAGAACCTGTGGGGAGGGGGGCGGGGATGCTGTTGCTGTTATGTTCTCTTCAGCCACATCGGCATGGGTCTACAACGGGAGTGGGATGGAGAGGAAGAGGACCAGGGCGAGGAGTGAGGGAAGGAAAACAGGGAGAAAGAGAAGAGAGAACCGAAGTAAAAGTAAGAAAAAGTAAAGAGAAAGAGGAGGAGGAAAGTGAGTGAGAGAGTGGGGGCAAATAATAGAGAAAGGGGGAAGGAAAAAGAGTCAAAGAGGGAAGGGGAGGGAAAGGGGAGGATGGAGGAAGTGGAGTGAAGTGGAGGAAGTGGAGGAAGTGGAGGAAGTGGAGGAAGTGGAGGAAGTGGAGGAAGTGGAGGAAGTGGAGGAAAAAGAGGAGGGAAAGGAGGAAGAGAGTGCATAAGAGGAAGAGAAGAGGAAAAGAAGAAAGATGAAGAAAATGCAGAGAAAGAATAGTAAAAAGAAATAGGAGGAGGAGGAGGAGGAGGAGGAGGAAGGGCAGGAGATAATGAGAGCGGAGTACAGGAAGGAGGAAGAGTAAGAAGAGGAGGAGGGACTATGAAAGGGTCAAGAGGATTTGAAGCGCGATGAAGAAGGACGGGAGGAGGAGCAGGGGTATGCTTGTTTATAAACGGGCTTGAGAGAATGTTTGCGGTCATTCCATCTCGCTGTAGCAGAGAACGTGGAGTAATCGCTGTCCATCCTACCACACTCTGGTGATGTCCAGTTAAAAAGGCCATACTTCTACCTTCCAAAGTCTTTCAGGTGAATCAAACAGCATTCGTTTGTTTAATGACTTGGTGTCGTCATTGTGTAGTTTGTGGCATGGCGTGTGGCATCAACGACAGAAATGACTAGACCAATGTCAAGAAAATTATATATATATATATATATATATATATATATATATATATATATATATATATATATATATCACAAGTGAGAAATGTAGTAACACATTTGTAAATCACAACTAACACCACAGTCGGATGAAAGAAAAAGTTGCGTAAGCGGAACTATATATTTTGATTGCTACCTGCAATCCTCTTCAGTAGTACAAAGTGGCTCATGTTCCCTTTCTTTTGTAAGAGGTTGCTACTTAAGATAGCCTCCTCCTTGCCACTTTGTACTACTGAAGAGGATTGCAGGTAGCAA
>NC_134782.1:64478708-64571208 GCF_046742065.1 Oratosquilla oratoria | reverse complement strand
ATTACTATTATTATTACTATTATTATTAGTGTTATTATTATTATTATTATTATTATTATTATTATTATTATCATTATTATCATTATTATTATTATTATTATTTTATCATTATTATTATTATTATTATTACTATTATTATTATTATTATTATTACTATTATTATTATTACTATTATTATTATTATTATTATTATTATTATTATTATTATTATTATTATTATTAGATTATAATCATTACTATCATTATTATTGTTGTTATCACCAGTCAAAGCTGGTGAAGGGATACATTATTGATAAGCGCGGCTATACACGCCTTAGATGGGGGTTTACACGGTCTGTAACGGTTCGTCGAACGCGGTTCGACAGACACGTGTTTAAAGTGATGTGTGAACGTGTGAACGGGGTATTTGGGGTTTAACCAACGTGGTCGACAACCAAATACCCCGTTCACACGTTCACACATCACTTTAAACACGTGTCTGTCGAACCGCGTTCGACGAACCGTTAGGCCTCTTATCGTGTACACCGCACGTGGGAGGGGCGCAGCTGACAGCGTGGTCTAGGTGTAATGTGTTGTATTAGGTGTTTGTGTCTGTTGTGCAGTTTTTCTAGGTGTCTCGTGTGAAGTTTGTGTTTGTGTTGGTTGAATGGACGGATGTTGGAAACTCGGTGTAGGGACTCAGCGGTTCTGAAGTCGCTCCATCGCGAACCCGTGATAAACTTGACAGCGGCATTCTGAACCCTCTGATGGTCGTAGTTGTTAGTGGGACATGTCAGCTGGTTTAGTCCCGGGCACTGGCACAGAATCGGTCTGACAAGGGTTAGGTAAAATCGACGTTTGGTGGACAGTGTTGCAGTTTTGAAGCAGCTTAGCCTTCCCAGCAGAGCCCGGGCCATCCCAATACCTTCTGTTGTAACGAGGAGGTACAGTCTCTAATATATATTATATCTAAACACTGGGAGAGGTCACTTGCTGCCAGGCTGGACTCGATTAAATCAACTGAGGTTACTGTCTGCTGCTGCTATAGCTGTTGTGGCTGTTGAAGTCAATGCTTTTTGGGCTATGATCCTCTTTGATTTAGTGAATATTTGGATATCCATTTGTGTGTACATAGTTGTTTTGTCAATATGTGCATGGCTTCTAAAATTGTTCAAAGTTGGGATGTTGAACAATCTGTAAAGCATATCACCTACCAAAATAGTTTTATTGTAATAAAATTTCATTTAGATCGGAGAAGCTGTTTTACACTTTCTTATTAGAAAAAAAAAATGTTGTTTCTTCCATTAGGAAAGGTTTCCATCAGTCAGGAGCACCACCAGGGACCTTGGCTGCTCACACAACGTACGACGGAGTGACACGAAGGGCCTAAACATTTTAAAGGCTCTGTACTTCCATTTAGAACTTCTGGTGTGTGTACGGACAGGAGGTGGGGCTTTGGATCAAATCCACAAATACGTCCAGAGAGTGCTTCCAAGGCCAATCGAATGCTACAAGGATCAACAAGTCGCAGAAGAAACCCTACAAGTAACAAAGTCCTCAGCAGGACTTCTACGTGCTTCAAAGGATCTGGAGAACCCATCTGTCAGTATGGTGTGGCGTATCTTGGTGTGGACGGGTCTGCTAGTTCTCTCGAGCCTTTCCACCGAGGCACAGAAGCTCCGATGGGGGTTGTGTACCCCACGGACTCCCGAGGCGAATTTTAACGTTCGCTGTGTAAGTTTACTTATTTGTTTGGTATTATTGACTGATACGACTTTGAAACAAAATTGGAATGAATACTTGCACGATATATGTCACAAGACCCTGTTTTTACTAATGAAGGTTTTGAGTTTTTTTTTCCAAACCGATGTAAGTGTTCATCTCCACGATAAATCCTTGCCCCTACAAGCGCAGTTGAACTAATTATCTAGTGAATACAAGTTAATCAAAAACAAAATGTGTGTGGATAACTGTACGATACATGTCACAAAACCCTGAATTTAGCATGGGTTTTTAAATTCCCACTTATATTTTATCTAATTGTTCATTCTAGGCTAAATGTTTGGCCATTTATGTACTGTTGAAGAAATTCTCTATTGGGAATCTTATAATATAATACCGTGCACTTTGATGTTTCCCTTCCCAAGGATTAGTTTCATGAACATCCTTAGGACGGTAAGAAACTTTGTACTGACGTGGATGAGATGAAACATGGGCCCCTGGGAGTACCTTATCAAGTGAATAACACACTCGTCGACCGGTTTCGACTTATGTCCTTTTTAAGAGTTGGTGTTATGACCTGGGGATGGTTCGATTGGTTCTTAAACCGCCAGTCATTCCCTTCATGGTTAGTTCTATTATGTGATTGGGCCCCTGGGAGTACCTTCTCAAGTGAATAACACATTCGTCGACCGGTTTCGACTTATGTCCTTTTTAAGAGTTGGTATTATGACCTGATGATGGTTTGATTGGTACTTACGTCTTCCGGTCGTTCCCTTTGTGATTATTTCTGTTCTGTGATTGGGTTTGCTGCTGCTTCGTGACAGTTGGTATCCAGCCATTGGTTGATTGGGTCGCCTGTTTGAGTTGGGTGGATAGTCGTGCTGTGAATGTTTGTTTCTTCTTTTGCATTGTGTTGTGGCCTGTCCCCTATGATCATTTCCGTCGACTGTGATACTCACGATACATCTCCGTATCTCTTATTCATGTTGACTGTTGCCTTGATAAATGCTGGCACCAAGAGTTTCCTTGTCTATCCATGTCTCGAATCCGTAGAACAGTCCATGCCAAGATTCCATGTGAGGTCCACATTGACCACTTTTGCAGTGGACGTGTTGTGGTGTCTGAATTCTGTTTTGTGCTTTTTAATGTGTTCCTCTAATCCTGTGCCTGTTTCGCCCACATAGATATTGTGGGATGTTCCAGATGTGATTGAGTATTCCAGGTTGTCTGGTTGGTAGTGAGTGGTCATTTTCAGGATTACCAAACCATGTATCCACGTGCCATATGCTAAATGTTCTCAAGGTATCGTTGTAGATGGAAGTGCCGTTGGATAGCATGACTTATATGATGTCCTCTCTTTTACTGAGACACATTCGCACTATTTCACGGTGTTTGTTCTCGAGATGGAGGTGGTGATTTAGGGATCCCGATAAGTGGAATACTTCCTCAAGTGCCCACAGTAACAACGTGAAGAGTGTTGCCACATAGGATTCTTTCTGAGAGTCATACACAAATGTAATACAGGATTTTTACAAGAGGTATATAATCACACGAGGGCAACGTTCCACAGAAGTGAAAGACGCCCTAAGGACGGAGACTGCACCAGGTAAGTTATACTAACCCACGGTACTTTTATTCACAATGATATTTTGAGAGGGTTCGGTACAAGCCTAGTTGGTGCCCGTGGCATTAGCAAACTCGACTTGATTAAAGTGAATAGGCCATTCAGCCCCTTCCAAAACAACACAGTGTGCTCCATTCCATGTGGAACTTCTTGCATGATCTACCTGGCCGAATCTTGCAGAGGGATGAAGACACAACATAATTAGCGCAGAGAGGACTTGAGACACCACCGCACGTTCACTGCGATGGAGGTGTATGTGAACCTTGCGGGACAAATACCAGACTAGGAATGATCTAAGATATATTTTCGGGGCATGAAAAAGAAGGGAAGTAAATTTGAGAACGAAGTATTTATTTAGACAATAACCAACATGAATCTGAGATGAGGCGATGAAATGTGGGTTTCACGGTTGGCAAAGCTGATCACCGAGGGACACCGTCCACATGAGGCACAATACGGGGGAGGACAAGTCACAAAACAACTCTAAAGAGTAGAAAACATCTCATAGCTCGACTACCTACCCAGGTCGGACACACCAACCTACGAAGAAGAACAGCAGCACCAATCATATAACAGGACGAGTCAGGAGGAGGAGGAACCTAAGGGCAAACAGTCGCATGGCAAAGTCGACGACAAGTCGTACGATCAGTGCACTAGAACACCAACTCTTGAGAATAACAAATCGAAAATGGTGGAGCAGTGTGTTATTCCCATTGTTAGAACGATTGATCCTAATCTCGTCTCGTTAAGTACGGGTGTTCTCATAGTAATACTCAGAGGCACTTGGTAAATACTAATATTCATCAAGGATTAATATTGAAATGTATCCTTTCCACCCTGTGTGGAAGAATGGAACTGTAAATTTGATTCGGCCACGTAACAGTCGACCTTACAGATGCATTATTTATGGACAATCAAGGGCCAAGTCAAGATGCGTCACGTGCAGCCCGACTCGGCCAGTCAGAGGTAAAGACGCGTGATACGCAACCCGATTCGGCATATTAGAGGACAAGACACAGCTCAATTCAACCAGTAGGGCTCACGTCTGCCGGGGGAATTGTCAGAAACAATTCGCAAGGCTAAAAGAAAAGTATTACTTTTGCTTTCACGTCGTCGGCCCCCTATTGGATGGTTGACTGATTGTGGGGTTAAGGCACAAGAAATAGGTGGTGGGAAGGCCGAATATCATATATATATATATATATATATATATATATATATATATATATATATATATATATATATATATATATATATAATTTAGTTAAAACAAGCTATTCTATCTAGGTCAGGTTGACCCCTGCATCATTCCGTGTGTTGATTATAAGCAAGGTTATTTTTTTCTCCTGGCAGTTTATGGGTACCTGGTACGAGGTCTTCCGGTCAAGAGGACACCTTGATATCTCGAACAGGTGTGGAAGAGTTATATTTACCCAAGAAGAGGATGAGGATCCCATCCTTGTTCGGTACACCTATACTGAACTGTAAGTCAAGGAAATCTAGCGATTCCCTTTAATTTTATGTTTGTCTTCATGGATGTTTACCACAGAAGAGGTGGGGAACTCTCCCTTCCCTTGCCTGTGGCAAGCCACTAAGAAATTTCCACTCTTCTATTAAAAACACACACACACACACACACACACACACACACACACACACACACACACACACACACACACACACACACACACACACACACACACACACACACACACACACACACACACACACACACACACACACACACACACACACACACACACACAACACACACACACACACACACACACACACACACACACACACACACACACACACACACACACACACACACACACACACACACACACACACGCACACACACACACACACACACACACACACACACACACACACACACACACACACACACACACACACACACACACACACACTTTTTTAATAGTGACAGCCGTGTTGTTTATTACATAAAGTGTGTTGCACGTGTATATATTCATTGGTTTACTAAGAAGCAGTTAGTGCATATACTGTGCATTGGTGTTATGAGTTGTTAACCAATTTCGATGACCGCGTTAACCAATTTCGATGACCGCGTTGTCAGTGAATATGATGAACGTCTTAGAGTGGTAACGGAATGTAATGTGGTTCGTAGTTTTAGGGCTAGATTTGATAAACACGTAAATGTCCAATATGGTGAAGCATCTACCAGTTGGCCCATCTACTTGTTTGTTTTATTTTTTCCTGCTTCTTTATCATTTCTGTTGCCCGTGCGACCTGGCTGTTCTTTGCCTCAAAGAATCCAAGAACAGAAGCATTGATGCTACGAACGCTACTTCCGAGCACGGAACTAAATAAAGACGACGCGCCACTATAATTTCTCTTTTGTAATCTGATAAATCACATCATGCTTCCTTGCCATACAAAAATGACGATCAACAGCATGACAATTGTTCTTCTCCACTCTCAGATTTGGCTCTGAAAGAACGGTCACCGCTACCATGCTTCAGGTCGACCCAGGTGTTGATGACGGAGTTTTCGCAGGCATATACAACACTGTCTCAACGAGTAAGTAGACATCCCGTCATTCAAGTCCCCTTCATATAGTCTTCCTAAACGCCTCCTGTCCCCTTTCTTTATCATTATGTAATAGCATCCAATATTGAGAAATAAAAATACGAAGGAGTACAAAGTTGCAGTGCTGTCGTTCTAATATGGTGACTCTTACCCTTTGGCTTGATGCCACATGAACTAATCTGACCTGACTCGAAATGGCACCGCGTGATGTGGTTGCTTCACCGTGAACAAACGCAGTTAAAAGAGAAATTAATTTCTCTGTGGTCGAAATAGATGACATTGACTTCGCCATATTCGTTAGCTGCCAAAACTACGGCTTCCTGCATAAGGGTAAGTCATAACTCTTTCGTAAAGGAATCATAAGAATGAACACATAAATGAATGGTATATAAGGTGTATGTACACTAGATGTATGTATATATGCCTAACTATATGTGTAATGTATGTATATATATATGTATAAATGTATAAGACGCAACCATACATAAAACGAACTCCTATTCCACAATGATATTTTGTGGAAAAAAGAAAAATAGTATGTTTCACCGTACATTTACTGGAAGACATTTTGAAGTGGTTTTGTAGGGAAAATGTATGATTGTGTGCATGAAATGCAATGCAATGTTGTGGGATTAGACCGCACCAGAGCACCGGAGCGGGGGACCCGGGGGAGGCTCACCATCGCAACGCTGAGGTTTTGTTATCATCTATTCTTTGCAAATGGCTGAAAGGCGGGTGAAAGTTTAACATTCCTTTTAAAGCTCTAGGGGCACTTTTTACTTAGGTGATTCACAATTGTTTCTTAAAGGAAGGTAACGCAGTCGTTAAATAAGACATTGCTTTGTTGCAGAGATGATATGGATCATGTCACGGAGCAGACCACCCACAGACGGGGAAATGGATGAAATCAATGACGCCATTACTGCTCAAAATATCGACAGAGATAAACTCGTACGGACTGACGGAGGCTGTCCACCGGGAGAATTTGATATACCTTGTATATAAGACGTGAAAATCGTCATATTTGTGTTTTTCATATAGAGTGTTATGAAAAGCAACCCATAATAAATGTATAGATACATGTACACACACACACACACACACACACACACACACACACACACACACACACACACACACACACACACACACACACACACACACACACACACACACACACACACACACACACACACACACACACACACACACACACACACACACACACACACACACACACACATACACACTTACTTAGGTTACTTAGGTGATGGCTTCTAGGGACTTTCAGCCGATGACAGCTCTCCAAGCCCCCTACGTAGAATATCTAAAGTTCAAAATCTGATTTCATCACTACATTCTCCAAGTCATACGAAGCAGTGAAGAAGTGTGTCTTCAGTCTCTTCTTGAGATGGTCGTAGTTTCAGCCATTTTAACATTTACAGGAATTATATTATAGAGACGGGGAGCACTAGTAACAAACGCTCCACGCCCAGATTTTCTATAAAACCTTGGCTCTAATAGTCCATTCACTTCAATACTGTGTCGCAAGGCTATATCAGTATCTATTCGGAAGTCCACGAGCATATCACACAAATAATTAGGCCTCCCAAACTTCATTGCCTGATACACCATAACACACTGTTTATACATGATGCGTGCTTTGACTGGGAGCCAATGCAGCTGTATTAACACTGGAGTTATCCGTTCCCTTCTAGACTGACCCTTTATCAGTCTCGCAGCTCTATTCATAATTAATTGAAGTTTCTTCAATGAGTAGTTAGGAAGACCATAATATAAAGAGTTGCAGTAGTCCAATTTACCCAACACATGATTATAAATAAGCTTCCTCATAGAATTCTCATCAAGGTATTTCCTTACAAACGCTAAGTTTCTCAAATGATAACCAGCTACTTGCACCGTCTGATTTATCTGTTCTCTCATCATAAGTTCACTGTCTAGCAGCACCCCGAGACTCTTCACACATTTGCTCACTGTGATGTCTGAATTATTCACATTCAAGACTCGAACACCCAGACGTTCGAAGTCAATTTCACGGCCAATAAACAAACACTCAGTTTTATCTTCGTTCAATTTCAGTTTTCTAGAGTCCATCCAATGTTTAATGTCAACCAGTATAGCACTAAGATGATCTTCGGCATCATGTATATTTGTTATAGACATGTAAAACTGAGTGTCGTCAGTAAACAGTTTAAGCTTAACTCCATGTTTCGTAAGTACTATAGATAAGTCAGCAGTGTATATACAAAAAAGTACCGGCCCCAGCACACTACCTTGAGGCACTCCTCTAGTCAAAGGTATCGAGTTAGAAAACTCATTACCTATTTGAACAGAGTAGGTTCTACCTTCCAGGTAACTCTTAAGATACGAGAGAGCAGCACCTTCAATGCCAATGTGTTCACAAACTCGAAGCAGTACATCGTGCACTACCGTTTCAAAAGCTGCACTTAGGTCCAACAAAATCAATAGTCCACACTCTCCTCTATCCAGAATTCCTCGCATGTCACTCACTACAGAACACAAAGCCGTTTCAGTAGAATACAGAAAGCGATATGCCGACTGATTGTCATGAATCACCCCAACCTCATTCAAATGTTCATTTAGTTGTATAAACAGAACACTTTTCAGTACTTTGGATTGAAACGTCAAATTCGACACTGGACGGAACGAACTGAGTGATTGGGATCAAGATTTCCTTTTAATATCGATTTAACAATGGCCTGCTTTTCAGAATTCGGGGATACTCCCTCCAAAATACTTGAGTTCACCATATTCGTAATCACAGTTATTAGTCTATCAAAATTCACACTACCTGAAGCAAGCTAATTGGCATGGGATTATTAGCAGAGTAAGTAAAATTTGCTTTCTTGATTACATCCTTGACCGTTGACTCGCTCACTGTTTGAAACGTAGTTAATTTTATTTCTGAAGTCTGTTCACTCTCCAACACAACCACATTATTATTACTGATCGCCGAAATAATTCTCGTTATCTTGTTGTCAAAAAAATATAAGAATTCATTTGCCAATTCACTATCAGAATATCCCTCAGGCAACTTGTGTTTCTTTTTATTGCCCGTCAGATTGTCTAGCACCTTATAAAGTTTATGCATATTGGGCCCAGCCTGTTCAATTTTACCTTTATAAAAATCACGTTTACGCCTACTGATAAGTTTCTTTTCATAATTGCGTGCCTGAGTATAAGCCACTCTACGCTGATCAGTCTGTTGCCTGCGCCACAATCTCTCCTTCTTTTTCTTGTCATTTTTCGCCCTTCTAATTTCATCATTAAACCATGGAGAATCTTCTTTCACTACTATTTTCTTCGATGTCAAAGGACACATCTTTTCATATTCCTCCCTCATCACACTATTGTATATAGTGTATAAACATTCATGACACTCCGATCTTTTTCTTGAACTATGACTACACAAATCACTTTGTTGCTCCATAATCTTATCACAAATTAATAATAATAAGGTGCCACAGGCCATATTCCTTGTAGAACGAAAAGCAATTTCCTTAACTTGTCTTATATTAAACGCCAAAGCCAGATTAAATGACACAAGTTTATGTACTGGCGACAGAGAGCACACATCGTCTACGTAAAGGTCACGCACAAGGTCACTCGATGTATCAACCAACACTAGATCAATAATGTGACCGCACATCGATGTAGGTTTATCCATAATATTGATCAGATTAAACATTGCTACCGTTTCTATAAAAAGTTGTACGTAGCGAGCCTTTGTGTCATCAAGCCAAAGGTTAAAGTCGCCCCATACAATAATATTCGTGCTTACCATGTCAATAGTTTCTAAATATAGTTCAAACTCATCAATAAATAAACTGACACTAGCAGCAGGTGGTCTATATATTGTTACAATCGTTAATTTATTTACACCAATTTCACACTCAACATGCAATAATTCGAAACTATTATAGATGGGATTCCCTATGGTTGGGGAAAAGAATACTGCCACTAAGTATTTTCACTTGGATCGTAAGAGGCGAGAAGAAAGGGACGGGGATTGGGACTAGGCATCCTTCTCCTTGTAGCCACACAGGGGACATTCCTAAAAGAAAAAGTAAAGGCATAAGAGGGTCTGGGAGTTTTCCGACCAGCACCCTAAGGTTTGGGTCTTTTAATGTGCGTGGATGTGGTACAGATGAGAGTAAAAGGGAAGAGATAGGTAGTATGTTTGTGAGAAGAAATATGGATGTGTTGGCTTTGAGTGAAACTAAGTTGAAAGGGAAGGGTGAGTGTAAGTTTGGGAGTGTAAGTGGGAGGTTATCAGGAGTGAAGAAAGGGCGAAGGAGGGAAGGGGTGGCTATTCTAGTAAGTGAAGAGATAGGTAAACGTGTAGTGGAGTGGAAGGAGGTTTCCTCAAGGATAATGTGGATGAAGGTGAAACTGTGAAAGGAGATGTGGGTCTTTGTAAATGCATATGGGCCTGGCAGTGAGAAGAGTGTAGAAGAAAGGGAGGCCTTTTGGATAGATTTAAATGAGTGCATAGAGGATTTAGGGAGAAATGTCAATGTAATAGTACTGGGAGACCTTAATGCTAGGGTAGGAAATGGTCCAATTGATGGAGTGGTTGGGAAATGTGGAGTTCCAGAAAAGAATCGTAGTGGAAATGGTGGAAATGTGGAAATGTGGTGGAAATGTGTCTAGAAAGAGAGTTGATGATAGGAAATACAGTGTTTCGGAAGAAAGTCAAGCATAAGTACACATGGGAGAGGGTGGTGGATGGAAGGGTGGTAGATAGAGCGTTAATGGATTATGTAGTGGTAAATAGGATTATGATAGGAAGAGTTAAGGATGTACATGTGCTAAGGGGAGAGGGTGGGGGAATATCAGATCAATTTTTGGTGGAAGGTAAGTTGAGAGTGGAGGATAGATGGAGAAAGAGGAAAGGGACAAAAGGTAGGGAGGTGCTTAGAATGAACTCTTTAAATGAAAAGGAAAAGGAGAAGGAGTACAAGAAGAAGCTGAAGGAGGAGTGGGAGGGAGTGAAGGATAGAGTAGAGCTAGGTGTGGAGGAGGAATGGGGATGGTTCAAGGAGGGAGTCACAAAGTGTGCAAGGATGGTGTGTGGAACAAGAAGGACAAGAGGAAATAGAAGGAAGGGTAGTGAATGGTGGGATGAGGAAACAAATAAGGTTGTAGAAGAGAAGAAGCGAGCTTTCACAGATTGGTTACAAAATAGGACGAGGGAGTCATATGAGAGGTACAAAGAAAAGAAAAGAGAAGTAAAGCAAAAGGTAAAGGAGGCAAAGAGGAGAGCAGATGTGAAATGGGGTAAGAGTATGACAGAAAATATTGAAAGTAATAGAAAGATGTTTTGGAAAGAAATTAAGAGAGGAAGAGGAGGCGAATCAAGTAGAGAAGAAAAGGTAAAAGGTGCAGATGGAGATATGATAATGGAAGAGAAGGCAGTAAGGGGAAGATGGGCAGATGGAGTTGCTAAATGTGAAGGAGGATAGGGAGGGAAAGGTAGTTGCAGTGGGAAATGCTAAGAAAATGATAATGATGAGTGAGGAAAATGGAGGAGACATAAGGAAGGATGAAGTGAAGGCAGTTGTTAAGATGATGAAAGCAGGTAAAGCACCTGGTCTGGATGAATGCCATGCAGAATGTCTAAAAAAAGGTGGTACAGTGATGGTCGACTGGCTGGTGAGGTTATTTAATGTTTGCTGGAGAGAGGGTAGAGTGCCGGAGAACTGGAGGAGTGCCTGTATAGATTCACTTTACAAGGGAAAAGGGGACAAGTGTGAATGTAGTAGTTTCAAAGGGATTAGCTTGTTAAGTGTAGTTGGGAAGGCTTATGGGAGGATCTTGATTGAGAGGATTAGGAGAGGAATAGAGGGAGTAATTGGTGAGGAACAGTGTGGATTTAGGACGGGTAGAGGTTGTGTAGATCAGATCTTTGTGGTAAGACAAATATGTGAGAAAGCTATAGGAAAGGGGAAGGATGTTTTTTGAGCTTTTATGGATCTGGAAAAGGCTTACGATAGGGTAGACAGAAAGGCACTGTGGGAGGTATTGCAGATATACGGGATAGGAGGAAAGCTTTTGGGAGCTGTCAAGAGTTTTTATGAGAGGAGTAGAGCTTATGTCAGGATTAGAAATGGAGAGAGTGAGTGGTTCGGTGTAAAGGTGTGACTTCGTCAAGGATGCGTTATGTCGCCCTGGCTGTTCAATTTATACATAGATGGGGTAGTGCGAGAGGTAAATGCAAGGGTAGTGGGTCAGGGATTGGAGATAGTTAAAGAAAATGGAGAAAAGTGGGAGGTAAGCCAGCTGTTGTTTGCTGACGACACTGCGCTTGTGGCAGGATCGGAGGAGGGACTGAGGAAGTTGGTGACAGAGTTTGGGAGAGTATGTGATAGAAGAAAGCTAAAGATAAATGTGGGTAAAAGTAAGGTGATGAGATGTACAAGGGGTGAAAGTGGCAGTAGACTGGAAGTGAGCATTAAGGGAGAGCGACTGGAGGAAGTGGATAGTTTTAGATACTTGGGTGCAAATGTGGCAGGAAAAGGTAGAGTGAAGGTGGAGGTAGAATGTTGATTGAGAGAAGCGAGTAAATGCCTTGGTGGATTAAAGAGTGTAATGAGGAATAGACATTTGGGAATGGATGCTATGAGGAGACTGTATGAAGGAGTGATTATGCCAACAGCACTGTATGGAGCAGAAACATGGAACATAAGAGAGGAAGAGAAAAGGAGCTTGAATGTGTTTGAGATGAGATGTTTGAGAAGTATGATGGGGGTTACTAGTCTAGATAGAGTGAGAAATGAGGAGGTGAGGAGGAGAACAGGGGTGGAAAGGGAGTTGGGAGATAGGGTTGATGAAAGAGTATTAGGATGGTTTGGACACATGGAAAGAATGAGTGAAGAAAGACTAGTAAAAGAGGTATGGAAGGCAGATGTGGAGGGAGTGAACATGAGGTGACGTCCTAGGATGAGGTGGATGGATGGGGTGAAGGGGGCTTTGGGGAAGAGGGGAATGTCTGTTGAGGAAGGACGGGAGAGGACAGAAGACAGGGGTGAATGGAGAATGGTTGTATATGGATGATGTTGTGATGCATGAGGTGGAATGGGTGGGGGGATGGGGGGTGAGGTAGTATGTGTGAGCAAAATTTGACGCAGCCCGAAGGGATTTTTCCCCGTCTTCTCCTATTATGCATGGGGGGGGGGGGACGGAGAGGGGGGTCGCCGATTTAATGAAGCGGCCTTGCTGTGGATGTGCTGTGTCTTGCGACACTGCTTCTGACCTAGGGCAGTGGACTAGGTGCAGGGATGACCCGTCATCCAGGAGGTGCTAAGATAAGAGGGAGGGTGGAGGGGTATGGAGTGTATTCAGGGATGGAATGGGTGGGAATTATTTTATGCCTTTTCCTTTTTGGCTACCTCCGTTGTAAGGGGGAAAAAGCCTTGGTATATGTATGTATTATAGATGGGCGTCTTGCATTTTTTCACCTTAACTGAATTTGAGACAGACATACCCACGCCCCCTCCACGACCCATACTCCTCGGGTTGTGTATAGAATAATGCGTTACAGGGGTCATTTCTTTCATAGCTGCTGAATCAAGATCAGTTAACCAAGCCTCAGTAACAGCATATAAATCTAATTGTCTATCATTAATAGTGTCCCTGATTTCAGAAATTTTATTTCTAGCTGATTGAACATTCAAAATCCACAGTTAACTCTTTGAGTATTAAGAGCTATGGTCAGTACTCAGTCTAATCCTATTTATTTCTGCAGCAAAAATAGGGCAATCTAAACTAATCACACTGTGTTCATCTTGACGTTTTGCGGCAAAGCAATGCAAACACTTCATCACCTCAGAATGACAAGTGCGCCCCTCGTGTTCACCTGCGCACTTGTAACAGTGAGGACCTTGACCTTTAGCCTTGGCATAACAATTTTTCATCTTATGACCAAACTTCAAGCAATTATAGCACATTAGTGCATGATAACGGTCACGTACCTGGTGAACGCCCCATGTCAGCTTCAACTTGTCCTTTTTCTTGCGAATAAACGCTCGCACTTCCGGATCACATTTCAACATATAATGTACAGCCGGCTTATCAAATATAACACTCATCTTATCCTTAACCTTGTCAATCTGTGCTAAATCACTCCTCTCAATAATGCTGTCAATAATTGATTCTTTATTCTCTTCCGAGGCCACATTACAAATCATAATCTATCAAAAAGACAAAGGAAGGTGATTGAAGCCCTATACATAAAAACCAATGCCAACATCAACCAAAAAGTAGGGGATATAAAATGGGAAAAATTCACAGCTCAATACGCAGCCATAAGAACCTGCCCCAGAACAGCGCCCACATAGAACGACAAACACCATCCGGTGCCCAAACGTCCGAACTTCCTGGGTTGAGGGCTTGAGGCCGGTCAATTCGTATTTTTATTTCTATTTTTATTTTTACTATATATTTCTTTGGCATTTATTTATTTATTCATTGTTTTATTCTTGTTTCATTTTATATTGCTTCATTTTAAATTAAATTACAATTTATTATCTTAAGTATAAACTAATATATACCTTAGGTCATACAATGATGTGTCAAAGGGAACGTTGCCCACTATCACACTATTATTGTCATTGTTATTATTATATTTCTATTCTGTCCGAATATGTTATTATCCATTTATTTATTTATTTATTATTCGCAGTACCATATGTAAAACTGTACCATATATGTATATGTATGTATTTTTTTTATAGCATTCTGTCACACAATGATATGCGATGAGATGTCATGTCACTTTAAATAAGCACATTTTTGTTTATTTATTTTTATTTATATTTATATTTGTATTTGTATTTTTATTCTCATTTTATTTCATTTCATTCTATTTATTTATCTGGATATTTATCTTTATATTATTTAATACTATAAGTTATCTTATGACACTTTTTAGGATTCCCACATTTTTACACCACTCACTTCACTTACACTGTTACACCCTCGATCAACATTCCACACACACCGGAGCTGTTTCTTAATAACATCACAACAATTTATTGTGTACTGTATTATCACTATTGTTCATTGTATTAAAAACCATTGTACAACCAAACGTAACCCACCTCCAAGGAGGGAACGCGGTCTTACTCAGACTATGTATACCGCCAGCTTCACACCAGAGTCACATTCCTCTGAAGAAGCATAGAGCGAAACCGGACAGGAATAAACTCAGGAAATCGGAACTAGACCCGTGACTTCTTTTTCCACCTTCATCATACATATATATATATCTACATATATATATATATATATGTATATATATATATATATATATATATATATATATATATATATATAAACACACACACACACACACACACACACACACACACACACACACACACACACACACACACACACACACACACACACACACACACGAGCTCTGAGCTCTCTTCCAGGAGGGAAATAGCTGTCGATCACGAGTCGAACACGTGATCCAAAAGACCAAGTGAAAAGTGAATACACACACACACACACACACACACACACACACACACACACACACACACATACACGCGCACGCACACACACACATATGAACTCTTGACTCGCACTCGGGAGGGTAATAGCTGTCGGTTAGCAGTCTAACTCGTGTTCCAAAACCGTGGTGAATCACACGCTCTTCCGTACGATCTTCTCCGTAGAGTTAACACGTAACGAACCTTACGGTGGCTTTCCTTGTTATGAGGAATAGCATTGCCCAAATTGTCGGAAGCTAGCATTGTATACCAATCTGAATGCTCAGACGACGTATGCTTCTCCAAGTAAGCTATGTCGGCCATACGATCACGAATTGGAGGGGACCTTATGATCTGGTATTGTATTTAAGTTGACCCTGGAGACGGTCACGTGTAATGGCTGAAACAGCGGTTGATATAAAATCTAACAACATTTTGATGCCTTTTGTATTATCCTCCTGAAAAAAAAAAAAAATAGAGAGAAAATGAGATAAATAATCTCTTAATATAACTGGAGATATATGTGCTTTGATGAGAGCGAGCACCACCTTGGGGGAAATAACGTACAGAAAATGAAAGACGACATATTTCATTTGTTCTTGAGAAAAGGCGATCCCAGGAATGGAATCGATTTGTTTGAACCGACAACTCCACGAAGGACAATTCGCGAAGGACAATTTCGCGAAGGACAATTCCGTGAAGGACAATCCCGCGAAGGACAATTTCGCGAAGGACAATTCTGCGAAGGACAATTCCGTGAAGGATAATTTCGCGAAAGACAACTTCGCGAAGGACAATTCGCGAGGGACAATTCCACGAATGATAATTCCACGAATGATAATTCCACGAAGGACAATTCGCGAAGGACAATTCAGCGAAGGATAATTTCAGGAAGGGCATTTCCGCGAAGGAAAATTCCGTGAAGGACAATCCCGTGAAGGAAAAATTTGCCCCGACAGTGCAATGCATGACAAGTCCGCGAAGGACAATTCAGGGAAGGACAGTTTTACCAAGGACAATTCCGCGCCGACAATGCAGTGCATGGCAATTCCGTGCTTGTGCAATTCAGCGCAAAGAAAAAAAAAGAATGCTGTATGAAATAGCTATGGTTGTAACATAAACTTAACCCAGCTGCATAGTTTTTAATTAAATTTTACGTAAACTCTTTTATGTGGCAATATAGTCAGTTTCAAGCCAGCACTTGTATTTACTTGGTTAAAACTAAAAAACGAAGAGGATTTGATCAGAGAGAGAGAGCGTGCACATATTACTAAATGTATTCTGTTATCGTTTAGATTGAAAACTTGGAAATGGAAAAGAGGCTTGGCGTGGTGCCGGAGACGAATGCAAAGATCGTATCGACGTTAATGGAAGGTTACGGGAAGATGTCATGATGCATACTCGTGTGCCGCAGCCAGCAACGTCGGGAATGAAGCAAATGGTTTCAAACTTTTGTGAAGGAGATGGTTCGTTTAATGATGCCCCGAGAATAATCCAAGATACATAAATTGGTGGCTCCTGCCGCCGTCGCAGAAGAGGTGTTGTTTCAACATGAGTTATCATATAGTGGCTTTGATCTGATTATGGGAGACAGATTCATTAGAAGTCTGGCACCAAGTCTTTCAAGTATCACTGGGTCATAAGAATCACCGAACCTTTTATAAGTGTGTGGACTTTCTCAAACCAGAACAGGAATTCCTTGGCTTCTTCTGCCGTCTACCTCATTCTGTCAAGGTAGAGGAGGAATTGTCCTGCGTGGAATTGTCGGGGCGCCGTTACTGAAGACCACGGCGGTGGAAAAGCAGCCAGGATGCCAGGGTTGATATCATCCTTGGCTCTTTTGACCTTGAGCCGGCAGCGACGGTCAAGTTGCGGACGAATGCACAGCGGCTTACTGGAGGCCATTTGAGAAATAGAGTGACGGCAGACAATTAGACAGATAGGCAGACAGACAGGTAGCGCGCGCACACACACACACACACACACACACACACACACACACACACACACACGGACTTGGAGCTATGCCTGGTTTGCTTTATATATTGTACATGACGCTTACGACGAAAACAAAAATCACTCGGATGACCTGTACATGTGAGTGCAGGAGCGGTAAATGTAGAGGAAGGGAAGCTGCGAGTAGGAACTGAAGACTGTGGGGGTGGAGGAAGAGAAATAGGAACATTTAATTGTTGCTGAGTACTACTAATACACGAGGAACCAGAAGTCACTTCCCTAAGTTTACATGAAAGCTTTGTTGCAAAAGACAGTAGAGTCTCACCTGTCTTATAGCTGAGAGAAGAGGCAGCTTTCCTTTCAAAAGGCGCTAAGAGAGAATGATGTGTAAAAGAAACTCCAAAATAAGGCGGAACCTATCCAGACAGTGTCATGATCAACCCACTCTGAATGGAAGAGAGAATTTAAGGCTTCAACCACAATTTTGCTGGCCTGGGCCTGAGCATACCTATAGTCAAGAGTGCTAAATTTGGATGTAAGAACATCAGCCAGATTAAAACACCATTGACAAGAATTTCCCACAGGGGTATTATAAAAAAAAAAAAAAAAAAAAATAGACCAAAAGATGTCGTAATTTTACCCTAAAGACTTGGGGTCGAGACAGGAAGCAGATAACATATCTGAAGCCAGATTATTAGACACAAGGTGTGACATTACGAAAGAAGTTTTCTCCGACTCCGTAGAAATATTAGTATTGACAATACAATCTTCTTACTGGCGAAGAAAATAGATGGCTTTATAATGAGGATCATCACCAGAAAATTTAATAACAGAAGGATCCTGATGTAACAGTGTGAAAGTATGAGCCATTGTCTGAGGTAATGTTTGGGTATTAATAAAGAAGGGCAGCCTATGTTTAGTAGACATCGCTAAACAAAATCTTGGACTTTCGGTACTACTGCGTAACAATATTAATTAGAAAAACAGAAAAAAATTATACATACGTTAAGTATTTCGACCGCTTTACAAAAACACATGCCCCTTTACAGGAAAGATGAATCCATCTAGGCTGACGGTTGTAAAACAATGTCCAATACACAGAAAATACCTAGAAAAAAGTAAACAAGAAGGCCAGTTTTCTTGCAAACAACCAAAGAAAACGTGACCGTCAAGAAATGACGTCACGGAGGAAACAAACATGGCAGCCAGGACAACACGCCTGGCTATGAATATATAGAATTTATACAAATATTTGTTATTACAAAATCTCAAAAGAATATTACAGGAATGCTTACTACAAGAAAATATATGGAAATACCCAATACACAATATTGATAAACAATTCAAAATAACCAGTCGGAGGCAACGTATCGAAACCGGCAATCACGCAGGCCAATTCTTCATTCAATCTAGTCATGAACAGTATTCCGTTCTCATTCAGTCTCAATGTTAATCGCCATAAACACAGCGACCATAGGAAAGCGTTCCACCAATGCTGAAGACGATGACGATAAACAAAATTTCAAACGAAGCCAGAAGACGAAGAACCACGAGGCATACGTCTCTCAATAGAATCACGTGGCGAACCTTGCCAAAACGCTGTTCCTTAACACCACCACTTCTTAAAAGGTACTAAATGCTGTAACCCTAGAAACTAGAAAGGGAGACAGAAAAAACAAACAAACACAAATACAAGCACAATATGGTGGCCGGCTCCAAAGATCACAACATTGTAAGGTTCAAGGTTGCGTTTGGAATACTTTTGAATATACACAGAGTTCACTCAATATCTAATGCTTTTATACCGCTGCCACCATATGTATAAGGGTGGCCAATGAAACGCTGAATACGAATGAATTAATATTTAGACAGCACAACATATACAAGCGTGCGGTCACTTAGGAGGAAGAACTAAAACTGCCTTTAATGCCAAGCCACGCCACCAAGTTCAGACTTGGCGGGAAAATCACAGACACGCGCTTAGTATGAACGCTTGGTTCTCACATTAATGCATTGAATATACAGATATACATACATACATACATACACCAAAGGCTTCTTTTCCCCTTATAAGGGAAGTAGCCAAAATACAAAGGCGTAAAACCACTCCCACCCATTCCAACCCTATTACACTCCACTCCCCTCCACCCTTGTACATCCCATCACCTTACTTTTACCCACATTTATCTTGAACTTCCTTCTTTCACATACTTTCCCAAACTCTGTCACTAACTTCCTCAACCCCTCATCTGATCCTGCTAGAAGCGCAGTCGTCCGCAAGCAACAGCTGGCCTATCTCCCACTTCTCTTCATTTTCTTTAACCATCTCCAATCCCTGACCCACCACCCTTGCATTTACCTATCGCACCACCCCATCCATGTATAAATTGAATAGCCAGGGTGACATAACACATCCCTGACGAAGTCCCACCTTTAAAAACTCTTGATAGCTCCTAAAAACTTTCCTCCTATCCCGTACATCTGCAATATCTCCCACAGTGCCTTCCTGTCTACCATGTCATAAGCCTTTTCCAAATCCACAAAAACCCAAAAGACATCCTTACCTTTTCCTTTAGCTTTCTCATATATCTGTCTTACCACAAAAAAATTGATCTACGCAACCTCTTCTTGTCCTAAACCCATACTGTTCCTCACCAATTACTCCCTCTGTTCCTCTCCTAATCCTCTCAATCAAGACCCTCCCATAAACCTTCCCAACTACACTTATTAAGCTAATCCCTCTGAAGCTACTACACTCACACTTGTCCCCTTTTCCCTTGTAAAGTGGAACTATGCAGGCACTCCTTCAGTCCTTTTGCACTCTATCCTGTCTTAAACAAACATTAAATAACCTCACCAGCCAGTCAACCATCACTGTAACTCCTTTTATCAGACGTTCTTCATGACATCCATCCATACAAGATGCCTTACCTGCTTTCATCATCTTAAGAAATGCCTTCAGTTCATCCTTCCTTATTTCTCCTCCATTTTCCTCACTCATCATTCTCATTTTCTTAGCACTTCCCACTGCAACTACCTTTCCCTCCCTATCCTCCTTCACATTTAACAACTCCCTAAAATACTCTCCCCATCTTCCTCTTACTGGCCTCTCTTCCATTATCATCTCTCCATCTGCAACTTGTACCTTTTCTTCTGTACTTGATTCGCCTCCTCTTCCTCTTTTAACTTCTTTCCAAAACATCTTTTTATTACTTTCAATATTTTCTGTCATACTCTTACCCCACTTTACATCTGTTCTCCTCTTTGCCTCTTTATCTTATGCTTTACTTCTCTTCTCTTTCCTTTGTACCTCTCATATATTTCCCTTGTCCTGTTTTGTAACCAATCTGTGAAAGCTCGCTTCTTCTCTTCTACAACCTTCTTTACTTCCTCATCCTACCGCTCACTACCCTTCCTTGTATTTCTTTCCATTCTCCTTGTTCGACACACCATCTTTGCACACCTTGTGACTCCCTCCTTGAACCACCCCCATTCCTCCTCTACTCCTAGCTCTACTCTATCCTTCACTTCCTCCCACTCCTCTCAGCTTCTTCTTGTACTCCTTCTACTTTTTTTTTCTCATTTAAGCAGTTCACTCTAAGCACCTCCCTACCTTTTGTCCTTTTTCTCTTTCTCCATCTATCCTCCACTCTCAACTTACCCTCCACCAGAAAATGATCTGATATTTCTCCACTCTCTCCCCTTAGAACATGTATATCCTTAACTCTTCCTGTTATACTCCTATCTACCACTACATAGTCCATTAGCGCTTTGTCTAGCTTTCTTATTCGTTCTATGAGAGGGGAAATGGCAAGACGAATGAAAAAAATTAAAGAAAAACTGAAAAGGGGAGGCAAGGTGTGGAGTTGAAATGCGGATGCAGCGACCGACTTCATAGCATCCAGAAAAGTATTCTAGCAGGAGGGAGAGAAGAGCAAGGAAGAAAATTGGGATGTGGCGCGGGATGACATTGAAGAGGCGGAGCTGAATGCAGGTCATTAGAGTGTCCAACCCTCTCACCTTTGGAGAGGGGGGTGGGGCTAAGGGTGGTGGTGTGTTCACTTCAGTCACATCGGCATGGATCTATAACGGTAATGGGAAAGAGAGGGAGAGGCCGAGGGCGAGGAGTAGGGGCGGTAGGGGGGAAAGGAAAGAGAATGATAAAGAGAAGAGAGAACCGAAGGAGAAGGATGAGAAAGAGTGGGAGGAGGAATGAGAGAGAGAGAGAGAGAGAGAGAGAGAGAGAGAGAGAGAGAGAGAGAGAGAGAGAGAGAGAGAGAGAGAGAGAGAGAGAGAGAGAGAGAGAGAGAGAGAGAGAGAGAGAGAGAGAGAGAACCAAAAGAGAGAGAGAGAGAGAGAGAGAGAGAGAGAGAGAGAGAGAGAGAGAGAGAGAGAGAGAGAGAGAGAGAGGCAAAGAAGAGGGACAGGGAGAAGGAAAGTGAGACAGAGATAGAGGGGAAGGGAGAGAGAAAGATAAGGACGTCAACTATTGAGAGGGGGAAGGAAGGTGAGGAAGAAGAAGGGAAGGAGAATGAAGAGAATAAATATATAGTAGGAATAGAGAAAGGAAGAAATATGAAAATGTAGTGCAAGAATATTAAAGAGAAACAAGATCAAATGACCGAGAGGGGCCAGATGTCCGAATTAGGGCGAATGTCCATGAAACATTGAATGTCAGTGAAGTACCAAATGTCATTATAGAGCAATGTGTCAATAAAGAACGAAATTATAATATAAGGCATCATGTTGAAATACAAAACATGTCAAAAAGAAATGATCACGAGATTCTTAATACCATGTACTTTAATGCTCGTAGTATTAGGAATAAATTTCAAGAAATAAAAGCATATGTCAAAATTGAAAATCTCGATATGATAGGAACCGAGACGTGGTTAAATGGTAAAGAGTTTGAAGCTGAATTTGATATTGCGGGATTTAAACACTTTCATCAGGATAGAAACCAAAAGAAAGTTGGGGGTGTTCTGTTATACGTTAAAAGCAATGTCCATGCCTGTGTTCTTGAGAAAACAAAACAGGATGCATATGATAGTTTAAGGGTAGAATTAACCCAAACAAATGGACAAAAAATGAATATAGGTGTAATGTATAGGCCAAAAACATTATCATTAGCAGACGACAAACTGTTGTTTCAAGAACTGTCTAGTTTCTGCAACCGGGACTTATTGATGATGGGTGATTTCAACTTTACTGACATTTATTGGATGACCCTTGAACATGGCCATGTAAGTAGCCGCATTGATAGATTTTCTCGGTGACAATTACTTAGTTCAGCACGCAAAAGAACCTACAATACATGGAAACTTACTCGATCTATTGATCACTAGCCGTGAAAACATGATAGCCGATGTGGAGGTCGGTGAAACTATTGCAAACAGCGACCACAACTTAGATTCAAACTGCTAAAATTATAAAATAGATACATGTGCATCTAAAATACCCGATTCTAGTAAAGCTCAGTTCATAGGACTACGTCAGGAGCTTGAGCTTACAGATTGGGAGGCAATTTTAAGCGAAAGACCTGTAGATCAGATGTGGGAAATATTTCAAAATACGCTTACTAAGATAATTCATACTTACATCCCGTCTAAGGACAGACGTCCTCCAAATCAGGCACGCCCAAAATGGCTCGACAAAGAAACTGAGAAAAAAGTATTGCTAAAAAGAGACAGGCTTATAAGAAATACAAGTTCTCGGGTGCACCTAACGATTATCAAGGTTATGTATTAATACAGAGATATTTAAAAAAAAGACAATAAAAAACGAAAACGACAATACGAAATGAATATCGCTGATAAGCCCAAAGAGAATCCCAAAGAATCGCACAGTTACATTAGAGATAAAGAGGTTATTAGGAATCATATTGGCCCACTACTATCTCCTGACGGCGAACTTGAGTATTCAAACGAAGGAATGTGTAATATTCTAAACAACTATTTTAGCTCAGTAGTAGTAAACGAAACACCTAAAAAATCTAGGGTAAACTTACTCATGACGGTAAATATAACAAAAGAAATAAATTAAAAGGTGTATAGAGAAACTCAAAATTAATAAAACACCAGGGTCTGACGGTTGGCATCCAAGAATCTTAAAGGAAATGAAAAATGAGATTGTTGTTCCATTAGAAATTGCTTTCGAAAAATCCGGAGATATCCCAAGAGAATGGAAGCTAGTTAACATCACTCCAATATTTAAAAAAAAAAAAAAAAAAAAAAAAAAAAAAAAAAAAAAAAAAAAAAAAAAAAAAAAAAAAAAAAAAAAAAAAAAAGGTGACAAAAAGAAACCAAATAACTACAGGCCCATAAGCTTGAATTTAATCGTAGGAAAAATGATGGAAACTATCATCAGAGATGCTATCGAATATCATCTAGAAAGTAACTGTTTGATAAATGATAGCCAGCATGGATTCAGACGGAAACGTTCTTGCGTGACTAATTTACTCGAATTCTACATCACAGTTATCTCGAGTTATGACGAAAGAAACAATATAGATTTAATATGTTTAGACTTTGCAAAAGCTTTTGATACCGTCCCACACGAAAGACTACTTACTAAATTAGCTTCACACAGAGTAAGTGGCAGCCTATTAAATTGGACTAGAAATTGGTTGAATGATCGAAAACAGATAGTTGTTTTAAATGGGAAAACTTCTAGATGGAAAAATGTTACGAGTGGAGTTCCTCAGGGTTCCGTTCTTGGGCCACTTGTATTCATAGTATATATAAATGATATAGACCACGGACTAAAATCTATTCTCTCCAAATTTGCTGATGATACAAAATTGTACTGGATGGCAAATTATCACTTCATCAATTAGATATTCAAGAAGATTTAGATAAATTACAGCAATTGTCTGAAAAGTGGTTAATGAAATTTAACACAAGTAAATGGAAGGTTATGCACATAGGTAAAAATATCAGTAAGTACGATTACAAGTTATTTGGAAATTCGTTAACAAAAGTGGATAGTGAGAAGGGTCTAGGGGTAATTATCAGTAACGATCTCAAATCATCTAAGCAGTGCATTTTAGCCTCTTAGAAAGCAAATAAGATTCTAGGACTGTGCGATCTTTTGACTTCAAAAGTTCATCTCTCATTAACAAGCTATATAGATCGTTAGTTCGTCCACATTTGGAATATGCTGTATGGTCACTGAATCTCATTAAAGACATTGACAGACTGGAAAAAAGTATAACGGCGAGCCACAAAACTAATTCCAAATATCAAAAATAAATCATACGAAAATCGGCTAAAACATATGAATCTGTTTTCCTTAAAAAAGCGTAGACTCAGAGGTGACTTGATACAGGTATTTAAAATTCTAAAGTGGATTGACAACATCAGAAGTGACAAAATTCTTACACAGAGTAAGAATTCGACAAGAAACAATGGTCTCAAACTGTCCGGAAATAGACTTTTGGAAGTGGGTAGAAACAACTTCGCCTACCGTTTAGTTAATGAATGGAATAAACTTCCTGCAGAGGCAGTGCAATATAGTTCAGTTCGAAGCTTTAATATTTTAGATAAACATTTAAGCAAGATGCTGTAATGGCTGCCATTTATTTCATATCATTTGATTATTTTTTTGTTATTATTTGTCTGTTTATTTATCATTTGCTTGATTTCCATTTATTATTATTAATTTGTCAGCTTATTATTATTTACTTTTTACCTGTTTGTTTATCATTTAACTATACTTATGTATTATTTTTTTATTATCATTTATATCATTGTAATTTCTTTATCTATGTTTTTATCATTTATATATATTTTTTTTTTCGCAGACGACCTAGCTATGGACCAAAAGGTCTCCTGTCGGCATGCTCCGCTTTTGTAATCCTTTGTAATCCTTTGAAGGGTAGTAAGTAATGAGAGCAGAGTACGGGGAGGAGGAAGAGTAAGAAGAGGAGGAGGGACTGGAAAAGGGCCAGGAAGATTTGAAGCGCGATGAAGAAGGAGGGAGGAGGAGCAGGGGTATGCTTGTTTATAAACGGGCTTGAGAGAATGTTTTCGTAAACCTTTATTAACTTAAATGTTTTCGGGCATTCCATCTCGCTGCAGCAGAGGACGTGGACTAATCGCTTTCCCTCCTACCACACTCTGGTGATGTAGTAAGAAGGCCACGCTTTTTCCTTCCAAAGAATTTCAGGTGAGTCAAAGAAATACTACGCGGTTTTTTTTATTGGCTTGGTGTGGTCACTCATTAAGGGTATAAACGGCTGTGACTTCTACCCAATGTAAGTCTCCTGTCCTTTTGTTTGTGTTGTTATAATTAGCTATGTGTAGATATAAAAAATTTCCGTTGTGTAGTCTTTGGGCCAAAATGGTGGTTTTTCTTCCAATCTGGTAAATGTCCTTCCATGTCTACGTGGTTCATGAGGGCGTTTGTCTGACGGTGGTGCCTTATGTCCGCTTTATGTTCTCTGAGTCTGTCAGTCCTCTGTATGCTTGTCCAAAATATCCGTTGTCGCATCCGTTCCAGGAAATTTTGCAAACGAAGCTGAAGTCACTGTGTGGTTGTGTGTTCTTCGTGACCAAGTGTCCGATTTTCTTTCCCGTATCGTTGACGACTACCAAACCTGAGGTCCGAATCTGGGACCACAAGGTATTGTAGGTCTGACTTTTCCGCCCTTGTTTGCCTACTTTTGATGTTGGCGGCTTTTCGGAGTGACGACCCGGGCAGTCCCTTTGAGTATTGGTGATTTTTTAAGGATGTGGTGATGTACTTCAGCTCCTCTAATAGATATTCCTCATTTGGAATGCTCTGAAGAAGAAACCCAATGTCCACCACTCATTTCGTGCTATCATCTGAAAAAGTGAATACAGTCATCTTTGTTGGTATATATATATATATATATATATATATATATATATATATATATATATATATATATATATATATATATATATATATATATATATATATATATAAACCAGAGAGAGAAAGAGAGAGTGGGGGCAAAGAATAGAGAAAGGGGGAAGGAAAAAGTCAAAGAGGGAAAGGGAGGTAAAGGGGAGGACATCGACGTTCGAAAGGGGGGAGGAAGTGGAGGAAGAAGAAGAGAAGGAGGAGGAAGAAAATGAATAAGAGGAAGAGGAGAGGAAAAGAAGAGAGATGGAGAAAATGCAGAGAAAGAATAGTAAAAAGAAGTAGGAGGAGAAGGAGGAGGAGGAAGGGCAGGAGATAATGGGAGCGGAGTACGGGAAAGTGTCAGGAGGATTTGAAGCGCGATGAAGAAGGAGGGGAGGAGGAGCTTGAGAGAATGTTTTCGGGCATTCCATCTCGCTGTAGCAGAGGACGTGGAGTAATCTTGTCCATCCTACCACACTCTGGTGATGTCCAGTTAAAAAGGCCACGCTTTTACATTCCAAAAACTTTCAGGTGAGCCAAACAACATTAGTTTTTCTATTGGCTTGGTGTTGTCATTGTGTAGTTTGTGGCATGGCAATGTGGCATCAATGACAGAAATGACTAGACCAATGTCAATGTCAATGTCAATCAATCAAATCAGCCATTCCGAGTCCACTGCTGAACAAAGGCCTCTTTCATAGCATTCCGTGAATCACACGACCGTGCCATCCTCTGCCACGTCACTCCTGCAAATTTCTCGATCTCGTCTCTCCACCTTCTGTCTGGTCTCCCTTTTCCACGCTTCCTTTCTCGCGGCGTCCACTCAGTCACACACTTGCTCCATCGCACTAACTTACCTCCCCAGTTCCACTTCCTTTCTTTTACTGCTTCCACAATATCTTTCACTCTAATCTGCTCACTCACCTAACTTACTCTCTTTCGGTCTTTCAGTGTTATTCCCACCATTGATCTCTCCATTCTCCTCTGTGCAGTCCTTAGCTTTGTTTCCATCGCCCTCGTCAGCTTCCAAGACTCACACCCGTAGATTATTGCTGGTAGAATGCATTGATTGTAATCTTTACGTTTCAAACATAAAGGCAAAGAACCTCTCATGATTTTATTATACTTACCAAACACTTCCCAACCAATTGTAATGCGTCTTTTTATTTCACTATCATGATCTTTTGTCATCTTCACCATCTGACCTATATAATTATACTCTTCAACTTCCTCAAGACTCTCACCATCAATTACAATATCTTTTACTTTGAGGTTTCGTGTTGAACATTACTTTGGTTTTACTTTTATTCATTTTTAAACCTACTTTGAGACTTTCTTTGTTTAGATCGCTCAGCATATCTTGCAAGTCTTCTGCTCTTTCTGAAATAAGAATAATGTCATCTGGACACCTTAGGTGGTTCAAATATTCGCCATTAATATTCAAACCTTTAATTTCCCAACTCAACCTTCTGAAAATATCTTCCAAGCAAGCTGTAAATAGTTTGGGTGAAATTGTATCGCCTTGTCGTACTCCTTTTGCGATCCTGATCTTTTCTAAATCTTTATGAAGTCAAATTAAAGCGGTACCATTCGCATAAATATTTTCTAAAACCCTTACGATCTCTTCGTTTGTACCCTGTTTGCGAGTTTAGTATTGCTATTTGTTCTACCGAGTCAAAGGCCTTCTCGTAATTGACAAAAGCTAAACACAGAGGTATATTGTATTCTGTCGTTTTCTTGATTAGTTGATTTATCGCCTGCAAATGGTCTAGAGTCGAATATCCGCTACTAAAGCCTGCCTGTTCTCTCGGTTGGTTTCCATCTAGAACTTTACTTAGTCTATTTGTAATGATCTTGGAGAATATTTTATATACGTTTGATAGCAAGCTGATCGGTCGATAGTTACTAAGGTCCTTCTGGTCTCCTTTTTTATGAAGCAAAATCACTATATCATTGCACCACTCATCAGGGACGCTTTCTTGACGTAAGCATGGGTGTAACACGCAGCTAATTATTATAAACTAATTTTCCTGCGTCTTTCAACAGATCTATTGATATACCATTTTCCCCAGGTGGTTTTCCTCGTTTCATAGTTTTTAGAGAAAATTCCACTTCTTCCTTTGTAATCTCTGGTACACTACTAACGTATACACATGAATTTACCGACTCAATTACGGTCTTGGACGAGTAAAGCTCTTGGTAAAAGTCTTCCACTCTTTTTACTATTTTGTCTTTACATTTAATTATTTCTCCATTTCTATCTTTCAAACATATCATTTGCTGTCTTCCTAAATCATGTTTGCGCTCGGTCACTTTAATACTTTTACCTTTCCGAATAGTTTCCTCTATTTCATCCATGTTTCTCTTTTTTTTCTCTCTAATCTCTGTCTTTCGTTGATAAGCTTGTTTAGTTCTACTCTTTCTATTTCGTCTCTCCTGCTTTTGATCTGCATGGTCCTTCTTCTGTTAATTAGGTCATTTGTAGCTTTGGAGTATTTGTTCTCTATAATGTTTTATGTACTTCCTACTTTCTCTGCCGATTCCCTAATGATATTCTCTAAATTCAAATTAATATCTTCCACGCTGTCCTCATTAGTTGTTAGAGCTTCGAATCTATCTTTAATTTCTAACTGAAAGTTCTTATTATTATCCTTATCCTTTGCAGAGGTTATTTTCTTTTTTCAAAATTAGTTGATTTCTTTCGGCTCTGAAATTAAATTTAGCTGTGCAACCTACCTTTCTATGGTCACTACCTATGTTGACTTTATTTATCACCGTAACATTGCTAACGCATTTGCTCTCATCTCCTAATATGAAGTCTACTTTGTTGTTTGTTGTTCCATTTGGACTTCTCCACTTCCATTTACAACCTACACGGTTTTGGAAGAAAGTGTTCATTATCCTCATGTTGTAGTTCTCTGCAAAATTTACTAACATCTCGCCTCTCTTATTTCTTTCACCTACTCCAAAATTCCCAATGCAAGTCTCATCTCCCATCTTCTTCCCCACTTTAGCATTAAAGTCGCCTATTACCAACGTGTACTTACTTTTTTCCTGATCCATTACCTGACTTCAATCATCATAGAACGACTCAATTTCATCGTCTGAACTTTGTGAAGTTGGTGCATAAACCTGAACTATTTTTAGAGTGTATCTTTTGCACAGCCTAATCACAATCCAAGCTATCCTGTCCGATAAACTACTGAATTTGACTACGTTACAAGCAACCTCTCGCTTTATCAAGAATCGTACTCCACTAGATCTTTCTTTGTCCTTACCTCTATAGTAGAACAGGTGGTGACCATCTTGTAATTATATCAGGTTTTCTTCCGCTCTTCGGACTTCGCTCAGTCCTACGATGTCCCACTTGATGTTGTCTAGTTCTTCCATTAAACTCTCTAACCTATGATCTTCTGAGAGACTTCTTACGTTGTAAGTATAGATCTTCATTTTCTTCATGTTGTTTATTGTCCAAGACTTGGATCTGCTTGGACAGTGCTTACTCACATTCGGTGGTACACTGCCCGTAAGCACACGAGGCAATGCGGTTGGACCTTTAGAAGACGATGATCCAACAGGAACGTCCGGTTTTGTTTTGGTTGTGATATTCATATTTGTTATGAAGGAGGGTTGGCAGTAATCTCACCTCCATGCCAACTGGTTTGTGGTGAGATATTTCTCTGGTGTCACCTTATTCATTATATTCGGTGATGCCCTATATCTATAGGGTGTCCAATGGTCCACGCCGTCATTATAATGGTACCCCATATATCTATGAGGAATTTCCCTGTTTGGCACCCAGGGACGTGCCAGTTAGCAGTGGGTCCTGCGACTGTGTGTCTGAGCTGCTCCTTGTTTGATCTTTCTTACAAAACCTGTTCGATATGGGTGACCCTGCAGAGATTTCCTCTCTATCGACATAGCTTTTGTAATCATTAAGATTCTCAAGCCTATCCACCACGTCAAGGTGTGAACTCTCGGATAGGTATATATATATATATATATATATATATATATATATATATATATATATATATATATATATATACATACATTTTATGTAATTAAGAAAATGGTTGATTAGTACTCTGGTTTGAGGTTATCCCTCTCGCATCCTTCACCAGGTCCTTTCTCAAGTGAATCTGTTTCTATTGTTCCATTCTTTGTTACACTGTATATGTATATGTGTATGTATATGTATATATATATATGTATATGTATATGTATAAGTATATGTATATGTATATTCATATGTATATGTATATGTATATGTATATGTATATGTATATGTATATGAATATGTACATGTATATGTACATGTATATGCATATATATATATATATATATATATATATATATGTATATATATATATATATATATATGTATATATATATATATATATATATATATATATATATGTACATTGCTGTGTGTGTGTGTGTGTGTGTGTGTATAATTTTGAATATGTATATTGGTGTAGCCAGGTTGGATGTTTTCTTGCAGGCATACGAGTTTGAAAGGTATGGGAATTTACTTGATCTATTTCCTTGTGTACGTTTACAATATTGCGTAAATTTGCTTATTATATTCGTGGATCGGCTTTTGTGGGAGGGAAGATCTGTAGGTAAAGAAAATGGTATATATATATATTTTTTTATAAAAGGAGGTTTTTGACACTGAGCGCTTCTTTGGGATATTCATTAGGGCTTGTATTGTGGCTCAGGAGGCATGGGTCGGAGACGTAGTTGTAGAGAAAGGTATAAACACGGATTTTTCGATTTTTCTTTAGTGAGAGGTATACTGAAATGAGAAGATGTAGTATGAGAGAATATTAGAAAGGATGTGAGTTCTAGTCGAAGAAAAGGTATGTGTAAATGTTTGTGCATGCGGGCGCGATTTTATTCGCGGTATGTGCATGTTTTCTATGAGAGGTAAGTTGAATTCGCGTCCCTCTGTGTCTTGCCTTCTCGCCACCGTGCACGACAGACAGCGAACAGTGGAAAAGACGAGAAAAGAAAGAAAGAAAAAAAAAAGAAAAAAAAAACCCTGATGAAAATGATGGGTGATATTCACATGGCTATTCACGATTTCTCGTGTATACGGCATTGGGGAGAGGCGCAGCTAACAAATGGTCTGTGCGGCGAGGCTTGGGAACGATGTGTCGGCTCAGGTGTTTGTGTTTGGCGTGCAGTGTTTCTAGGTGTCTCATGTGTAGTTTGTGTTGGTTGGGCGGACGATTGTTGTCATCTAGGTGTAGAGACTCAGAGGTTCTGAAGTCGCTTCATCGCGAACCCGTGACGAATCAGACTGCGGCATTCTGAAGCTTCTATTGGTCGTATTTGCTTGTGGGACATGTCTCAATCCCGTTGACTGGGACAGGAGCGGCCTGACAAAAGCAAAGTACTACCGAAGCTTGCTGGAAAGTATTGCGGTTTTGAAGCGCATAAGTCATCCCAATACAGCCTTGGCTCTCGTTCCTTGCCTACTGTTCTGAATTCTGAATTCTGAATTCCTAGGAAAGACCACCCGCTTGCGCGGGATCGGTTTTTGTGGGGGTGGGGGGAAGAATGTCTGTAGGGAAATGAAAAGATAGTAGTGTATAAAAGAGGGGTATTGCCACCGGGCGAATTAACGAGCGATTAGGGGCTGTTGGTGGTCGTGGCTCGGGAGAAATGGACTGGGAGCTTGGACGGCGGCGCCGACGCCGGGATTAAAAACAGATTACAATCACCAAAAGTTCAGAAAATGGTAGGAGGCGTAGTAGGAGAGAAAGGTGGAAAAACGGAAAAATCTTTAGTGGGAGGTAAACTGAAATGAGAAGATGTTGTATAAGAGAAAGTTTGAAAGAAAGCAAATTTTAGTCGAAGAAAAAGTAAGTGTAGATGTTTGTGCGTGGGTCGTGGCTATGTTCGTGAGAGGTGTGTGTGTGTATCTTGAGCTCTCCTGCATTTCCCCAGGTTGGGTTTGAGTTGTGTATGCTTGTAGCCTGTCAATTATTGGGCTACATGCAATATTATTATTACTATTATTATTTCATCATTATTGCTATCACCAAAGCTGGTGAAGGGGTGTATTATTAATAGGTACGGTTATACACGTCTTATCGTGTACACCGCACGTGGGACGGGCGCAGCTGACAGATAGTCTGTACGGTGTGGTCTAGGTGTAATGTTTTGTATCAGGTGTTTGTGTTTGTCGTGCAGTTTTTCTAGGTGTCTTGAGTAAAGTTTGTGTTTGTGTTGGTTGAGTGGACGGATGTTGGAAATTCGGTGTAGAGACTCAGTGGTTCTGAAGTCGCTCCATCGCGAACCCGTGATGAACTTGACAGCGGCCTTCTGAACCTTCTGGTGCTCGTAGTTATTAGTGGGACATGACAGCTGGCTTAATCCCGGGGACTGGCACAGAATCGGTCTGACGAGGGCTAGGTACAATCGACGTTTGGTGGACAGTGTTGCAGTTTTGAAGCGTCTTAGCTTTCCCAGCACAGCCCTAGCCTTCGCTCCCTGCTTGCGGAAGTGTGGGGTCCAGGTAAGGCCACTATCAAGTGTGCTACCCAGCACACAGGTATGGTCCTTCACTGGGATGTTTGTGTTGTTTATTTTAAGAGGAGTGTTTGTGATTGTTTTGTTGGTTCGCTTGCAGCAGAAGTATACAGCATTGCATTTCGACGCGTTGGTCTTAATGCGCCACTGTTGCTCCCACGCGTGTGCCCCGTCAAGGATGTTTTGCATAACGTGTAACGCTCCCTGCAGCGTTTTGTGTCTGCTGATGTGGTTAGTGTCGTCCGCATACGAAAGAGTTAGAGCCTGGTTGCGTGGATAAGCTGGCTCTGGCAGGTCATTCGTATATAGATTGTACAGAGTGGGGGCAAGGACTGACCCTTGCGGTACTCCAGCCTTCGGCACAAAAGGTTGGGACAGACAGCCCCGCCACTTTAT
The DNA here is from genome assembly GCF_046742065.1 of Oratosquilla oratoria. NCBI lineage: Eukaryota > Metazoa > Arthropoda > Malacostraca > Stomatopoda > Squillidae > Oratosquilla > Oratosquilla oratoria. Next base: position 64,538,004 of record NC_134782.1, on the reverse strand, counting down.
TCTTATTTTCCTGTCGTCCAGGTAGTTGCAGAGCAACCTTGTGAACGGCAGGGTAAAGTCGAAATTGTGGTACAATTTGTACTTAAGGCCTTCATGCCAGACAGTATCGAATGCCTTCTCCACATCCTTACAAACCAAAATGGCCTTACCAGGGCGACCGTCTGGCGGTCTTTGAACCCATTGAGTGATCATGGATATTACGTCGTCTGCACCGCGCCCCGGCCGAAAACCAAATTGGTAATCCCTCAGCACATTCTCCGTCTCTAGGTACACGGTCAGGCGGCGGCATAGGACGTGCTCAAACACCTTACCAAAGTACTCCAGAAGGGAGATGGGCCGGTATGAAAGGGGGACGGAGTCGGGTTTCTGGGGTTTAGGAATGAGGATGGTGTGGGAGGCCTTGAATAGTTGTGGGAAGTACCCAGAGGTTGGTCAGCTATTGTATAGTATCGTCATGTGTGAGATTATGTTGTCTGGCATACGTTTGAGTATGTGTGCATCGATACCTGAGGGGCCAGGGGATTTTAGTTTTAAAACCGAGATAACCCCCTTTACCTCCTCCATAACGATGGGGTAGATAAGGGGATCATCTTCATCTAACTGAGAGAGATCAACAGTCTCGTCGGGAATGAGGTCACAACATCTGTTCATGGAGGAGGTACAGTCTCTAATATATATTATGTTTGAACACTGGGAGAGGTCACTTGTTGCCAGGCTGGACTCGATGAAATCGATTGAGGCTACCTGGCTGCTACTACTATAGCTGTTATGACTGTTGAATTTACTGCTTTTTAGGCTATGATCCTCCTTGATGAAATGAATATTTGGATATCTATTTCAAATAGATATCCAAATATATTTGTGTATTCATGGTTATTTTTGTAAATATGTCCATGGCTTCTAAAATACGAGCAGTTGATCAAAGTTGGGATGTTGAACACTGTAAATCATATTACCTACCAAAAGAATTTTATTGTAATAAAATTTCATTTAGATCGGAGAAGCTGTTCTACACTTTCTTATTAAAAAAAATCATCTTTTTATTTCTTCCATTAGGAAAGGATTCCATCAGTCAAGAGCACCATCAGGGACCTTGGCTGCTCACACAACGTACGACGGAGTGACACGAAGGGCCTACACATTTTTAAAGGTCGAGTTCCATTTAGAGCTTCTGGTGTGTGTACGGACAGGAGGTGGGGCTCGGTGCATCAAATGCTACAAGGATCAACAAGTCGCAGAAGAAACCCTACAAGTAACAAAGTCCTCATCAGGATTTCCACGTGCTCCAAAGGACCTGGAGAACCCATCTGTCAGTATGGTGTGGCGACATATCTTGGTGTGGACGGGTCTGCTAGTTCTCTCGGGCCTTTCCACCGAGGCACAGAAGCTCCGATGGGGGCTGTGTCCCCCACGGACTCCCGTGACGAATATTGACGTTCCCTGTGTAAGTTTACTTATTTGTTTAGTGAAAAAATAAATAAAATGTGTGTGGATAACTGTATGGTATGTCACAAAAACCCTGAATTTAGCATCACTTTTTAAATTTCTACTTTTCTATTTTATCTAATTGTTCATTCTAGGCTAGATATTTGGCCCTTTATGTACTGTTGAAGAAATTCTCTAGGATTAGTTTCATGAACATTTTTAGGACGGTGTGAAATTAATTTTGTGAAGACGTGCATGAGATGACGAAGGGAGGGAAACATGGGCCCCTGGGAGTACCTTCTCAAGTGAATAACACACTCGTCGACCGGTTTCGACTTATGTCCTTTTTAAGAGTTGGTGTTATGACCTGGGGATGGTTCGATTGGTTCTTAAACCGCCAGTCATTCCGTTCGTGATTAGTTCTATTATGTGATTGGGTGTGCTGCTGTTCCGTGGCAGTTGGTATCCAGCCATTGGTTGATTGGGTTGCCTGTTTGAGTTGGGTGGATAGTCGTGCTATGGGTGTTTGTTTCCTCTTTTGCATTGAATTGTCGCCTATCCCCTATGAGCATTTCCGTCGACTGTGATACTCACGATACATTTCCGTATCTCTTATTCATGTTGACTGTTGCCTTGATAAATGCTGGCTCCAAGAGTTCCCTTGTCCATCCATGTCTCGAATCCGTAGAAGAGTCCATGCCAAGATTCCACGTGAGGTCCACATAGACCACTTTTGCAGTGGACGTGTTGTGGTGTCTGAATTCTGTTTTGTGCTTTTTAATGTGTTTCTCTAATCCTGTGCCTGATTCGCCCACATAGACAGTGTGGAATGTTTCAGCTGTGATTGAGTATTCCAGGTTGTTTGGTTGGTAGTGAGTGGTCATTTTCAGAATTACCAAGCTGTGTACAATCGTGCCACATGCTGAATGCTCTCAAGGTATCGTTGTAGATGGAAGTGTCGTTCGATAGTATGACTTATATGATGTCCTATTTTCTATTGAGACCTATTCGTACTATTTTACGGTGTTTGTTCTCGAGATGGAGGTGGTCATATAGGTATCTGATGAGTGAAATGCTTCCCCAAGTGCCCACACTAACAGCGTGAAGTTTTGCCACATAGGATTCTTCCTGAGAGTCATACACAAATGTAATACAGGATTTTTACAAGAAGCATATAATGACACGAGGGAAACGTTCCACAGAAATGGAAGACGCCCTAAGGACGGAGACTGCACCAGGTAAGTTATACTAACCCATGGTACTTCTATTCTCAACGATATTTTGAGAGGGTTCGGCACAAGACTAGTTGGTGCCCGTGGCATCAGCAAACTTGACTTGGTTAAAGTGAATAGGCCAACCAGCCCCTTCCAAAACAACATAGTGTGGTCCATTCCATGTATAGCTTCCTACATGATCTACCTAGCCGAATCTTGCAGAGGGATGAAGACACAACATAATGAGCACAGAGAGTATTTGAGACACCACCACACGTTCACTGCGATGGAGGTGTATGTGAACCTTGCGGGACACATACCAGACTAGGAATGATCTAACATATATTTTTGGGGCATGAAAAAGAAGGGAAGTCAATTTGAGAACGAGGTATTTATTTAGACAACAGCCAACATAAATCTGAGATGAGGCGATGAAATGTGGATTTCACGGTTGGCAAAGCTGATCACCGAGGGACACCGTCCACATGAGCCACAATATGAGGACAAGTCACAAAATAACTCTAAAGAGTAGAAAACATCTCATAACCCGACTGCCTACCCAAGTCGGACACACCAACCTACGAAGAAGAACAGCAGCACCCAATCGTGTGACAGGACGAGTCAGGAGGAGGAGGAACTAAAGGCCAAACAGTCGCAAGGCAAAGTCGACGACTAGTGAATGTGAGGACAAGTCGTACGATCAGTGCATTAGAACACCAACTCTTGAGAATATCAAATAAAAAATGGTAGAGCAGTGTGTTATTCCCATTCTTAGAACGATTGATCCTAATCTCGCCTCGTTAAGCAAGGGTGTTCTCTTAGTAATACTCAGAGGCACTTGGTAAATGCTAATATTCATCTAGGATTAATATTAAAATGAAACTATGTATCCTTTCCACCCTGTGTGGACGTATGGGACTGCAAATCTGATTCGGCCACGTAACAGTCGACCCGACAGATGCAGTATTTATGGACAATCAGGGGTCAAGTCAAGATGCGTCACGTGCAGCCTGACTCGGCCAGTCAGAGGTAAACACGCGTGATACGCAACCCGGCTCGGCCAATTAGAGGCTAAAAGAAAGGTATTACTTTTGCTTTCACGTCGTCGGCCCCCTATTGGATGGTTGACTGATTGTTGGGTCAAGGCACAAGAAATAGGTGGTGGGAAGGTCGAATATCAGTTATATATAATTTGGTTAAAACAAGCTATTCTATCAAGGTCAGAGGGACCCCTGCATTGTTCCGTATGATGATTCTAAGCAAGGTTATCCTTTTCCCCTGGCAGTTTATGGGCACCTGGTACGAGGTCTTCCGGTCAAAGGGACACCTTGATTTCACGAATAGGTGTGGAAGGGTTATCTTCACCCAAGCAGCGCCTGGGGATCCCATCCTTGTACGAAACACCTATACTAAACTGTAAGTCAAAGGAATCTAGCTGTTCCCTTTATTTTTATGTTGGTCTTTATGGATGTTCACCACTGAAGAGGAGGGGAACACCGCCTTCCCTTTGCTGTGGCAAGCCATATATATATATATGTATATATATATATATATATATATATATATATATTATATATATATATATATATTGCTATAGTTGGGCAGCAGATCCTCTTTAAGGCAAATGTCATTAAAATTTGCAGCAGCTTCTGCGTTCACGAGTTTTTTGCTGACACTCTCGACTTTTCTTATGCTGGCGCGCTGAGTCGTGCTAAGTTCTTTAATTACCTGACCAAATATCATTGGAGGTATAAGTAAAGGCATCGTAATTATCTTCTCAAATTTTATGCAGAGCTTTCGCCTAACAGTTAGGCATCTTCAGTGCTAATGAGTACAGTGTGTGGGAAATGATCATAAATACACAATACACAGATCACAGACACTTCCGTGCTGATCCGGTTGACCAATCAGGAGGCAGGACGCTAAGCTCCGCCCCCAGGCCTAGCGGCTGAGCCGTAAGCTGACCTCGATGTCTTTTGATGTGGGAATAATAAATGGATCCGGAGTCTGTCTGTTCATCGTAGGGTTTTTATCTTTTATGTATAAGGCTTCTAGGATATGAAGGCGTGTGTGGTTTGTTTCTGTCTGTAAAATAGTGATGCCCTCCTCCAAATTCTTTCTTGTCAGTGGGGTCTGATGTACGTCTTCGTGGTGTCGCTTGATAGCGCCATTGGAAGATGAAGGGTGAGACGCCTCGTGAGCTTCGTCGTAGTCATCCCTATGTATGTTTCATTGAGGGCTTCACAGTTCCCTTTTCTTCAGGAGTATTCATACACGAGATGGCTACGCTAAAGTTCCGGTGTCCTCTGGCAGGGGTTGTTCTTTATAAGGAGTTGGGATGTCTTCATGTTTTTATAGAAAATAACCAGATCTATTTTGTCGTTGTCGTTGGTGGGTTTCACGTCTTTGTGGATGATTTTTATAAGGGCTTCCTCATCGGCTCTATAATGGGCTCTGAAAGCCTCCCATATCCGTTCGTTACGTAGACTATATTTTCGTCCTCGTGAGGGACCGTAGGGAGCTTGAAGACCTGAGGAGCAACCTACAGCGCGTCTCCGGCCTAAACTTAACTTCAGAGAACAGTATCAGTAAGCAGCTCCCTTTCCTAGATGTAAAGGTTGAAGCCAGTTCTCAAGATTTTAGGACCGGAGTATATACAAAGCCCACCAACCCAGGACTCTGTCTCAACGGCAACAGTGAATGCCCTCAACGCTACCGGAGGTCCACAATCGATGCTTATGTCAGAAGGGCACTGACGCACTGTAGCGACTGGGCCCGAACCCACGCAGAGCTCGACAGAACGACGCAGGTCCTGGTAAACAATGGCTTCTCTAATAGAGAGGTGCAAATCGCCATCAACAAGCACCTTGACAGATGGTATTCAACCCCAGCAGAAAAGCCAGTAGGAGAAGCCAGGATCAAAATTTTCTACCAAAACACCATGTCCACCCTTTATAGAGCCGATGAGGAAGCCCTTATAAAAATCATCCACAAAGACGTGAAACCCACCAACGACAACGACAAAATAGATCTGGTTATTTTCTATAAAAACATGAAGACATCCCAACTCCTTATAAAGAACAACCCCTGCCAGAGGACACCGGAACTTCAGCGTAGCCATCTCGTGTACGAATACTCCTGCAGAAAAGGGAACTGTGAAGCCCTCAATGAAACATACATAGGGATGACTACGACGAAGCTTACGAGGCGTCTCACCCTTCATCTCTCCAATGGCGCTATCAAGCGACACCACGAAGACGTACATCAGACTCCACTGACAAGAAAGAATTTGGAAGAGGGCATCACTATTTTACAGACAGAAACAAACCACACACGCCTTCATATCCTAGAAGCCTTATACATAAAAGATAAAAACCCTACGATGAACAGACAGACTCCGGATCCATTTATTATTCCCACATCAAAAGACATCGAGGTCAGCTTACGGCTCAGCCGCTAGGCCTGGGGGCGGAGCTTAGCGTCCTGCCTCTTGATTGGTCAACCGGATCAGCACGGAAGTGTCTGTGATCTGTGCATTGTGTATTTATGATCATTTCCCACACACTGTACTCATTAGCACTGAAGATGCCTAACTGTTATATATTTATATATATATATATGTATATATATATATATATGTATGCATATGTATATGTATATGTATATACATATATATATATATACATGTATATATATACATGTATATACATATATATATGTATATATATATATATATATATATATATATATATATGTGTGTGTGTGTGTGTGTATGTGTGTGTGTATGTAAGAACATAAGAACATAAGAAATAAAGAAGACTGCAAAAGACCATAAGGCCTACACTAGGCAGCTCCGTATCCATCACCATCTGTCATCCCCATCCATAAAGTTGTCTAATCGTTTTTTAAAACAACTGATAGTTTCAGCGCTTACTACATGGTTACTAAGTTTATTCCATTCATCGTGTGTGTGTGTGTGTGTGTGTGTGTGTGTGTGTGTGTGTGTGTGTGTGTGTGTGTGTGTGTGTGTGTGTGTGTGTGTGCGTGCGTCTGTACGCGCGCGCGCGCGTGTGTAGATATTTTTCTAAGCTCTATCAATATTCAGTCATTATTGTGAAGATAATATCTGAAATTGACGGGTTCTTCCTCTAAATACTTTTTAAAATAGTGATATCAAGTGTGTTGTATTTGTGTTTATACTATTGGTTTACTAAGAAGCAGCTAGTGCATACACTGTGCATTGGTGTTATGAGTTGCTAAGTAATTTCGATGACCGCGTTGTCAGTGAATGTGATAAACGTCTTAGAGTGGTAACGGAATATTATGTGGTTCGTAGTTTTAGGGCTAGATTTGATAAATACGCAAATGTCCAATATGGTGCAACATCTACCAGTTGGCCCATCTACTTGTTTGTTTTATGTTTTCTTGCTTCTTTATAACTTCTGTTGCCCGTGCGACCTGGCTGTTCTCTGCCTCAAAGAATTGAAAAACAGAAGCATTCAAGCTACGAAGGCTACTTCCTAGCACTGAACTAAATAAAGACGACGCGCCACTATCATTTCTCTCTTGTAATCTGTTAAATCACGTCATGCTTCCCTGCCATACATATATGATGACCAACAGCATGACACTTGTACTTCTCCTCCACTCTCAGATTTGGCTCGGACACTACGGTCACCGGCACCATGCTTCCGGTCGGTGATGACGGAATTTTCGCAGGCATATACAACACTGATTTAGTGAGTAAGTAGACAACCCGTCATTCAAGTCCCCTTCATATAGTCTTCCTAAACGCCTCAAATACCCAGTCTCCTGTCCCCTTTCTTTATCATTAAGTAATGTTTCCACTTCTGAGAAATAATATGTAGGAGTACAAAGTTGCAGTGCTTTCGTTCTAATATGCTGACTCTTTCCCTTTGGCTTGGTGCCACATGAACTAATCTGACCTGACTCGAAATGACACCGCGTGATGTGGTTACATCGCCGTGAACAAACGCAGTTAAAAGAGAAATCAATTTCTCTGTGGTCGAAAGAGTTAACCTTCATTTCGCCATATTCGTTAGCTGCCAAAACTACGGCTTCCTGCATAAGGGTAAGTCATAACTCTTTCGTAAAGGAGTCATAAGAATGAACACATGAATGAATGGTATATAAGGTGCATGTACACTAGATGTATGTACATATGCCAGACTGTATATGTAATGTATGTATATATATGTGTATGTGTATAAATGTATAAGACGCAACCATACATAAAACGCAGTCCTATTCCACAATGATATTTTGTGGAAAAAAGAAAAATAGTATGTTTCACTGTACATTTACTGGAAGACATTTTGAAGTGGTTTTGTAGGGAAAATGTATGATTGTGTACATGAAATGCAATGCAATGTTGTGGGAGTAGACCGCGCCAGAGCACCGGAGAAGGGCACCCGGGGAAGGCGCAACATCGTAACGCTATGTCTTTCTTATCATCTATTCTTTGCGAATGTCTGAAAGGCGGGTGAAAGTTTAACATTCCTTTTTAAAAGCTCTAGGGGCATCTTTCATTTAGGTAATTAAAAAATGTTTCTTAAAGAATGGTAACGCAATCGTTATATAAGACATTGCTTTGTTGCAGAGATGATATGGATATTGTCACGGACCAGACCACCTGCCGGCGTGGAAATGGCTGGGATCAACGCCGCCATTGCAGCTCAAAATATCGGCATAGATAAACTCGTACGGACTGACGGAGGCTGTCCACAGGGAGAGGCTGATATACCTCCTGGATGTGGTGGCATGTGAAAATCGTCATATATGTGGATTTCATATAGTGTTATGAAAAGCAGCACATAATAAATGTATATATAGATGTACACACACACACACAGACACACACACACACATACACACACACACACACACACACACACACACACACACACACACACACACACACACACACACACACACACACACACACACCACACACACACACACACACACACACACACACACACACACACACACACACACACACACACACACACACACACACACACACACACACACACACACACACACACACACACACACACACACACACACACACACACACACACACACACACACACACACACACACACACACACACACACACACACACACACACACACACACACACACACACACACACACACACACACACACACACACATACATACATATATATATATATATACATATAAATATATATGTGTGTGTGTATGTATATATATATATATATATATATATATATATGTATATATATATGTATATATTTATATATATACATATATATATATGTATACACATACACCCACGCAGACACACACACACAGACACACACACACACACACACACACACACACACACACACACACACACACACACACACACACACACACACACACACACACACACACACACAGACACACAGACACACACACACACACACACACACACACACACACACACACACACACACACACACACACACACACACACACACACACACACACACACACACACACACACACACACACACACACACACACACACATATGAACTCTGGACTCTCACTCGGGAGGGTAATAGCTGTCGGTTAGCAGTCTAACTCGTGATCCAAAACCATGGTGATTTACACGCTCTTCTGTAAGATCTTCTCCGTCGGGGTTACAGATATGTATGCTGACTAGAGTGCCTATGGCCGCCCCAACGCGGTGGTTTTCCTTGTTATGAGGAAAAGCATCGCCCCGAGAGGACCTAAAGAGTCGGAAGCTGGCATTTTATACGAATCTGAATGCTCAGAAGACGTGTGCAAGATTCTCCATATAAGCTACGTCGGCCATACGATCACGAATTGGAGGGGTTCATATGATCTGGTATTGTATTCAATCTTACCCTGGAGTCGGTTACGTGTAATCGCTGAAACAGCGATTAGTATAAAATCTAACAACATTTTGATGCCTTTTGTATTATCCTCCCGAAATAATGCTTAGAGAAAGTTATATAAATAATCTCTTAATATCAATTAATCAATCAATCAATCAAATCAGCCATCCTGAGTCCACTGCTGAACAAAGGCCTCCTTCATAACATTCCATGATTTACACGACCGCGCCATCCTCTGCCACGTCACTCCTGCAAACTTCTCAATCTCTTCTCTCCACCTTCTGTCTCGCCTCCCTCTTCCACGCTTCCCATCTCGCGGCGTTCACTCTGTAACACACTTGCTCCATCGCTCATCAGTCGTTTGCACTAACTTACCTGCCCAATTCCACTTAATCTCTTTTACTGCTTCCACAATATCTTTCATTCCAGTCTGCTCTCTCACCCAACTTGCTCTCTTTCGGTCTCTCAGCGTTATTCCCATCATTGATTTCTCCATTCTCCTCTGTGCTGTCCTTAATTTTGTTTCTATTGCCTTCGTTAGTTTCCAAGTCTCACACCCGTTGATTATTGCTGGTAGAATGCATTGATCGTAAACTTTACGTTTCAAATATAAAGGTAGAGAGTCTCTTAGGATCTTATTATACTTACCAAACACTTTCCAACCAATTGTAATGCGTGTTTTTATTTCATTATCATGATTTTTCGTCACTTTCACCATCTGGCCTAAATAACTATACTCTTCAACTTCCTCAAGACTCTCATCACCAATTACAGTCTCTTTAATTTGAACTTTCGTGTTGAACATTACTTTGGTTTTACTCTTATTAATTTTTAAAGCTACTTTGAAACTTTTCTTGTTTAGATTACTCAGCATATCTTGCATGTCTTCTGCTCTTTCTGAAATAAGAATAATGTCATCCGCAAATCTTAGGTGGTTCAAATATTCGCCATTAATCTTTAAACCTTTCTTTTCCCAACTCAATCTTCTGAAAATATCTTCCAAGCAAACTGTAAATAGTTTGGGTGAAATTGTATTGCCTTGCCGTACTCCTTTCTCGATTTTGATCTTTTCTGTATCTTTATGTAGTCGAATTAAAGCGGTACCTTTCGTATAAATCTTTTCTAAAACTTTTACGATCTGTTCGTTTGTGCTCTGTTTGCGTAGCGAGTTTAGTATTGCTATTTGTTCTACCGAGTCAAAGGCCTTCTCGTAATTTACAAAAGCTATACACAGAGGTATATTGTATTCTGTCGTTTTCTCGATTAGTTGTTTTTTCGCCTGCAAATGGTCTAGAGTCGAATATCCGCTCCTAAAGCCTGCGTGTTCTCTCGGTTGGTTTCCATCTAAAAATTAACTTAGTCTATTTGTAAGGATCTTGGAGAATACTTTATATACATTTAATAGCAAGCTAATCGGTCGATAGTTACTAAGGTCCTTCTGGTCTAACTTTTTATGAAGCAAAATCACTATAGCATTGCACCACTCACCAGGGACGCTTTCTTGACGTAATCACTGGGTGTACACCTCAGCAAATTTAATATGAACTAATTTTCCTGCGTCTTTCAACAGATCTATTGATATACCATCTTCCCCAGGTGCTTTTCCTCGTTCCATAGTTTTTAGAGCAAATTCTACTTCTTCTTTTGTAATCTCTGGTACACTAATAACGTCTACACATGAAGTCACTGACTCAACTACGGTCTTCGACGAGTAAAGCTCTTGGTAAAATTCTTCTACTCTTTTTACCATTTTGTCTCTACATTTAATTATTTCTCCATTTCTATCTTTCAAACATATAATTTGATGTCTTCCTAAAACATGTTTGCGCTCGGTCACTTAAATACTTTTACCCTTCCGAATAGTTTCTTGTATTTCATCCATGTTTCTCTTTTGTCTGATCTCTGCCTTTCGTTGATAAGCTTGTTTAGTTCAACTCTTTCTATTTCGTCTCTCCTGCTTTTGATTTGCATGGTCCTTCTTCTGTTAATTAGGTCATTTATAGCTTGGGAGTATTTGTATTCTCTAATGTTTTTTATACTTCCTACTTTCTCTGCCGATTTCCTAATGATATTCACTAATTTCAAATTAATATCATCAACGGTCTCATTAGTTCTTAGAGCTTCGAATCTGTTTTTAATTTCTAATGAAATTTCTTATTATTGTCCTTAACATTTGTAAGGCTTATTTTCTTTTTTAGAATTAGTTTATTCCTCTCGGCTCTGAAACTGAATTTAGCTGTGCAACCTACCATTCTATGGTCACTACCTATATTGACTTTATTTATCACCATAACATTGTTAACGTTTTTGCTCTCATCTAATATGAGGTCTATTTCGTTCTTTGTTGTTCCATTTGGACTTCTCCACTTCCATTTACGACCTACACGGAAGAAAGTGTTCATTATCTTCATGTTGTAGTTCTCTGCAGAATTTACTAGCATCTCGCCTCTCTCATTTCTTTCACCTACTCCAAACTTACCAATGCACGTCTGATCTCCCATCTTCTTCCCCACTTTAGCATTAAAGTCGCCTATTACCAATGTGTACTTACTTTTTTCTTGATCCATTACCTGACTTAAATTATTATAGAACGACTCAATTTCATCGTCCGAACTCTGTGAAGTTGGCGCATAAACCAGAATTATTTTTATAGTGTACCTTTTACACAGCCTAATCACAATCCAAGCTACCCTGTCTGACAAACTACTGAATTTGACTACGTTACCAGCAACCTCTCGGTTTATCAAAGATCCTACTCCACTAGATCTTTCTTTGTCCTTACCTCTATAGTAGAACAGGCGGTGACCATCTTGTAATTGTATCAGATTTTCTTCCGCTCTTCGGACTTCGCTCAGTCCTACGATGTCCCACTTGATGATGTCTAGTTCTTCCATTAAACTCTCCAGCCTGTGATCATCTGAGAGACTTCTTACGTTGTAAATATAGATCTTCATTTTCTTCATGTTGTTTAACGTCCAAGACTTGGATCTGCTTGGACAGTGCTTACTCACATTCGGTGGCACACTGCCCGTAATCACATGAGGCAATGCGGTTGGACCTTTAGGAGACGATGATCCAACAGGAACGCCCGGTTTTATTTTGGTTGTGATATTCATATTTGCTATGAAGGAGAGTTGACAGTAATCTCACCTCCATACCAACTGGTTTGTGGTGAGATATTTCTCTGGTGTCACCTTATTATATTCGGTGAAGCCCTATATCTATAGGGTGCCCAATGGTCCACGCCGTCATTAGGACAGTACCCCATATATCTATGAGGAGTTTCCCTGTTCGCCATCAGGGACGTGCCAGTTTGCAGTGGGTCCTGCGACTGTGCGTGTGAGCTGCTCCTTGTCTGATCTTTCTTACAAACCTGTTCGATATGGGTGACCCTGCAGAGATTTTCTCTCTATCGACATATCTTTTGTAATCATTAAAATTCTCAAGCCTATCCACCACGTTAAGGTTTCAGCTCTCGGATAGAAATCTCTTAATATAACTGGTGATAATTGTGCTTTGATGATAGCGAGCACCACCTTGGGGGAAATAACGCGCAGAAAGTGAAAGACGACATATTTCATTTGTTCTTGAGAGGAGGCGATCCCAGGGATGGAATTCACTTGTTTGAACCGACAACTCCAAAAGGACAATTCGCGAAGGACAATTTCGCAAAGCACAATTCCGTAAAGGATAATCCCGCGAAGGACAATTTCGCGAAGGACAATTCCGCGAAGGACAATTCGCGAAGGACAATTTCACGAAGGACAATACGCGAAGGACAATTTCGCGAAAGACAAGTCCACGAGGGACAATCCCGCGAAGGACAAATTTATGCCGTTAGTGCAATGCATGACAATTCCGCGAAGGACAATTCAACGAAGGACAATTCACTAGAATCAGTACAGAGAAGAATGACCAAAATGATACATGGACTCGGAAATTTGCCTTACGAAAAGAGGCTTAGGCACCTAAACTTACACTCTCTGGAAAGACACAGAGTGCGGTGTGATCTAATAGAAGTGTTCAAGTGGATCAAGGTCTTCATAATAAAACAACAGGGCAGGACTCGCAGTAATGGGTGTAAACTGGACAAATTTAGATTTAAGAAGGAAATAGGCAAGAATTGGTTTACTAATAGGGTGGTCGATGAATGGAATAAACTTAGTAACCATGTAGTAAGCGCTGAAACTATCAGTTGTTTTAAAAAACGATTAGACAACTTTATGGATGGGGATGACAGGTGGTGATGGATACGGAGCTGCCTAGTGTAGGCCTTATGGTCTCTTGCAGTCTCCTTTATTCTTATGTTCTTATGAAGGACAATCTCACGAAGGATAATTCTGCGAAGGACAATTCCGTGAGGGACACTCACGCGAAGGACAAATTTGCCCCGACAGTGCAATGCATGCAATTCCGCGAAGGACAGTTCAGCGAAGGACAATTTCACGATGGACAGTTCCGCGCCGACGATGCAGTTCATGGCATTTCTGTGGTAGGGCGATTCAGCGCAAAGGAAAAATATTGTTTGAAATAGCTATGGTTGTAACATAAACGTAACCCAGCTGCATATTTTTAAATTAAAGTTTACGTAAATCCTTGTTTGTTGCAATATAGTCAGTTTCAAGCCAGCACTCGTATTTACTTGGTTAAAAATAAAAAACGAAGTGGATTTGATCACAGAGAGTGAGCGTGCACATATTACTAAATATATTCTGTTATCGTTTAGATAGAAAACTCGGAAATGGAAAAGAGCCTTGGCGTGGTGCCGGAGACGAATGCAAAGGTCGTATCGATGTTAATGGAAGGTTACGGGAAGATGTCATGATGCATACTCGTGTGCCGCAGCCAGCAACATCAGGAATGAAGCAAATGGTTTCAAACTTTTGTGAAGGAGATGGTGCGCTTAATGATACCCCGAGAATAATCCAAGACACATAGATTGGTGGCTCCTGCCGCCGTCGCAGAAGAGGTGTTGTTTCAACATGAGTTATCATAGAGTGGCTTTGATCTGATTATGGGAGACAGATTCATTAGAAGCCTGGCACCAAGTCTTTCAAGTATCACTGGGTCATAAAAACCACACAAGCTTTTATAAGTGTGTGGACTTTCTCAAACCAGAACAGGAGTTCCTTGGCTTCTTCTGCCGCCTATCTCACTCTCTCAAGGTAAAAGAGTAATTGCCTTGCGCGGCATTGTCGGGGCGCCGTTAATGAAGACCACGGCGGTGGAAAAACAGGATGATTATACTGCGCTACCCTGCCACGCACCCAGCTGTTGACCAATCATCCGCCCGAGACGTGGTGAGGCATTGGCAGGGGAGATTAAAAAAAAAAAAAAAAAAAAAAAAAAAAAAAAAAAAAAAAAAAAAAAAAAAAAAAAAAAAAAAATAATGCAGTGAGGTGGAAATTTGCGTCGTATAGACAGCATTAAAGATTTTACACATACGTACGCAAACACACACACGCACACACACACACACACACACACACACACACACACACACACACACACACACACACACACGCACGCACGCACGCACGCACACACACACACACACACACACACACACACGCACGCACGCACGCACGCACACACACACACACACACACACACACACACACACACGCACGCACGCACGCACGCACACACACACACACACACACACACACACACACACACACACACACACACACACACACACACACACACACACACACACACACACACACACACATACATATATTCATGATATAAATATGTATGTATATGTATATATGATGTGGGTGGGAAGAGGAAAGATTGGAGTCTTAATCCGAGTTTATTCTTTACAAGTTTTGCTCTAAGCTTTTTCAAAAGAATAGAGCTAAAGGGCCAGAGGTGGCATATATGCACGTGTGAAAACGTTTCCTAGTGGATATTGTCATAACCCGCCGTATATAAAAAAAGATGATTTATCTAGGGACAGGTTGTGATAGGTGTACTACTTCAAAACAATTAGGTTATTAGCTAGGTCCGGCGTAGTACGGTGACAGAAAAATTAAAATGAAACATTTATACAATTTATTAAACTATAAGTTGAACAATTTTGGCCTATTTAAGCAACGGAAACGGAATTGTGAATGATGCGAATATGCAAATCAAAGGTACAGTTAAAAAAAAAAAAAAAAACGTTACAAATATGAAAATTGTTACAAAGCGGATTAAAATCTCCATGCATTACTTATTGCTAAACCACTCGTTTAAGATAAAAAAAATCTGGTCACCACGCGTAGCACTGTAGTACAAAAAAAAAAAAAAGTTTACCTAGAACAACACTTAAGCAAAGGGGTTCACCTTAAACTTACGGAAGGCGGCAGCTTCCTCTTCGGGGAAAAGAAGATGGAAAAAAGCCTCGAGAAACGGGTTGAGCCTCTCTATATAGGCTCGCCAATTGACCTGATGGTCACTGGAGCCAGAGGCCGAGAGGTCAATAGGAAGTACTTTCCTATCCCACTTTAACTGGTAGCTAACAAGCCTAACCCACTTACAAAAACTTAAACTTATACACACAAGAATATTATGCACGTAACAAAATAAAAACCTTAATACCAATCACAAGAAGGTAAAAAGGACAACGATAATTAAACGGCAACTCGACATTGCGCAAAGCATATGTTTAGCCAGTCGGCTGGTGATTAATAACAGTTGCCATACGAATATCATTTAGATAAAATTACAAATACAAGAATTTCAGTACAACGCAGCGTACGTCTTGACAAATGGTTACCGAGATACACAAAAGAACAGCTGCAAGAAATTTGGTTACATATTAAAATAAAAATTGTAAAATACAAGGTAATATAACTACAATAAAATATTAAAAAATATATATATATATATATACAACTTGACAATATGACGCCCCGAATGCTAACGGCCACAGCTACTTGACCTGAGAGCAAGGGAATCGCAAAAAAAAAAAAAAAAAAAAAAAAAAAAAAAAACGCCCCTGCTTTGACTACTGTTAACGACCTGGGCGATAGAAAGGGGGGAGGGAAACCGTGTGCTGGCCGACTACATGCGACCACCACTACAAGGAAAGAAAACACGTGACATCGGGATACGTGGCAATATTTACATACCATATTACAGATAAATTTGTTGGAGGGATAATGGATATGGTGATGAAAAAATGAACATAGAAAAAGCATATTAACGGCAAAGAAAAATTATCACTGAAAGATATCAGGGATGAAGTGGCAAAACCCCAAGTGGCTATCTTGTAATCTTGGGACAAAATCTACCTACGGAGGAATTGTCCCTAACATGAAAGATCCTTGGGATGAAAACCACAAAACAAAACCTAAACAAATAAAATATAACTAGATATTATAGACTGGAATGAGATAAAATACAATAACATAGATAAAATTGAATTAGATAAAACAGAGATAAACTTAAATGGAAACAAGGTAAAGTAGAACGAAAGTAATTATGTGTGTCTACTAACAATATCGATAACAATATAAAAGAGAAGAAGAAATACAATAATAAACAATATTGACGACACGTCGAGGAGTTGTTTGAGTAATAAAAAATATTGAAAAAGTCCTGATGAGAAAGAAAAACAATAAGGCATAATTTTTGATAACACAAAGCGATAGTGATAAAATGTTGAGAAGAAAAATATAACAGTTTTAGTAGGAATAGAAGTGAAAAATGAAAAAGAATAATAGAAAAAATATACATGTGTATACAAATAACAGATAAAATAAACATAGAACCAAAACAAAGAATGTGACAGGGTGAGGTGCGTGATACTTATTCAGGTAGTTTGGTGCATACTCCAGAATTCCACTCATTAAGGGTATAAGTGGTTGTGACTTTTACCCAATATAAGTCTCCTGTCCTTTTGTGTGTTGTTATAATTAGCTATGTATAGATATTGAAAAATTCCATTGTTTTTTGAGTAGTCTTTGGGCCAAAATGGTAGTTTTCTCTCAATAAGTGTCTTTCCATGTCTACGTGGTTCACGAGGGCGTTTGTCTGACGGTGGTGCCTAATGTCCGCTTTGTGTTCTTTAAGTCTGCTTGTCAGTCCTCTGTATGTTTTTCCAAAATATGCGTTGTCGCATCCGTTCCAGGAAATTTTGCAAACGAAGCTGAAGTCGCTGTGTGGTTGTGTGTTCCTCGTGACCAAGTGTCCGATTTTCTTTTCCGTATCGTTGACAGCTACCAAGCCTGAGGTTCTAAGTGTGCGGGAAATGTCCGAATCTGGGACCACAAGGTATCGTAGGGATGGCTCTTCCGCACTTGTTTGTCTGCTTTTGATGTTGGTGACTTTTCGGAGTAACGATGTGAGCAGTCCCTTTGAGTATTGGAGATTTTTGAACGATGTGGTGATGTACTTCAACTCCTCTGCTAGGTATTCCTCACTGCATAATTGGAGGGGTCTGAAGAAGAACCCGATGTCCACCACTGATTTTGTCTTATCGTCATGGGCACTGAAAAAGTTAATATAGTCATCTTTGTTGATATATATATATATATATATATATATATATATATATATATATATATATATATATATATATATATATATATATATATACATATATATATATATATATATATATATATATATATATATATATATATATATAAAAATACCTTGAATTTCGCACTGCTTTCCGATCTGATGATAGATGTGTCTAAGAAAGGTATTTGTCCATTGTTCTCTTCTTCTACGGTGAATTACATTTTGTTGTCAACGTCATTGAGCTTTCCTTATAAGTCGTGAATGTTTGTTGTCTTTTGTGTGATGAAGAGGCGGTCATCAACGGAGCGGAACCAACTAGAGTCGTTAGGGATGATGTGACTAATGTGTTCCTTTTCGAGCATTTGCATTCATAAGGAGGCTGACTCTGCGCTCAATGGAAATCCCATTGTAAGTCCTTGGTGTTGATGGTATTTTCTATTGTTGAAGGTGAAGGAAACGAAGTTCATGTATGTTTCAACCAGTTCTAAGTAGTCTCGCTTGTTGAGTGGTAATTTGTCGGAGTCGATTTGTTAAGCTGCCTCTGTGCTGGCTCGAATGACACCTTTTATACTGACATTGGTGTAAAAACTGACTATATCGAAGCTGATGAGTTGTATGTCCGTGAATTTTGTCTTGCTCAGTCTATCAATCAGACCAGTAATATAGAATTCATGGACAAACAATTCATCAGCTTTAATATAGTCAGTCTTTACATCAATATCAGCATTAAAAGTGTCATTAGAACCATCAGCGAGGCAGCTATTGCAAGAGGTAGGCGGAGCACGTTATGCCGTTGATTATCGCGGTGAGAAGTGGACGTGTGTTGGACTGTTGTCGAATCACACAAACACGTCGAGACATACTCACATCCTTCGATGAAATACACTGACCAGAGCCCCTAGTCATCGTGTCACGTGTTGATTTGGATGTAGTAGATTAAAATCAGTTCATGATCTATGTTGTTTACATGTACTGTGGACTGAATTGTTACAAGAGCGGAACTTTGTTCGCAACATTTTTAAGTTAGAGGATTCTCTACTTATAGGACTGAACTATATACTTTTTCAATCATCAATAGAGTTGGATTCGAGCCCTGAAGTAGATCAAGGCACTGTATTCTTTCTTATTTGTTCTAGCGGCAGCCGCCGGGCTCTTTTATGCGTCTTTGCAAATGGATTAGGAGAGAGGGAAAATGATAAAACGAAGGAATAAAAGGGGAAAGAGAGGGAGGCAAGGGCTGGAGTTAGAGTGCGGATGCAGCGAGCGACTTCGTGATAGCAATCAGAAAAATATTCTAGCAGGATGGAGGGAGCAGCGAGGAGGAGGAGTGGGACGAGGAGCGAAGTGGAACGGATTTTATATTTAATTATCAGAGTGTGCAACCCTGTCACTGGCCAAGAACCTGTGGGGAGGGGGGCGGGGATGTTATTGCTGTTGTGTTCTCTTCAGCCACATCGGCATGGGTCTACAACGGGAGTGGGCGAGGAGTGAGGGAAGGAAAACAGGGAGAAAGAGATGAGAGAACCGAAGTAAAAATAAGAAAAAAGTAAAGAGAAAGAGGAGGAGGAAAGTGAGTGAGAGAGTGGGGGCAAATAATAGAGAAAGGGGGAAGGAAAAATAGTCAAAGAGGGAAGGGGAGGGAAAGGGGAAGACGTCGACGTTTGAGAGGATGGAGGAAGCGGAGGAAGAAGAAGAGAAAGAGGAGAAAGAGAATGAATAAGAGGAAGAGGAGAGGAAAAGAAGAAAGATGAAGGAAATGCAGAGAAAGAACATTAAAAAGAAATAGGAGGAGGAGGAGGAGGAGGAGGAGGAGGAGGAGGAGGAAGAGGAGGAGGAGGAAGGGCAGGAGATAATGAGAGCGGAGTACAGGAAGGAGGAAGAGTAAGAAGAGGAGGAGGGACTATGAAAGGGTCAAGAGGATTTGAAGCGCGGTGAAGAAGGACGGGAGGAGGAGCAGGGGTATGCTTGTTTATAAACGGGCTTGAGAGAATGTTTGCGGTCATTCCATCTCGCTGTAGCAGAGAATGTGGAGTAATCCCTGTCCATCCTAGCACACTCTGGCGATGTCCAGTTAAAAAGGCCACACTTCTACCTTCCAAGGACTTTCAGGTGAGTCAAACAGCATTCGTTTGTCTATTGGCTTGGTGTCGTCATTGTGTAGTGTGTGGCATGGCGTTGTGGTTTCAACGAGAGAAATGACTAGACCAATGTCAAGAAAATTATATATATATATACACACATATATATATATATATATATATACAGATATATATATATATATATATATGTATATATATATATACATAAAAAAAATATATATATATATATATATATATATATATATAAGAAAATGGTTGAGTAGTACTCTGGTTTGAGGTTATACCTCTCGCATCCTTCCTCAGGTCCTTTCTCAAGTGAATCTATTTCTAATGTTCCATTCTTTGTTACACTTTGTTAATGAGGCACTGAATGTCAATGAAGGACCAAATAATAATATAGAGCAAGGTGTAGATATAAAACAAAATGATAATGTAAGACATGATATTGAAACTCAAAATGTGTCAAAAAGAAATAATCACGAGTTTCTTAAAACCATGTACTTTAATGCTCGTAGCATTAGGGATAAATTTCAAGAAATACAGGCGTAAGTCAAAAGCGAAAATCTCGATATGATAGGAATAACTGAGACATGGTTAAATAGTACAGAGTTCAAAGCTGAATTTAATATTGCGGAATTTAAACACTTTCATCAGGATAAAAACCACAAGAAAGGTGGGGGTGATCTGTTGTACGTTAAAAACAATGTTCATGCTTGTGTTTTAGAGAAAGTGAAACAGGATGCATATGATAGTTTGTGGGTTGAGTTAACCCAAACAAATGGACAAAAAATGAATATAGGTGTAATATATAGGCCAAAGACATTATCATTAGCAGACGACAAACTGTTATTTATTGATAATGGGTGATTTCAATTTTACTGACATTGATTGGATGACCCTTGAACATGGCCATATAGGTAGTCGCTTGATTTATTTTCTTGGTGACAATTACTTAATTCAGCATGTAAAAGAGCCCACAAGATATGGAAACTTACTCGATCTATTGATCACTAGCCGCGAAAGCATGGTAACTGATGTAGAAGTCGGTGAATCTGTTGCAAATAGCGATCACAACTTAGTTAGATTCAAACTGCTAAAAGATTTTAGAATAGATACATGTGTTTCTAAAATACCCGATTCTAGTAAAGCTCAGTTCATAGGACTACGACAGGAGCTTCAGCTTACAGATTGGGAGGCAAAATTGAACGAAAGACCTGTAGATCAGATGTGGGAAATATTTCAATATACGCTCACTAAGATTATCCAAATTTACATTCCTTTTAAGGACAGACGTCCCTCAAATCAGGCTCACCCAAAGTGGCTCGACAAAGAAACTGAAAAAAGTATTGCTAAAAAGAGACAGGCTTATAAGAAATATAAGTACTCGGGTGCATCTAATGACAATGAAAGTTATGTATCAATACAGAGAGATTTAAAAAATACAATAAGAAAAAGAAAACGACAATGGGAAAGAACATCGCTGATAAATCCAAAGAGAATCCCAAAGAATTCTATAGTTACATTAGAGATAAAAAGGTTGTTAGGAATCACATTGGTCCACTATTATCTGCTGACGGTCAACTTGAATATTCAAATGAAGGAATGTGTAATAGCTTAAACAATTATTTTACCTCGGTATTCGTAAACGAAACACCTCAAAGTGAACTCCAAACTGAAACCTGTGAAAAGTCTAGGGTAAACTCACTACGGTAAATATAACAAAAGAAAAAATTAAAAGGTGTATAGATAAACTCAAAGTTAATAAAACACCAGGGCCTGACGGTTGGCATCCAAGAATCTTAAAGGAAATGAAAAATGAGATTGTTGTTCCATTAGAAATTATTTTCAAGAAATCCATCATATCCGGAGATGTCCCAAGAGAATGGAAGCTAGCTAACGTTACTCCCATATTCAAAAAAGGTGACAAAAAGAAGCCAAATAACTATAGGCCTATAAGTTTGACTTCAATCGTAGGAAAAATAATGGAAACTATCATCAGAGATGCTATCGAATATCATTTAGAAAGTAACCGTTTGATAAATGATAGCCAGCATGGTTTCAGACGGAAACGTTCTTGCGTGACTAACTTACTCGAATTCTACAACACAGTTATCTCGAATTATGACAAAAGAAACAATATAGATTTAATATATCTAGACTTTGCAAAAGCTTTTGATACCGTCCCACACGAAAGACTACTTACTAAATAAGCTTCACACGGAATAAGTGGTAGCCTATTAGGTACTAGTAATTGGTTGAATGGTCGAAAACAGAGAGTTGTTTTAAATGGAAAAACTTCTAGATGGAAAAATGTTACAAGTGGAGTTCCTCAGGGTTCCGTTCTTGGGCCACTTCTATTCATAGTATATATAAATGATATAGACCATGAACTAAAATCTACTGTTTCCAAATTTGCTGATGATACAAAACTGTGCGGAATGGCAAATGATCACTTAAACCAATTAGATATTCAAGAAGATTTAGATAAATTACAGCAATGGTCTGAAAAGTGGCTAATGAAATTCAACACAAGTAAATGCAAGGTAATGCACATAGACAAAAATAACAGTAAGTACGATTACAAGTTATTTGGAAATTCGTTAACAAAAGTGGATAGTGAAAAGGGTCTAGGGGTAATTATCAGTAACGACCTCAAATCATCCAAGTAGTGTATTTCAGCCTCTGAGGAAACAAATAAGATTCTAGGACTGATTGCGCGATCTTTTGATTTCAAAAGTCCATCACTCATTAACAAGCTATATAAATCGTTAGTTCGTCAACATTTGGAATATGCTGTTTCCGTATGGTCACCGAATCTCATTAAAGACATTGACAGGCTGGAAAAAGCACTACGGCGAACCACAAAACTGATTCCAAATATAAAAAATAAATCATACGAAAATCGACTAAAACATATGAATCTGTTTTCCTTAAAAAAGCGTAGACTCAGAGGTGGCTTGATACAGGTCTTTAAGATTCTAAAGGGAATTGACAACATCAAAAGTGACCAAATTTTCACATTGAATGAGAATCAGACAAGAAACAATGGTCTCAAATTGTCCGGAAATAGATTCAATTTGGAAGTAGGTAGAAACAACTTTGCCAACGGTGTAGTTAATGAATGGAATAAACTTCCTGCTCAGGTAGTGCAATGTAGTTCAGTTCGAGGCTTTAAGAATCATTTAGATAAACACCTAAGCAAGATGCTGTAATGATTATAATTTATCTTATATTATTTGTTTTTGTTTTGTTATCATTTGTCTGTTTGATTTTCATTTATTGTTAGTTATATATCAATTTATTATTATTTACTATTTACCTGTTTGTTTATTATCTAACTATACGTATGCATTTATTTATGTATTTTATTTGTTATTTACATTATTATAGTTTTTATTTATTATTTTATTATTATTATGATTTTTTTCGCATCCGACCTAGATATGGACCAAAAGGTCTCCTGTCGGCATGCTCCGCCTTTGTAATCGTTTGTAATGTGTATATGTATATGTATATGTATATGTATATATATATGTATATGTATATGTATATGTACATGTGTATATACAGTGTTGTACAAATACTTTCCCGCATTCGTATACTTACCAGTTGTACGAAAACTTTCGTGCATGTGTATGTAATTCGAACATACAAATATATAAGAAAAGTTGCACTCAACTTTTATCTCTCTTGATGGTATAATGGTCTAAGTCACTACAGCACCGGTCTCGTGCTGGCTGTAGATTTGTGTCCTCGGGCGTACCACGTTTTAAGTTCTGCGTTGTCTCCACGGTTCTTCCGATGTTGATGGCTTAGAATTAAAGTGCATTGTGGTTGATAAAGATGTATCTCTAGTAACTGGGACCCATTCATTGTTGTGCATCTGTGTGTGTATGTGTGTGTGTGTGTGTAGTTATGAATATGTATATTGGTGTAGCCAGGTTGGATGTTTTTTGCAGGCCTACGAGATTTAAAGGTATGACACAATTTGCTTTATCTATCTCCTTGTGTACGTTTACAATAATATGTAAATTTGCTTATTATATTCGTGGATCGGTATTTGTTGGAGGGAAGGCCTATATATAAAGAAAATGATAGTTGTTTATAAAAGGAGGTTTTTGACACTGAGCGCTTCTTAGGGATATTCATTAGGGCTTGTATTGTGTCTCAGGAGGCATGGGTCGGAGACATAGTTGTAGAAAAAGGTAGAAACACGGATTTTTCTTTAGTGAGAGGTATACTGAAATGAGAAGCTGTAGTATGAGAGAAAGTTAGATAGGATGTGGATTCTAGTCGAAGAAAAGGTATGTGTAAATGTTTGTGCATGCGGGCGCGATTTTGTTCGCGGTATGTGTATATTTTCTATGAGAGGTAAGTCGAATTCGCTTCCCTCTGTGTCTTGCCTTCTCCCTACCGTGCACGACAGACAGTGAACAGGGGAGAAGACGAGAAAAAAAAACCTGGTGAAAATGATGGGTGATATTCACATGGTTATACACGATTTCTCGTATACGGCACTGTTAACAAATGGTCTGTGCCGTGAGGTTTGGGAGTGATGTGTCGGATGAGATGTTTGTGTATGGCGTGCAGTGTTTCTAGGTGTCTCATGTGTAGTTTGTGTTGGTTGGGAGGACGATTGTTGGCAGCTAGGTGTAGAGGCTCAGAGGTTCTAAAGTCACTTTATCCCAAACCCGTGAAGAATCAGACTGCGGCATTCTGAATCTTCTATTGGTCGTATTTGTTTGTGGGACATGTCTCAGTCCCGTTGACTGGGACAGGAGCGGCCTGACTAAAGCAAAGTACAATCGACGCTTGTTGGAATGTGTTGCGGTTTTGAAGCGCATAAGTCATCCCAATGCCTACTGTTGCGACTTGCTAGTTAAGACCACCCACTCGGGCGGGATCGGTTTTTGTGGGAGGGGAAGAATGCCTGTAAGAAAATGAAAATATAGTAGTGTATAAACGAGGGCTTTTGCCACCGGACGATTAGGGGTATTTATTTCGTGGTGTCGTGGCTTTGGAGGTATGGGCAGGGGACTTGGGGTTGGAGACTGGGATTAATGTGTAACCGTTAGGTGACGTGGGAATATTTATTCTTCTTATCCTCATCCAACAAAGTTAGAAAACGAGTAGGAGGCTTAGTCTGCGGGAAAGATAGAGAAATTGGAAATAATTTTATTGGTAGGTAAACTGAAATGAGAGGATGTAGTAGGAGAGAAAGTTAGAAATGAAAATGATTTCAGTAGAAGGAAAAATTTATGTAGTTGTTTGTGCATGTAGTTGTGTTAGTTTTGTTTGCGATATAGTTGTGTGTGTATTCTACACATAGAGGGTTGATGCCTCCAAAGTGTATGCTTATAGCCTGACAATCAATGGACTATATACACTATTATTCTCGTTATTATTATTATTATTATTATTATTATTATTATTATTATTATTATTATTATTATTATTATTATTATTATTATTATTATTATTATTATTATTATTATTATTATTATTATTATTATTATTATTATTATTATTATTATTATTATTATTATTATTATTATTATTATTATTATTATTATTATTATTATTATTATTATTATTATTTTCATCATCATTATCATTATCATTATTATTATTATAATCATTATTACTAGTATCATTATTACTATCATTATTATTATTACTATTATTATTACTATTATTATTATTGTTATTATTATTATTATTATTATTATTATTATCATTATCATTATCATTATTATTATTATTATTATTATTATTATTATTACTATTATTATTATTATTATTATTATTATTATTATTATTATTATTATTATTATTATTACTACTACTACTATTATTACTATTATTACTATTATTATAATTGTTATAATTATCATTATTATTATTAGATCATCATTATTACTATCTTTATTATTGTTGTTATTACCAGTCAAAGCTGGTGAAGAGATAAATTATTGATAAGCGCGGCTATACACGCCTTAGATGGGGGTTTACACGGTCTGTAACGGTTCGTCGAACGCGGTTCGACAGACACGTGTTTAAAGTGATGTGTGAACGTGTGAACGGGGTATTTGGGGTTTAACCAACGTGGTCGACAACCAAATACCCCGTTCACACATCACTTTAAACACGTGTCTGTCGAACCGCGTTCGACGAACCGTTAGGCCTCTTATCGTGTACACCGCACGTGGGAGGGGCGCAGCTGACAGCGTGGTCTAGGTGTAATGTGTTGTA
Source organism: Oratosquilla oratoria (assembly GCF_046742065.1). Taxonomy (NCBI): domain Eukaryota; kingdom Metazoa; phylum Arthropoda; class Malacostraca; order Stomatopoda; family Squillidae; genus Oratosquilla; species Oratosquilla oratoria. Next base: position 64,511,582 of record NC_134782.1, on the reverse strand, counting down.
TTAGGTGTTTGTGTCTGTTGTGCAGTTTTTCTAGGTGTCTCGTGTGAAGTTTGTGTTTGTGTTGGTTGAGTGGACGGATGTTGGAAACTCGGTGTAGGGACTCAGCGGTTCTGAAGTCGCTCGATCGCGAACCCGTGATAAACTTGACAGCGGCATTCTGAACCCTCTGATGGTCGTAGTTGTTAGTGGGACATGTCAGCTGGTTTAGTCCCGGGCACTGGCACAGAATCGGTCTGACAAGGGCTAGGTAAAATCGACGTTTGGTGGACAGTGTTGCAGTTTTGAAGCAGCTTAGCCTTCCCAGCAGAGCCCGGGCCATCCCAATGCCTTCTGTTGTAACGAGGAGGTACAGTCTCTAATATATATTATATCTAAACACTGGGAGAGGTCACTTGCTGCCAGGCTGGACTCGATTAAATCAACTGAGGTTACTGGCTGCTGCTGCTATAGCTGTTGTGGCTGTTGAAGTCAATGCTTTTTGGGCTATGATCCTCTTTGATTTAGTGAATATTTGGATATCCATTTGTGTGTACATAGTTGTTTTGTCAATATGTGCATGGCTTCTAAAATTGTTCAAAGTTGGGATGTTGAACAATCTGTAAAGCATATCACCTACCAAAATAGTTTTATTGTAATAAAATTTCATTTAGATCGGAGAAGCTGTTTTACACTTTCTTATTAGAAAAAAAAAATGTTGTTTCTTCCATTAGGAAAGGTTTCCATCAGTCAGGAGCACCACCAGGGACCTTGGCTGCTCACACAACGTACGACGGAGTGACACGAAGGGCCTAAACATTTTAAAGGCTCTGTACTTCCATTTAGAACTTCTGGTGTGTGTACGGACAGGAGGTGGGGCTTTGGATCAAATCCACAAATACGTCCAGAGAGTGCTTCCAAGGCCAATCGAATGCTACAAGGATCAACAAGTCGCAGAAGAAACCCTACAAGTAACAAAGTCCTCAGCAGGACTTCTACGTGCTTCAAAGGATCTGGAGAACCCATCTGTCAGTATGGTGTGGCGTATCTTGGTGTGGACGGGTCTGCTAGTTCTCTCGAGCCTTTCCACCGAGGCACAGAAGCTCCGATGGGGGTTGTGTACCCCACGGACTCCCGAGGCGAATTTTAACGTTCGCTGTGTAAGTTTACTTATTTGTTTGGTATTATTGACTGATACGACTTTGAAACAAAATTGGAATGAATACTTGCACGATATATGTCACAAGACCCTGGTTTTACTAATGAAGGTTTTGAGTTTTTTTTTTCCAAACCGATGTAAGTGTTCATCTCCACGATAAATCCTTGCCCCTACAAGCGCAGTTGAACTAATTATCTAGTGAATACAAGTTAATCAAAAACAAAATGTGTGTGGATAACTGTACGATACATGTCACAAAACCCTGAATTTAGCATGGGTTTTTAAATTCCCACTTATATTTTATCTAATTGTTCATTCTAGGCTAAATGTTTGGCCATTTATGTACTGTTGAAGAAATTCTCTATTGGGAATCTTATAATATAATACCGTGCACTTTGATGTTTCCCTTCCCAAGGATTAGTTTCATGAACATTCTTAGGACGGTAAGAAATTTTGTACTGACGTGCATGAGATAAAACATGGGCCCCTGGGAGTACCTTCTCAAGTGAATAACACATTCGTCGACCGGTTTCGACTTATGTCCTTTTTAAGAGTTGGTGTTATGACCTGGTGATGGTTTGATTGGTACTTACGTCTTCCGGTCGTTCCCTTTGTGATTATTTCTGTTATGTGATTGGGTTTGCTGCTGCTTCGTGACAGTTGGTATCCAGCCATTGGTTGATTGGGTCGCCTGTTTGAGTTGGGTGGATAGTCGTGCTGTGAATGTTTGTTTCTTCTTTTGCATTGTGTTGTAGCCTGTCCCCTATGATCATTTCCGTCGACTGTGATACTCACGATACATCTCCGTATCTCTTATTGATGTTGACTGTTGCCTTGATAAATGCTGGCACCAAGAGATTCCTTGTCTATCCATGTCTCGAATCCGTAGAACAGTCCATGCCAAGATTCCATGTGAGGTCCACATTGACCACTTTTGCAGTGGACGTGTTGTGGTGTCTGATTTTTTTTTTGTGCTTTTTAATGTGTTCCTCTAATCCTGTGCCTGTTTCGCCCACATAGATATTGTGGGATGTTCCAGATGTGATTGAGTATTCCAGGTTGTCTGGTTGGTAGTGAGTGGTCATTTTCAGGATTACCAAACCATGTATCCACGTGCCATATGCTAAATGTTCTCAAGGTATCGTTGTAGATGGAAGTGCCGTTGGATAGCATGACTTATATGATGTCCTCTCTTTTACTGAGACACATTCGCACTATTTGACGGTGTTTGTTCTCGAGATGGAGGTGGTGATTTAGGGATCCCGATAAGTGGAATGCTTCCTCAAGTGCCCACAGTAACAACGTGAAGAGTGTTGCCACATAGGATTCTTTCTGAGAGTCATACACAAATGTAATACAGGATTTTTACAAGAGGTATATAATCACACGAGGGCAACGTTCCAAAGAAGTGAAAGACGCCCTAAGGACGGAGACTGCACCAGGTAAGTTATACTAACCCACGGTACTTTTATTCACAATGATATTTTGAGAGGGTTCGGTACAAGCCTAGTTGGTGCCCGTGGCATTAGCAAACTCGACTTGATTAAAGTGAATAGGCCATTCAGCCCCTTCCAAAACAACACAGTGTGCTCCATTCCATGTGGAACTTCTTGCATGATCTACCTGGCCGAATCTTGCAGAGGGATGAAGACACAACATAATTAGCGCAGAGAGGACTTGAGACACCACCGCACGTTCACTGCGATGGAGGTGTATGTGAACCTTGCGGGACAAATACCAGACTAGGAATGATCTAAGATATATTTTCGGGGCATGAAAAAGAAGGGAAGTAAATTTGAGAACGAAGTATTTATTTAGACAATAACCAACATGAATCTGAGATGAGGCGATGAAATGTGGGTTTCACGGTTGGCAAAGCTGATCACCGAGGGACACCGTCCACATGAGGCACAATACGGGGGAGGACAAGTCACAAAACAACTCTAAAGAGTAGAAAACATCTCATAGCTCGACTACCTACCCAGGTCGGACACACCAACCTACGAAGAAGAACAGCAGCACCAATCATATAACAGGACGAGTCAGGAGGAGGAGGAACCTAAGGGCAAACAGTCGCATGGCAAAGTCGACGACAAGTCGTACGATCAGTGCACTAGAACACCAACTCTTGAGAATAACAAATCGAAAATGGTGGAGCAGTGTGTTATTCCCATTGTTAGAACGATTGATCCTAATCTCGTCTCGTTAAGTACGGGTGTTCTCATAGTAATACTCAGAGGCACTTGGTAAATACTAATATTCATCAAGGATTAATATTGAAATGTATCCTTTTCACCCTGTGTGGAAGAATGGAACTGTAAATTTGATTCGGCCACGTAACAGTCGACCTTACAAATGCATTATTTATGGACAATCAAGGGCCAAGTCAAGATGCGTCACGTGCAGCCCGACTCGGCCAGTCAGAGGTAAAGACGCGTGATACGCAACCCGATTCGGCATATTAGAGGACAAGACACAGCTCAATTCAACCAGTAGGGCTCACGTCTGCCGGGGGAATTGTCAGAAACAATTCGCAAGGCTAAAAGAAAAGTATTACTTTTGCTTTCACGTCGTCGGCCCCCTATTGGATGGTTGACTGATTGTGGGGTTAAGGCACAAGAAATAGGTGGTGGGAAGGCCGAATATCATATATATATATATATATATATATATATATATATATATATATATATATATATATATATATATATATATATATATATAATTTAGTTAAAACAAGCTATTCTATCTAGGTCAGGTTGACCCCTGCATCATTCCGTGTGTTGATTATAAGCAAGGTTATTTTTTTCTCCTGGCAGTTTATGGGTACCTGGTACGAGGTCTTCCGGTCAAGAGGACACCTTGATATCTCGAACAGGTGTGGAAGAGTTATATTTACCCAAGAAGAGGATGAGGATCCCATCCTTGTTCGGTACACCTATACTGAACTGTAAGTCAAGGAAATCTAGCGATTCCCTTTAATTTTATGTTTGTCTTCATAGATGTTTACCACAGAAGAGGTGGGGAACTCTCCCTTCCCTTGCCTGTGGCAAGCCACTAAGAAATTTCCACTCTTCTATTAAAACACACACACACACACACACACACACACACACACACACACACACACACACACACACACACACACACACACACACACACACACACACACACACACACACACACACACACACACACACACACACACACACACACACACACACACACACACACACACACACACACACACACACACACACACACACACACACACACACACACACACACACACACACACACTTTTTTAATAGTGACAGCCGTGTTCTTGATTACATAAAGTGTGTTGCACGTGTATATATATCATTGGTTTACTAAGAAGCAGTTAGTGCATATACTGTGCATTGGTGTTATGAGTTGTTAACCAATTTCGATGACCGCGTTAACCAATTTCGATGACCGCGTTGTCAGTGAATATGATGAACGTCTTAGAGTGGTAACGGAATGTAATGTGGTTCGTAGTTTTAGGGCTAGATTTGATAAACACGTAAATGTCCAATATGGTGAAGCATCTACCAGTTGGCCCATCTACTTGTTTGTTTTATTTTTTCCTGCTTCTTTATCATTTCTGTTGCCCGTGCGACCTGGCTGTTCTTTGCCTCAAAGAATCCAAGAACAGAAGCATTGATGCTACGAACGCTACTTCCGAGCACGGAACTAAATAAAGACGACGCGCCACTATAATTTCTCTTTTGTAATCTGATAAATCACATCATGCTTCCTTGCCATACAAAAATGACGATCAACAGCATGACAATTGTTCTTCTCCACTCTCAGATTTGGCTCTGAAAGAACGGTCACCGCTACCATGCTTCAGGTCGACCCAGGTGTTGATGACGGAGTTTTCGCAGGCATATACCACACTGTCTCAACGAGTAAGTAGACATCCCGTCATTCAAGTCCCCTTCATATAGTCTTCCTAAACGCCTCCTGTCCCCTTTCTTTATCATTATGTAATAGCATCCAATATTGAGAAATAAAAATACGAAGGAGTACAAAGTTGCAGTGCTGTCGTTCTAATATGGTGACTCTTACCCTTTGGCTTGATGCCACATGAACTAATCTGACCTGACTCGAAATGGCCCCGCGTGATGTGGTTGCTTCACCGTGAACAAACGCAGTTAAAAGAGAAATTAATTTCTCTGTGGTCGAAATAGATGACATTGACTTCGCCATATTCGTTAGCTGCCAAAACTACGGCTTCCTGCATAAGGGTAAGTCATAACTCTTTCGTAAAGGAATCATAAGAATGAACACATAAATGAATGGTATATAAGGTGTATGTACACTAGATGTATGTATATATGCCTAACTATATGTGTAATGTATGTATATATATATGTATAAATGTATAAGACGCAACCATACATAAAACGAACTCCTATTCCACAATGATATTTTGTGGAAAAAAGAAAAATAGTATGTTTCACCGTACATTTACTGGAAGACATTTTGAAGTGGTTTTGTAGGGAAAATGTATGATTGTGTGCATGAAATGCAATGCAATGTTGTGGGATTAGACCGCACCAGAGCACCGGAGCGGGGGACCCGGGGGAGGCTCACCATCGCAACGCTGAGGTTTTGTTATCATCTATTCTTTGCAAATGGCTGAAAGGCGGGTGAAAGTTTAACATTCCTTTTAAAGCTCTAGGGGCACTTTTTACTTAGGTGATTCACAATTGTTTCTTAAAGGAAGGTAACGCAGTCGTTAAATAAGACATTGCTTTGTTGCAGAGATGATATGGATCATGTCACGGAGCAGACCACCCACAGACGGGGAAATGGATGAAATCAATGACGCCATTACTGCTCAAAATATCGACAGAGATAAACTCGTACGGACTGACGGAGGCTGTCCACCGGGAGAATTTGATATACCTTGTATATAAGACGTGAAAATCGTCATATTTGTGGATTTCATATAGAGTGTTATGAAAAGCAACCCATAATAAATGTATAGCTACATGTACACACACACACACACACACACACACACACACACACACACACACACACACACACACACACACACACACACACACACACACACACACACACACACACACACACACACACACACACACACACACACACACACACACACACACACACACACACACACACACACACACACACACACACACACACACACACACACACACACACACACACACACACATACACACTTACTTAGGTTACTTAGGTGATGGCTTCTAGGGACTTTCAGCCGATGACAGCTCTCCAAGCCCCCTACGTAGAATATCTAAAGTTCAAAATCTGATTTCATCACTACATTCTCCAAGTCATACGAAGCAGTGAAGAAGTGTGTCTTCAGTCTCTTCTTGAGATGGTCGTAGTTTCAGCCATTTTAACATTTACAGGAATTATATTATAGAGACGGGGAGCACTAGTAACAAACGCTCCACGCCCAGATTTTCTATAAAACCTTGGCTCTAATAGTCCATTCACTTCAATACTGTGTCGCAAGGCTATATCAGTATCTATTCGGAAGTCCACGAGCATATCACACAAATAATTAGGCCTCCCAAACTTCATTGCCTGATGCACCATAACACACTGTTTATACATGATGAATGCTTTGACTGGGAGCCAATGCAGCTGTATTAACGCTGGAGTTATCCGTTCCCTTCTAGACTGACCCTTTATCAGTCTTGCAGCTCTATTCATAATTAATTGAAGTTTCTTCAATGAGTAGTTAGAAAGACCATAATATAAAGAGTTGCAGTAGTCTAATTTACCCAACACATGATTATAAATAAGCTTCCTCATAGAATTCTCATCAAGGTATTTCCTTACAAACGCTAAGTTTCTCAAATGATAACCAGCTACTTGCACCGTCTGATTTATCTGTTCTCTCATCATAAGTTCACTGTCTAGCAGCAACCCGAGACTCTTCACACATTTGCTCACTGTGATGTCTGAATTATTCATATTCAAGACTCGAACATCCAGACGTTCGAAGTCAATTTCACGGCCAATAAACAAACACTCAGTTTTATCTTCGTTCAATTTCAGTTTTCTAGAGTCCATCCAATGTTTAATGTCAACCAGTATAGCACTAAGATGATCTTCGGCATCATGTATATTTGTTATAGACATGTAAAACTGAGTGTCGTCAGTAAACAGTTTAAGCTTAACTCCATGTTTCGTAAGTACTATAGATAAGTCAGCAGTGTATATACAAAAAAGTACCGGCCCCAGCACACTACCTTGAGGCACTCCTCTAGTCAAAGGTATCGAGTTAGAAAACTCATTACCTATTTGAACAGAGTAGGTTCTACCTTCCAGGTAACTCTTAAGATACGAGAGAGCAGCACCTTCAATGCCAATGTGTTCACAAACTCGAAGCAGTACATCGTGCACTACCGTTTCAAAAGCTGCACTTAGGTCCAACAAAATCAATAGTCCACACTCTCCTCTATCCAGAATTCCTCGCATGTCACTCACTACAGAACAAAAAGCCGTTTCAGTAGAATACAGAAAGCGATATGCCGACTGATTGTCATGAATCGCCCCAACCTCATTCAAATGTTCATTTAGTTGTATAAACAGAACACTTTTCAGTACTTTGGATTGAAACGTCAAATTCGACACTGGACGGAACGAACTGAGTGATTGGGATCAAGATTTCCTTTTAATATCGATTTAACAATGGCCTGCTTTTCAGAATTCGGGGATACTCCCTCCAAAATACTTGAGTTCACCATATTCGTAATCACAGTTATTAGTCTATCAAAATTCACACTACCTGAAGCAAGCTAATTGGCATGGGATTATTAGCAGAGTAAGTAAAATTTGCTTTCTTGATTACATCCTTGACCGTTGACTCACTCACTGTTTGAAACGCAGTTAATTTTATTTCTAAAGTCTGTTCACTCTCCAACACAACCGCATTATTATTACTCATCGCCGAAATAATTCTCGTTATCTTGTTGTCAAAAAAGTATAAAAATTAATTTGCCAATTCACTATCAGAATATCCCTCAGGCAACTTGTGTTCCTTTTTATTGCCCGTCAGATTGTCTAGCACCTTATAAAGTTTATGCATATTGGGCCCAGCCTGTTCAATTTTACCTTTATAAAAATCACGTTTACGCCTACTGATAAGTTTCTTTTCATAATTGCGTGCCTGAGTATAAGCCACTCTACGCTGATCAGTCTGTTGCCTGCGCCACAATCTCTCCTTCTTTTTCTTGTCATTTTTCGCCCTTCTAATTTCATCATTAAACCATGGAGAATCTTCTTTCACTACTATTTTCTTCGATGTCAAAGGACACATCTTTTCATATTCCTCCCTCATCACACTATTGTATATAGTGTATAAACATTCATGACACTCCGATCTTTTTCTTGAACTATGACTACACAAATCACTTTGTTGCTCCATAATCTTATCACAAATTAATAATAATAAGGTGTCACAGTCCATATTCCTTGTAGAACGAAAAATAATTTCTTTAACTTGTCTTCTATTAAGCGCCAAAGCCAGATTAGATGACGCAAGTTTATGTACTGGCGACAGAGAGCACACATCGTCCACGTAAAGGTCACGCACAAGGTCACTCGATGTATCAACCAACACTAGATCAATAATGTGACCGCACATCGATGTAGGTTTATCCATAATATTGATCAGATTAAACATTGCTACCGTTTCTATAAAAAGTTGTACGTAGCGAGCCTTTGTGTCATCAAGCCAAAGGTTAAAGTCGCCCCATACAATAATATTCGTGCTTACCATGTCAATAGTTTCTAAATATAGTTCAAACTCATCAATAGATAAATTGACACTAGCAGCAGGTGGTCTATATATTGTTACAATCGTTAATTTATTTACACCAATTTCACACTCAACATGCAATAATTCGAAACTATTATAGATGGGATTCCCTATGGTTGGGGAAAAGAATACTGCCACTAAGTATTTTCACTTGGATCGTAAGAGGCGAGAAGAAAGGGACGGGGATTGGGACTAGGCATCCTTCTCCTTGTAGCCACACAGGGGACATTCCTAAAAGAAAAAGTAAAGGCATAAGAGGGTCTGGGAGTTTTCCGACCAGCACCCTAAGGTTTGGGTCTTTTAATGTGCGTGGATGTGGTACAGATGAGAGTAAAAGGGAAGAGATAGGTAGTATGTTTGTGAGAAGAAATATGGATGTGTTGGCTTTGAGTGAAACTAAGTTGAAAGGGAAGGGTGAGTGTAAGTTTGGGAGTGTAAGTGGGAGGTTATCAGGAGTGAAGAAAGGGCGAAGGAGGGAAGGGGTGGCTATTCTAGTAAGTGAAGAGATAGGTAAACGTGTAGTGGAGTGGAAGGAGGTTTCCTCAAGGATAATGTGGATGAAGGTGAAACTGGGAAAGGAGATGTGGGTCTTTGTAAATGCATATGGGCCTGGCAGTGAGAAGAGTGTAGAAGAAAGGGAGGCCTTTTGGATAGATTTAAATGAGTGCATAGAGGATTTAGGGAGAAATGTCAATGTAATAGTACTGGGAGACCTTAATGCTAGGGTAGGAAATGGTCCAATTGATGGAGTGGTTGGGAAATGTGGAGTTCCAGAAAAGAATCGTAGTGGAAATGGTGGAAATGTGGAAATGTGGTGGAAATGTGTCTAGAAAGAGAGTTGATGATAGGAAATACAGTGTTTCGGAAGAAAGTCAAGCATAAGTACACATGGGAGAGGGTGGTGGATGGAAGGGTGGTAGATAGAGCGTTAATGGATTATGTAGTGGTAAATAGGATTATGATAGGAAGAGTTAAGGATGTACATGTGCTAAGGGGAGAGGGTGGGGGAATATCAGATCAATTTTTGGTGGAAGGTAAGTTGAGAGTGGAGGATAGATGGAGAAAGAGGAAAGGGACAAAAGGTAGGGAGGTGCTTAGAATGAACTCTTTAAATGAAAAGGAAAAGGAGAAGGAGTACAAGAAGAAGCTGAAGGAGGAGTGGGAGGGAGTGAAGGATAGAGTAGAGCTAGGTGTGGAGGAGGAATGGGGATGGTTCAAGGAGGGAGTCACAAAGTGTGCAAGGATGGTGTGTGGAACAAGAAGGACAAGAGGAAATAGAAGGAAGGGTAGTGAATGGTGGGATGAGGAAACAAATAAGGTTGTAGAAGAGAAGAAGCGAGCTTTCACAGATTGGTTACAAAATAGGACGAGGGAGTCATATGAGAGGTACAAAGAAAAGAAAAGAGAAGTAAAGCAAAAGGTAAAGGAGGCAAAGAGGAGAGCAGATGTGAAATGGGGTAAGAGTATGACAGAAAATTTTGAAAGTAATAGAAAGATGTTTTGGAAAGAAATTAAGAGAGGAAGAGGAGGCGAATCAAGTAGAGAAGAAAAGGTAAAAGGTGCAGATGGAGATATGATAATGGAAGAGAAGGCAGTAAGGGGAAGATGGGCAGATGGAGTTGCTAAATGTGAAGGAGGATAGGGAGGGAAAGGTAGTTGCAGTGGGAAATGCTAAGAAAATGATAATGATGAGTGAGGAAAATGGAGGAGACATAAGGAAGGATGAAGTGAAGGCAGTTGTTAAGATGATGAAAGCAGGTAAAGCACCTGGTCTGGATGAATGCCATGCAGAATGTCTAAAAAAAGGTGGTACAGTGATGGTCGACTGGCTGGTGAGGTTATTTAATGTTTGCTGGAGAGAGGGTAGAGTGCCGGAGAACTGGAGGAGTGCCTGTATAGATTCACTTTACAAGGGAAAAGGGGACAAGTGTGAATGTAGTAGTTTCAAAGGGATTAGCTTGTTAAGTGTAGTTGGGAAGGCTTATGGGAGGATCTTGATTGAGAGGATTAGGAGAGGAACAGAGGGAGTAATTGGTGAGGAACAGTGTGGATTTAGGACGGGTAGAGGTTGTGTAGATCAGATCTTTGTGGTAAGACAAATATGTGAGAAAGCTATAGGAAAGGGGAAGGATGTTTTTTGAGCTTTTATGGATCTGGAAAAGGCTTACGATAGGGTAGACAGAAAGGCACTGTGGGAGGTATTGCAGATATACGGGATAGGAGGAAAGCTTCTAGGAGCTGTCAAGAGTTTTTATGAGAGGAGTAGAGCTTATGTCAGGATTAGAAATGGAGAGAGTGAGTGGTTCGGTGTAAAGGTGTGACTTCGTCAAGGATGCGTTATGTCGCCCTGGCTGTTCAATTTATACATAGATGGGGTAGTGCGAGAGGTAAATGCAAGGGTAGTGGGTCAGGGATTGGAGATAGTTAAAGAAAATGGAGAAAAGTGGGAGGTAAGCCAGCTGTTGTTTGCTGACGACACTGCGCTTGTGGCAGGATCGGAGGAGGGACTGAGGAAGTTGGTGACAGAGTTTGGGAGAGTATGTGATAGAAGAAAGCTAAAGATAAATGTGGGTAAAAGTAAGGTGATGAGATGTACAAGGGGTGAAAGTGGCAGTAGACTGGAAGTGAGCATTAAGGGAGAGCGACTGGAGGTAGTGGATAGTTTTAGATACTTGGGTGCAAATGTGGCAGGAAAAGGTAGAGTGAAGGTGGAGGTAGAATGTTGATTGAGAGAAGCGAGTAAATGCCTTGGTGGATTAAAGAGTGTAATGAGGAATAGACATTTGGGAATGGATGCTATGAGGAGACTGTATGAAGGAGTGATTATGCCAACAGCACTGTATGGAGCAGAAACATGGAACATAAGAGAGGAAGAGAAAAGGAGCTTGAATGTGTTTGAGATGAGATGTTTGAGAAGTATGATGGGGGTTACTAGTCTAGATAGAGTGAGAAATGAGGAGGTGAGGAGGAGAACAGGGGTGGAAAGGGAGTTGGGAGATAGGGTTGATGAAAGAGTATTAGGATGGTTTGGACACATGGAAAGAATGAGTGAAGAAAGACTAGTAAAAGAGGTATGGAAGGCAGATGTGGAGGGAGTGAACATGAGGTGACGTCCTAGGATGAGGTGGATGGATGGGGTGAAGGGGGCTTTGGGGAAGAGGGGAATGTCTGTTGAGGAAGGACGGGAGAGGACAGAAGACAGGGGTGAATGGAGAATGGTTGTATATGGATGATGTTGTGATGCATGAGGTGGAATGGGTGGGGGGATGGGGGGTGAGGTAGTATGTGTGAGCAAAATTTGACGCAGCCCGAAGGGATTTTTCCCCGTCTTCTCCTATTATGCATGGGGGGGGGGGACGGAGAGGGGGGTCGCCGATTTAATGAAGCGGCCTTGCTGTGGATGTGCTGTGTCTTGCGACACTGCTTCTGACCTAGGGCAGTGGACTAGGTGCAGGGATGACCCGTCATCCAGGAGGTGCTAAGATAAGAGGGAGGGTGGAGGGGTATGGAGTGTATTCAGGGATGGAATGGGTGGGAATGATTTTATGCCTTTTCCTTTTTGGCTACCTCCGTTGTAAGGGGGAAAAAGCCTTGGTATATGTATGTATTATAGATGGGCGTCTTGCATTTTTTCACCTTCTTAACTGAATTTGAGACAGACATACCCACGCCCCCTCCACGACCCATACTCCTCGGGTTGTGTATAGAATAATGCGTTACAGGGGCCATTTCTTTCATAGCTGCTGAATCAAGATCAGTTAACCAAGCCTCAGTAACAGCATATAAATCTAATTGTCTATCATTAATAGTGTCCCTGATTTCAGAAATTTTATTTCTAGCTGATTGAACATTCAAAATCCACAGTTAACTCTTTGAGTATTAAGAGCTATGGTCAGTACTCAGTCTAATCCTATTTATTTCTGCAGCAAAAATAGGGCAATCTAAACTAATCACACTGTGTTCATCTTGACGTTTTGCGGCAAAGCAATGCAAACACTTCATCACCTCAGAATGACAAGTGCGCCCCTCGTGTTCACCTGCGCACTTGTAACAGTGAGGACCTTGACCTTTAGCCTTGGCATAAAAATTTTTCATCTTATGACCAAACTTCAAGCAATTATAGCACATTAGTGCATGATAACGGTCACGTACCTGGTGAACGCCCCATGTCAGCTTCAACTTGTCCTTTTTCTTGCGAATAAACGCTCGCACTTCCGGATCACATTTCAATATATAATGTACAGCCGGCTTATCAAATATAACACTCATCTTATCCTTAACCTTGTCAATCTGTGCTAAATCACTCCTCTCAATAATGCTGTCAATAATTGATTCTTTATTCTCTTCCGAGGCCACATTACAAATCATAATCTATCAAAAAGACAAAGGAAGGTGATTGAAGCCCTATACATAAAAACCAATGCCAACATCAACCAAAAAGTAGGGGATATAAAATGGGAAAAATTCACAGCTCAATACGCAGCCATAAGAACCTGCCCCAGAACAGCGCCCACATAGAACGACAAACACCATCCGGTGCCCAAACGTCCGAACTTCCTGGGTTGAGGGCTTGAGGCCGGTCAATTCGTATTTTTATTTCTATTTTTATTTTTACTATATATTTCTTTGGCATTTATTTATTTATTCATTGTTTTATTCTTGTTTCATTTTATATTGCTTCATTTTAAATTAAATTACAATTTATTATCTTAAGTATAAACTAATATATACCTTAGGTCATACAATGATGTGTCAAAGGGAACGTTGCCCACTATCACACTATTATTGTCATTGTTATTATTATATTTCTATTCTGTCCGAATATGTTATTATCCATTTATTTATTTATTTATTATTCGCAGTACCATATGTAAAACTGTACCATATATGTATATGTATGTATTTTTTGATAGCATTCTGTCACACAACGATATGCGATGAGATGTCATGTCACTTTAAATAAGCACATTTTTATTTATTTACTTTTATTTTTATTTATATTTATATTTGTATTTTTTATTCTCATTTTATTTCATTTCATTCTATTTATTTATCTGGATATTTATCTTTATATTATTTAATACTATAAGTTATCTTATGACACTTTTTAGGATTCCCACATTTTTACACCACTCACTTCACTTACACTGTTACACCCTCGATCAACATTCCACACACACCGGAGCTGTTTCTTAATAACATCACAACAATTTATTGTGTACTGTATTATCACTATTGTTCATTGTATTAAAAACCATTGTACAACCAAACGTAACCCACCTCCAAGGAGGGAACGCGGTCTTACTCAGACTATGTATACCGCCAGCTTCACACCAGAGTCACATTCCTCTGAAGAAGCATAGAGCGAAACCGGACAGGAATAAACTCAGGAACTCGGAACTAGACCCGTGACTTCTTTTTCCACCTTCATCATACATATATATATATCTACATATATATATATGTATATATATATATATATATATATATATATATATATATATATATATATATAAACACACACACACACACACACAGACACACACACACACACACACACACACACACACACACACACACACACACACACACACACACACACACACACACACACACACACACACACAAACACGCGCACGCACACACACACATATGAACTCTTGACTCGCACTCGGGAGGGTAATAGCTGTCGGTTAGCAGTCTAACTCGTGATCCAAAACCGTGGTGAATCACACGCTCTTCCGTACGATCTTCTCCGTAGAGTTAACACGTAACGAACCTTACGGTGGCTTTCCTTGTTATGAGGAATAGCATTGCCCAAATTGTCGGAAGCTAGCATTGTATACCAATCTGAATGCTCAGACGACGTATGCTTCTCCAAGTAAGCTATGTCGGCCATACGATCACGAATTGGAGGGGACCTTATGATCTGGTATTGTATTTAAGTTGACCCTGGAGACGGTCACGTGTAATGGCTGAAACAGCGGTTGATATAAAATCTAACAACATTTTGATGCCTTTTGTATTATCCTCCTGAAAAAAAAAATAGAGAGAAAATGAGATAAATAATCTCTTAATATAACTGGAGATATATGTGCTTTGATGAGAGCGAGCACCACCTTGGGGGAAATAACGTACAGAAAATGAAAGACGACATATTTCATTTGTTCTTGAGAAAAGGCGATCCCAGGAATGGAATCGATTTGTTTGAACCGACAACTCCACGAAGGACAATTCGCGAAGGACAATTTCGCGAAGGACAATTCCGTGAAGGACAATCCCGCGAAGGACAATTTCGCGAAGGACAATTCTGCGAAGGACAATTCCGTGAAGGATAATTTCGCGAAAGACAACTTCGCGAAGGACAATTCGCGAGGGACAATTCCACGAATGATAATTCCACGAATGATAATTCCACGAAGGACAATTCGCGAAGGACAATTCAGCGAAGGATAATTTCAGGAAGGGCATTTCCGTGAAGGAAAATTCCGTGAAGGACAATCCCGTGAAGGAAAAATTTGCCCCGACAGTGCAATGCATGACAAGTCCGCGAAGGACAATTCAGGGAAGGACAGTTTTACCAAGGACAATTCCGCGCCGACAATGCAGTGCATGGCAATTCCGTGCTTGTGCAATTCAGCGCAAAGAAAAAAAAAAGAATGCTGTATGAAATAGCTATGGTTGTAACATAAACGTAACCCAGCTGCATAGTTTTTAATTAAATTTTACGTAAACTCTTTTATGTGGCAATATAGTCAGTTTCAAGCCAGCACTTGTATTTACTTGGTTAAAACTAAAAAACGAAGAGGATTTGATCAGAGAGAGAGAGCGTGCACATATTACTAAATGTATTCTGTTATCGTTTAGATTGAAAACTTGGAAATGGAAAAGAGGCTTGGCGTGGTGCCGGAGACGAATGCAAAGATCGTATCGACGTTAATGGAAGGTTACGGGAAGATGTCATGATGCATACTCGTGTGCCGCAGCCAGCAATGTCAGGAATGAAGCAAATGGTTTCAAACATTTGTGAAGGAGATGGTGCGTTTAATGATGTTCCGAGAGTAATCCAAGATACATAGATTGGTGGATCCTGCCGCCGTCGCAGCAGAGGTGTTGTTTCAACATGAGTTGTCATAGAGTGGCTTTGATCTGATTATGGGAGACAGATTCATTAGAAGTCTGGCACCAAGTCTTTCGAAGTATCACTGGGTCATAAGAATCACCAAACCTTTTATAAGTGTGTGGACTTTCTCAAACCAGAACAGGAATTCCTTGGCTTCTTCTGCCGTCTACCTCATTCTGTCAAGGTAGAGGAGGAATTGTCCTGCGTGGAATTGTCGGGGCGCCGTTACTGAAGACCACGGCGGTGGAAAAGCAGCCAGGATGCCAGGGTTGATATCATCCTTGGCTCTTTTGACCTTGAGCCGGCAGCGACGGTCAAGTTGCGGACGAATGCACAGCGGCTTACTGGAGGCCATTTGAGAAATAGAGTGACGGCAGACAATTAGACAGATAGGCAGACAGACAGGTAGCGCGCGCGCGCGCACACACACACACACACACACACACACGGACTTGGAGCTATGCCTGGTTTGCTTTATATATTGTACATGACGCTTACGACGAAAACAAAAATCACTCGGATGACCTGTACATGTGAGTGCAGGAGCGGTAAATGTAGAGGAAGGGAAGCTGCGAGTAGGAACTGAAGACTGTGGGGGTGGAGGAAGAGAAATAGGAACATTTAATTGTTGCTGAGTACTACTAATACACGAGGAACCAGAAGTCACTTCCCTAAGTTTACATGAAAGCTTTGTTGCAAAAGACAGTAGAGTCTCACCTGTCTTATATCTGAGAGAAGAGGCAGCTTTCCTTTCAAAAGGCGCTAAGAGAGAATGATGTGTAAAAGAAACTCCAAAATAAGGCGGAACCTATCCAGACAGTGTCATGATCAACCCACTCTGAATGGAAGAGAGAATTTAAGGCTTCAACCACAATTTTGCTGGCCTGGGCCTGAGCATACCTATAGTCAAGAGTGCTAAATTTGGATGTAAGAACATCAGCCAGATTAAAACACCATTGACAAGAATTTCCCACAGGGGTATAAGAAAAAAAAAAAAAAAAAAAAAAAAAAAAAAAAAATAGACCAAAAGATGTCGTAATTTTACCCTAAAGACTTGGGGTCGAGACAGGAAGCAGATAACATATCTGAAGCCAGATTATTAGACACAAGGTGTGACATTACGAAAGAAGTTTTCTCCGACTCCGTAGAAATATTAGTATTGACAATACAATCTTCTTACTGGCGAAGAAAATAAATGGCTTTATAATGAGGATCATCACCAGAAAATTTAATAACAGAAGGATCCTGATGTAACAGTGTGAAAGTATGAGCCATTGTCTGAGGTAATGTTTGGGTATTAATAAAGAAGGGCAGCCTATGTTTAGTAGACATCGCTAAACAAAATCTTGGACTTTCGGTACTACTGCGTAACAATATTAATTAGAAAAACAGAAAAAAATTATACATACGTTAAGTATTTCGACCGCTTTACAAAAACACATGCCCCTTTACAGGAAAGATGAATCCATCTAGGCTGACGGTTGTAAAACAATGTCCAATACACAGAAAATACCTAGAAAAAAGTAAACAAGAAGGCCAGTTTTCTTGCAAACAACCAAAGAAAACGTGACCGTCAAGAAATGACGTCACGGAGGAAACAAACATGGCAGCCAGGACAACACGCCTGGCTATGAATATATAGAATTTATACAAATATTTGTTATTACAAAATCTCAAAAGAATATTACAGGAATGCTTACTACAAGAAAATATATGGAAATACACAATACACAATATTGATAAACAATTCAAAATAACCAGTCGGAGGCGACGTATCGAAACCGGCAATCACGCAGGCCAATTCTTCATTCAATCTAGTCATGAACAGTATTCCGTTCTCATTCAGTCTCAATGTTAATCGCCATAAACACAGCGACCATAGGAAAGCGTTCCACCAATGCTGAAGACGATGACGATAAACAAAATTTCAAACGAAGCCAGAAGACGAAGAACCACGAGGCATTCGTCTCTCAATAGAATCACGTGGCGAACCTTGCCAAAACGCTGTTCCTTAACACCACCACTTCTTAAAAGGTACTAAATGCTGTAACCTTAGAAACTAGAAAGGGAGACAGAAAAAACAAACAAACACAAATACAAGCACAATATGGTGGCCGGCTCCAAAGATCACAACATTGTAAGGTTCAAGGTTGCGTTTGGAATACTTTTGAATATACACAGGGTTCACTCAATATCTAATGCTTTTATACCGCTGCCACCATATGTATAAGGGTGGCCAATGAAACGCTGAATACGAATGAATTAATATTTAGACAGCACAACATATACAAGCGTGCGGTCACTTAGGAGGAAGAACTAAAACTGCCTTTAATGCCAAGCCACGCCACCAAGTTCAGACTTGGCGGGAAAATCACAGACACGCGCTTAGTATGAACGCTTGGTTCTCACATTAATGCATTGAATATACAGATATACATACATACATACATACACCAAAGGCTTCTTTTCCCCTTATAAGGGAAGTAGCCAAAATACAAAGGCGTAAAAACCACTCCCACCCATTCCAACCCTATTACACTCCACTCCCCTCCACCCTTGTACATCCCATCACCTTACTTTTACCCACATTTATCTTGAACTTCCTTCTTTCACATACTTTCCCAAACTCTGTCACTAACTTCCTCAACCCCTCATCTGATCCTGCTAGAAGCGCAGTCGTCCGCAAGCAACAGCTGGCCTATCTCCCACTTCTCTTCATTTTCTTTAACCATCTCCAATCCCTGACCCACCACCCTTGCATTTACCTATCGCACCACCCCATCCATGTATAAATTGAATAGCCAGGGTGACATAACACATCCCTGACGAAGTCCCACCTTTAAAAACTCTTGATAGCTCCTAAAAACTTTCCTCCTATCCCGTACATCTGCAATATCTCCCACAGTGCCTTCCTGTCTACCATGTCATAAGCCTTTTCCAAATCCACAAAAACCCAAAAGACATCCTTACCTTTTCCTATAGCTTTCTCATATATCTGTCTTACCACAAAAAAATTGATCTACGCAACCTTTTCTATCCTAAACTCATACTGTTCCTCACCAATTACTCCCTCTGTTCCTCTCCTAATCCTCTCAATCAAGACCCTCCCATAAACCTTCCCAACTACACTTATTAAGTTAATCCCTCTGAAGCTACTACACTCACACTTGTCCCCTTTTCCCTTGTAAAGTGGAACTATGCAGGCACTCCTTCAGTCCTTTTGCACTCTATCCTGTCTTAAACAAACATTAAATAACCTCACCAGCCAGTCAACCATCACTGTAACTCCTTTTATCAGACGTTCTTCATGACATCCATCCATACAAGATGCCTTACCTGCTTTCATCATCTTAAGAAATGCCTTCAGTTCATCCTTCCTTATTTCTCCTCCATTTTCCTCACTCATCACGATCATTTTCTTAGCACTTCCCACTGCAACTACCTTTCCCTCCCTATCCTCCTTCACATTTAACAACTCCCTAAAATACTCTCCCCATCTTCCTCTTACTGGCCTCTCTTCCATTATCATCTCTCCATCTGCAACTTGTACCTTTTCTTCTGTACTTGATTCGCCTCCTCTTCCTCTTTTAACTTCTTTCCAAATCATCTTTTTATTACTTTCAATATTTTCTGTCATACTCTTACCCCACTTTACATCTGTTCTCCTCTTTGCCTCTTTATCTTATGCTTTACTTCTCTTCTCTTTTCTTTGTACCTCTCATATATTTCCCTTGTCCTGTTTTGTAACCAATCTGTGAAAGCTCGCTTCTTCTCTTCTACAACCTTCTTTACTTCCTCATCCTACCGCTCACTACCCTTCCTTGTATTTCTTTCCATTCTCCTTGTTCGACACACCATCTTTGCACACCTTGTGACTCCCTCCTTGAACCACCCCCATTCCTCCTCTACTCCTAGCTCTACTCTATCCTTCACTTCCTCCCACTCCTCTCTCAGCTTCTTCTTGTACTCCTTCTACTTTTTTTTCTCATTTAAGCAGTTCACTCTATGCACCTCCCTACCTTTTGTCCTTTTTCTCTTTCTCCATCTATCCTCCACTCTCAACTTACCCTCCACCAGAAAATGATCTAATATTCCTCCACTCTCTCCCCTTAGAACATGTATATCCTTAACTCTTCCTGTTATACTCCTATCTACCACTACATAGTCCATTAGCGCTTTGTCTAGCTTTCTTATTCGTTCTATGAGAGGGGAAATGGCAAGACGAATGAAAAAAAAATAAAGAAAAACTGAAAAGGGGAGGCAAGGTGTGGAGTTGAAATGCGGATGCAGCGACCGACTTCATAGCATCCAGAAAAGTATTCTAGCAGGAGGGAGAGAAGAGCGAGGAAGAAAATTGGGACGTGGAGCGGGATGACATTGAAGAGGCGGAGCTGAATGCAGGTCATTAGAGTGTCCAACCCTCTCACCTTTGGAGAGGGGGGTGGGGCTAAGGGTGGTGGTGTGTTCACTTCAGTCACATCGGCATGGATCTATAACGGTAATGGGAAAGAGAGGGAGAGGCCGAGGGCGAGGAGTAGGGGCGGTAGGGGGGAAAGGAAAGAGAATGATAAAGAGAAGAGAGAACCGAAGGAGAAGGATGAGAAAGAGTGGGAGGAGGAATGAGAGAGAGAGAGAGAGAGAGAGAGAGAGAGAGAGAGAGAGAGAGAGAGAGAGAGAGAGAGAGAGAGAGAGAGAGAGAGAGAGAGAGAGAGAGAGAGAGAGAGAGAGAGAGAGAGAGAGAGAGAGAGAGAGAGAGAGAGAGAGAGAGAGAGAGAGAGAGAGAGAGAGAGAGAGAGAGAGATAGGCAAAGAAGAGGGACAGGGAGAAGGAAAGTGAGACAGAGTTAGAGGGGAAGGGAGAGAGAAAGATAAGGACGTCAACTATTGAGAGGGGGAGGAAGGTGAGGAAGAAGAAGGGAAGGAGAATGAAGAGAATGAATATATAGTAGGAATAGAGAAAGGAAGAAAAATGAAAATGTAGTGCAAGAATATTAAAGAGAAACAAGATCAAATGACCGAGAGGGACCAGATGTCCGTGATAGGGCGAATGTCCATGAAGCATTGAATGTCAGTAAAGTACCAAATGTCATTATAGAGCAATGTGTCAATAAAGAACGAAATTATAATATAAGGCATCATGTTGAAATACAAAACATGTCAAAAAGAAATGATCACGAGATTCTTAATACCATGTACTTTAATGCTCGTAGTATTAGGAATAAATTTCAAGAAATAAAAGCATATGTCAAAATTGAAAATCTCGATATGATAGGAACCGAGACGTGGTTAAATGGTAAAGAGTTTGAAGCTGAATTTGATATTGCGGGATTTAAACACTTTCATCAGGATAGAAACCAAAAGAAAGTTGGGGGTGTTCTGTTATACGTTAAAAGCAATGTCCATGCCTGTGTTCTTGAGAAAACAAAACAGGATGCATATGATAGTTTAAGGGTAGAATTAACCCAAACAAATGGACAAAAAATGAATATAGGTGTAATGTATAGGCCAAAAACATTATCATTAGCAGACGACAAACTGTTGTTTCAAGAACTGTCTAGTTTCTGCAACCGGGACTTATTGATGATGGGTGATTTCAACTTTACTGACATTTATTGGATGACCCTTGAACATGGCCATGTAAGTAGCCGCATTGATAGATTTTCTCGGTGACAATTACTTAGTTCAGCACGCAAAAGAACCTACAATACATGGAAACTTACTCGATCTATTGATCACTAGCCGTGAAAACATGATAGCCGATGTGGAGGTCGGTGAAACTATTGCAAACAGCGACCACAACTTAGATTCAAACTGCTAAAATTATAAAATAGATACATGTGCATCTAAAATACCCGATTCTAGTAAAGCTCAGTTCATAGGACTACGTCAGGAGCTTGAGCTTACAGATTGGGAGGCAATTTTAAGCGAAAGACCTGTAGATCAGATGTGGGAAATATTTCAAAATACGCTTACTAAGATAACTCATACTTACATCCCGTCTAAGGACAGACGTCCTCCAAATAAGGCTCGCCCAAAATGGCTCGACAAAGAAACTGAGAAAAAAGTATTGCTAAAAAGAGACAGGCTTATAAGAAATACAAGTTCTCGGGTGCACCTAACGATTATCAAGGTTATGTATTAATACAGAGAGATTTAAAAAAAGACAATAAAAAAAACGAAAACGACAATACGAAATGAATATCGCTGATAAGCCCAAAGAGAATCCCAAAGAATCGCACAGTTACATTAGAGATAAAGAGGTTATTAGGAATCATATTGGCCCACTACTATCTCCTGACGGCGAACTTGAGTATTCAAACGAAGGAATGTGTAATATTCTAAACAACTATTTTAGCTCAGTAGTAGTAAACGAAACACCTAAAAAATCTAGGGTAAACTTACTCATGACGGTAAATATAACAAAAGAAATAAATTAAAAGGTGTATAGAGAAACTCAAAATTAATAAAACACCAGGGTCTGACGGTTGGCATCCAAGAATCTTAAAGGAAATGAAAAAAGAGATTGTTGTTCCATTAGAAATTGCTTTCGAAAAATCCGGAGATATCCCAAGAGAATGGAAGCTAGTTAAAAAAAAAAAAAGGTGACAAAAAGAAACAAAATAACTACAGGCCCATAAGCTTGAATTTAATCGTAGGAAAAATGATGGAAACTATCATCAGAGATGCTATCGAATATCATCTAGAAAGTAACTGTTTGATAAATGATAGCCAGCATGGATTCAGACGGAAACGTTCTTGCGTGACTAATTTACTCGAATTCTACATCACAGTTATCTCGAGTTATGACGAAAGAAACAATATAGATTTAATATGTTTAGACTTTGCAAAAGCTTTTGATACCGTCCCACACGAAAGACTACTTACTAAATTAGCTTCACACAGAGTAAGTGGCAGCCTATTAAATTGGACTAGAAATTGGTTGAATGATCGAAAACAGATAGTTGTTTTAAATGGGAAAACTTCTAGATGGAAAAATGTTACGAGTGGAGTTCCTCAGGGTTCCGTTCTTGGGCCACTTGTATTCATAGTATATATAAATGATATAGACCACGGACTAAAATCTATTCTCTCCAAATTTGCTGATGATACAAAATTGTACTGGATGGCAAATTATCACTTCATCAATTAGATATTCAAGAAGATTTAGATAAATTACAGCAATTGTCTGAAAAGTGGTTAATGAAATTTAACACAAGTAAATGGAAGGTTATGCACATAGGTAAAAATATCAGTAAGTACGATTACAAGTTATTTGGAAATTCGTTAACAAAAGTGGATAGTGAGAAGGGTCTAGGGGTAATTATCAGTAACGATCTCAAATCATCTAAGCAGTGCATTTTAGCCTCTTAGAAAGCAAATAAGATTCTAGGACTGTGCGATCTTTTGACTTCAAAAGTTCATCTCTCATTAACAAGCTATATAGATCGTTAGTTCGTCCACATTTGGAATATGCTGTTTCTGTATGGTCACCGAATCTCATTAAAGACATTGACAGACTGGAAAAAAGTATAACGGCGAGCCACAAAACTAATTCCAAATATCAAAAATAAATCATACGAAAATCGGCTAAAACATATGAATCTGTTTTCCTTAAAAAAGCGTAGACTCAGAGGTGACTTGATACAGGTATTTAAAATTCTAAAGTGGATTGACAACATCAGAAGTGACAAAATTCTTACACAGAGTAAGAATTCGACAAGAAACAATGGTCTCAAACTGTCCGGAAATAGACTTTTGGAAGTGGGTAGAAACAACTTCGCCTACCGTTTAGTTAATGAATGGAATAAACTTCCTGCAGAGGCAGTGCAATATAGTTCAGTTCGAAGCTTTAATATTTTAGATAAACATTTAAGCAAGATGCTGTAATGGCTGCCATTTATTTCATATCATTTGATTATTTTTTTTGTTATTATTTGTCTGTTTATTTATCATTTGCTTGATTTCCATTTATTATTATTCATTTGTCAGTTTATTATCAATTAATATTTACCTGTTTGATCATCATTTAACTATATCTATGTATTATTTATTTTATTTATTATTATCTATATCATTGTAATTTCTTTTATCATTTATATATATATTCTTTTTCGCATCCGACGTAGTTATGGACCAAAAGGTCTCCTGTCGTCATGCTCCACCTTTGTAATGCTTTGTAATCCTTTGAAGGGTAGTAAGTAATGAGAGCAGAGTACGGGGAGGAGGAAGAGTAAGAAGAGGAGGAGGGACTGGAAAAGGGCCAGGAAGATTTGAAGCGCGATGAAGAAGGAGGGGAGGAGGAGCAGGGGTATGCTTGTTTATAAACGGGCTTGAGAGAATGTTTTCGTAAACCTTTATTAACTTAAATGTTTTCGGGCATTCCATCTCGCTGCAGCAGAGGACGTGGACTAATCGCTTTCCCTCCTACCACACTCTGGTGATGTAGTAAGAAGGCCACGCTTTTTCCTTCCAAAGAATTTCAGGTGAGTCAAAGAAATACTACGCGGTTTTTTTTATTGGCTTGGTGTGGTCACTCATTAAGGGTATAAACGGCTGTGACTTCTACCCAATGTAAGTCTCCTGTCCTTTTGTTTGTGTTGTTATAATTAGCTATGTGTAGATATAAAAAATTTCCGTTGTGTAGTCTTTGGGCCAAAATGGTGGTTTTTCTTCCAATCTGGTAAATGTCCTTCCATGTCTACGTGGTTCATGAGGGCGTTTGTCTGACGGTGGTGCCTTATGTCCGCTTTATGTTCTCTGAGTCTGTCAGTCCTCTGTATGCTTGTCCAAAATATCCGTTGTCGCATCCGTTCCAGGAAATTTTGCAAACGAAGCTGAAGTCACTGTGTGGTTGTGTGTTCTTCGTGACCAAGTGTCCGATTTTCTTTCCCGTATCGTTGACGACTACCAAACCTGAGGTCCGAATCTGGGACCACAAGGTATTGTAGGTCTGACTTTTCCGCCCTTGTTTGCCTACTTTTGATGTTGGCGGCTTTTCGGAGTGACGACCCGGGCAGTCCCTTTGAGTATTGGTGATTTTTTAAGGATGTGGTGATGTACTTCAGCTCCTCTAATAGATATTCCTCATTTGGAATAACCTGAAGAAGAAACCCAATGTCCACCACTCATTTCGTGCTATCATCTGAAAAAGTGAATACAGTCATCTTTGTTGGTATATATATATATATATATATATATATATATATATATATATATATATATATATATATATATATATATATATATATATATATATATATATATATATATATATAAACCAGAGAGAGAAAGAGAGAGTGGGGGCAAAGAATAGAGAAAGGGGGAAGGAAAAAGTCAAAGAGGGAAAGGGAGGTAAAGGGGAGGACATCGACGTTCGAAAGGGGGGAGGAAGTGGAGGAAGAAGAAGAGAAGGAGGAGGAAGAAAATGAATAAGAGGAAGAGGAGAGGAAAAGAAGAGAGATGGAGAAAATGCAGAGAAAGAATAGTAAAAAGAAGTAGGAGGAGAAGGAGGAGGAGGAAGGGCAGGAGATAATGGGAGCGGAGTACGGGAAAGTGTCAGGAGGATTTGAAGCGCGATGAAGAAGGAGGGGAGGAGGAGCAGAATTACGCTTGTTTAAAACGGGCTTGAGAGAATGTTTTCGGGCATTCCATCTCGCTGTAGCAGAGGACGTGGAGTAATCTTGTCCATCCTACCACACTCTGGTGATGTCCAGTTAAAAAGGCCACGCTTTTACATTCCAAAAACTTTCAGGTGAGCCAAACAACATTAGTTTTTCTATTAGCTTGGTGTTGTCATTGTGTAGTTTGTGGCATGGCAATGTGGCATCAATGACAGAAATGACTAGACCAATGTCAATGTCAATGTCAATCAATCAAATCAGCCATTCCGAGTCCACTGCTGAACAAAGGCCTCCTTCACAGCATTCCGTGAATCACACGACCGTGCCATCCTCTGCCATATCACTCCTGCAAACTTCTCGATCTCGTCTCTCCATCTTCTGTCTGGTCTCCCTCTTCCACGCTTCCTTTCTCGCGGCGTCCACTCAGTCACACACTTGCTCCGTCGCTCATCAGTCGTTGGCACTAACTTACTCTGCCCAATTCCACTTCCTCTCTTTTACTGCCTCCACAATATCTTTCACTCAAGTCTGCTCACTCACCCAACTTGCTCTCTTTCGGTCTCTCAGTGTTATTCCCATCATTGATCTCTCCATTCTCCTCTGTGCAGTCCTTAGCTTTGTTTTCAACGCCCTCGTCAGCTTCCAGGTCTCACACCCGTAGACTATTGCTAGTAGAATGCATTGATTGTAAACTTTACGTTTCAAATATAAAGGCAAAGAACCTCTCATGATTTTATTATACTTACCAAACACTTTCCAACCAATTGTAATGCGTCTTTTTATTTCATTATCATGATCTTTCGTCATATTCACCATCTGACCTAAATAATTATACTCTTCAACTTCCTCAAGACTCTCACCATCAATTACAATCTCTTTACTTTAAACTTTCGTGTTGAAGATTACTTTGGTTTTACTCCTATTCATTTTTAAACCTACTTTGAGACATTCTTTGTTTAGATCGCTCAGCACATCTTGCAAGTCTTCTGCTCTTTCTGAAATAAGAATAATGTCATCCGCACACCTTAGGTGGTTCAAATATTCGCCATTAATATTCAAACCTTTCTTTTCCCAACTCAACCTTCTGAAAATATCTTCCAAGCAAGCTGTAAATAGTTTGCGTGAAATTGTATCGCCTTGTCGTACTCCTTTCTCGATCTTTATCTTTTCTAAATCTTTACAAAGTCGAATTATAGCGGTATCATTCCCATAAATATTTTCTAAAACCCTTACGATTTGTTCGTTCGTACCCTGTTTGCGTAGCGAGTTTAGTATTGCTATTTGTTCAACCGAGTAAAAGGCCTTCTCGTAATCTACAAAAACTAAACACAGAGGTATATTATATTCTGTCGTTTTCTCGATTAGTAGATTTATCGCCTGCAAATGGTCTAGGGTCGAATATCCGCTGCTAAATCCTACCTGTTCTCTCGGTTGGTTTCCAACTAGAACTTTACTTAGTCTATTTGTAATGATCTAGGAGAATACTTTATATACGTTTGATAGCAAGCTAATCGGTCGATAGTTACTAAGGTCCTTCTGGTCTCCTTTTTTATGAAGCAAAATCACTAGAGCATTGCACGACGCATCAGGGACGCTTACAAATGTTCAATTTGAACATAAGTAATGGTTTGTATAAATTAGATAATTACATAATTAAGAATATTTGTAAACAATTCGGTATAGGAGATTGTGGTTAACCCCAAGAGTGGACAAATGGCATGGTTCCGTGTGGGACCTTGTGACCTCTCCTATTTTTTTCCGTGTGGTGCCTTGTGACCTTTCCTATATTTTTTTCGTATGACGCCTTGTCACCTCTCCTGGGTTTATACTTTTCCGTTTATATTATCTTTGTATTGTACTTTTGTCTGTATTCTCCCCTGAGGATGTGAATTACACGAAAGCGCTTGGGATTTCTGTGTTTCTTTTTCTTTAAGTGGTTACCAGCATATATATATATATATATATATATATATATATATATATATATATATATATATATATATATATATATATATATATACATATATATATATATATATATATACATATATACTCACATACATTATATGTAATTAAGAAAATGGTTGAGTAGCACTCTGGTTTGAGGTTATCCCTCTCGCATCCTTCACCAGGTCCTTTCTCACGTGAATCTATTTCTATTGTCCCATTCTTTGTTACATTGTTTTCTCTAAAAGTGTTTTACTAGACGAAAACGTTTGGGTATCAGTTATTTTGTTCCCTAGTGCTTTCTTGGTCTTCACTTCCGTATATAATGTTATCTATCAATCGATCCATTAAGGACAGACACTCGGGGGCAGAGCACATCACTTACACACCGTCACCAAATCCCTACGTTTACTACTACTGAGTACCCATTGTTAGCTTCGCTGCTACTAACACTTCAGTTCACTTCAGTGAAATTGTAATTCACTTACAATTTCCTTCACTTTCTTTCTTTAAGTTTAGTAAGGTAAGTCACTCGTCTCAAGGCCCCATGCCACTCTCGTATTGTAAGTTTTTAGTCAAATTCCATTATTCAATAATGAAGGGGAATTAAATGATATTGATTTTTCTTATCTTCTTTCTTCCTAGTAATACACTTGGTTCAAATTACACCAAGGGACTCCCGCCCAGGATCCCTGTTCATCCCACCAAGCCACTTCTGCTCCGACGTCACTATCTAATTCAACCAGTATCTTTTTACTTTTCAGATAAATACCACCCTTTTAGGGCGTGACTTTACCTCCATGCACCAATAATTTTTCTCCTCATCCACCTTATTCTCCAATCAGAAAGACTGTTATACTGTCTCAAGCGGCATTCTGAAGTTTCTATTGGTCGTATTTGTTTGTGGGGCATGTCTCATTGATTGGGGCAGGAGCGGCTTGCATAAAGCAAAGTACTACCGACGCTTGCTGGAAAGTGTTGCGGTTTTGAAGCCCATAAGCCATCCCAATACAGCCTTGGCTCTCGTTCTTGCCTACTGTTATAGCAAGGAGGTACAGTATCTAATACATATGTTTAAACACTGGGAGAGGTCACTTGTTGCCAGACTGGACTCGATGAAATCGATTGAGGCTACCTGGCTGCTGCTACTATAGTTGTTGTGGCTGTTGAAGTTACTGCTTTTTTGGGCTATGATCAACCTTGATGAAATGAATATTTGGATATCTATTTGTGTGTTCATGATTGTTTTGTCAATATGTCCATGGCTTCTAAAATACGATCAATTGATCAAAGTTGGGATGTTGAGCAATCTGTAAATCATATTACCTACCAAAATAGTTTTATTGTAATAAAATTTCATTTATATGGGAGAAGCTGTTGTACACTTTCTTATTAAAAAAAAATCATCTTTTTATTTCTTCCATTAGGAAAGGATTCCATCAGTCAAGAGCACCATCAGGGACCTTGGCTGCTCACACAACGTGCGACGGAGTGACACGAAGGGCCTACACACTTTTAAAGGTTTAGTTCCATTTAGAGCTTCTGGTGTGTGTACGGACAGGAGGTGGGGCTCGGTCCATCGAATGCTACAAGGATCAGCAAGTCGCAGAAGAAACCCTACAGGTAACAAAGTCCTCATCAGGATTTCCACGTGCTCCAAAGGACCTGGAGAACCCATCTGTCAGTATGGTGTGGCGACATATCTTGGTGTGGACGGGTCTGCTAGTTCTCTCGGGCCTTTCCACCGAGGCACAGAAGCTCCGATGGGGGCTGTGTCCCCCACGGACTCCCGAGGCGAATTTTGACGTTCCCTGTGTAAGTTCACTTCTTTGTTTAGTGAAAAAAATTAATAAAAGATGTGTGTGGATAACTGTATGATATGTCGCAAAACCCTGAATTTAGCATGGGTTTTTAAATTTCCACTTTTCTATATTATCTAATTGTTCAATTTAGGCTAAATATTTGGCCCTTTATGTACAGTTGAAGAAACTCTCTATTGAGAATCTTATAGTGCATTTCGATGTTTCCCTTCTCAAGGATTAGTTTCATGAACATTTTTAGGACGGTATGAAATTAATTTTGTGCAGACGTGCATGAGATGACGAAGGAAGGCAAACATGGCCCCTGGGAGTACCTTATCAAGTGAATAACACACTCATCGACCGGTTTCGACTTATGTCCTTTTTAAGAGTTGGTGTTATGACCTGGGGATGGTTCGCTTGGTTCTTAAAATGCTAGTCATTCCCTTCATGATTAGTTCTATTATGTGATTAGGTGTGCTGCTGTTTCGTGGCAGTTGGTTTCCAGCCATTGGTTGATTGAGTTGCCTGTTTGAGTTGGGTGGATAGTCGTGCTATGAGTGTTTGCTTCCTCTTTTGAATTGTGTTGTGGCCTATCCCCTATGACCATTTCCGTCGACTGTGATACTCACGATACATCTCCGTATCTCTTATTCATGTTGACTGTTGCCCTGATAAATGCTTGCTCCAAGAGTTCCCTTGTCCATCCATGTATCGAATCCGTAGAAGAGTCCATGCCAAGATTCCATGTGAGGTCCACATTGACCACTTTTGCAGTGGACGTGTTGTGGTGTCTGAATTCTGTTTTGTACTTTTTAATGTGTTCCTCTAATCCTCTGCCTGTTTCGCCCACATAGACAGTGTGGGATGTACTAGTTGTGATTGAGTATTCAAGGTTGTCTTGTTGGTAGTGAGTGGTCATTTTCAGGATTACCAAGCCGTGTATCCACGTGCCGCATGCTGAATGCTCTCAAGGTATCGTTGTAGATGGAAGTGTCGTTCGATAGTATGACTTATATGATGTCCTATTTTCTATTGAGACCTATTCGTACTATTTTACGGTGTTTGTTATCGAGATGAAGGTGGTCATATAGGCATCCGATGAGTGGAATTCTTTCCCAAGTGACCACAGTAACAGCGTAAAGTGTTGCCACATAGGATTCTTCCTGAGAGTCATACACAAATGTAATACAGGATTTTTACAAGAAGTATATAATGACACGAGGGAAACGTTCCACAGAGATGGAAGACGCCCTAAGGACGGAGACTGCACCAGGTAAGTTATACTAACACATGGTACTTTTATTCACGACGATATTTTGAGAGGGTTCGGCACAAGCCTAGTTGGTGCCCGTGGCATCAGCAAACTCGACTTGGTTAAAGTGAATAGGCCATCCAGGCCCTTCCAAAACAACATAGTGTGCTCCATTCCATGTGGAACTTCCTACATGATCTACCTGGCCGAATCTTGCAGAGGGATGAAGACACAATATAATTAGCGCAGAGAGGACTTGAGACACCACCGCTCGTTCACTGCGATGGAGGTGTATGTGAAACTTGCGGGACACATACCAGACTAGGAATGATCTAACATATATTTTTGGGGCATGAAAAAGAAGGGAAGTCAATTTGAGAACGAGGTATTTATTTAGACAACAGCCAACATAAATCTGAGATGAGGCGATGAAATGTGGGTTTCTCGGTTGGCAAAGCTGATCACCGAGGGACACCATCCACGTGAGCCACAATACGAGGACAAGTCACAAAACAACTCTAAAGAGTAGAAAACATCTCATAGCCCGACTGCCTACCCAAGTCGGACACACCAACCTACGAAGAGCAACAGAAGCACCAAATCGTATAACAGGACGAGTCAGGAGGAGGAGGAACTAAAGGCCAAACAGTCGCAAGGCAAAGTCAACGACTGGTGAATGTGAGAATAAGTCGTACGATCAGTGCATTAGAACATCAACCCTTGAGAATATCAAATCAGAAAAGGTAGAGCAGTGTGTTATTCCCATTCTTAGAACGATTGATCCTAATCTCGCCTCGTTAAGCATGGGTGTTCTCTTAGTAATACTCAGAGGCACTTGGTAAATACTAATATTCATCTAGGATTAATATTGAAATGAAACTATGTATCCTTTCCACCCTGTGTGGAAGAATGGAACTGCAATTCTGATTCGGCCACGTAACAGTAGACCCGACAGATGCAGTATTTACGGACAATCAGGGGTCAAGTCAAGATGCGTCACGTGCAGCCCGACTCGACCAGTCAGAGGTAAAGACGCGTGATACGCAACCCGACTCGGCCAATTAGAGGCCAAGATTCAGCTCAATTCAACCAGTAAGACTCACGCCTGCTGGGGGAATTGTCAGAAAAAGTTCGCAAGGCTAAAAGAAAGGTATTACTTTTGCTTTCACTTCGCCCGCCCGTATTGGATGGTTGATTGTTGGGTCAAGGCACAAGAAATAGGTGGTGGGAAGGCCGAATATCAATTATATATAATTTGGTTAAAACAAGCTATTCTATCTAGGTCAGGTTGACCCCTGCATCATTCCGTGTGTTGATTATAAGCAAGGTTATCTTTTTCCCCTGGCAGTTTATGGGCACCTGGTACGGGGTCTTCCGGTCAAAGGGACACCTTGATTTCACGAATACGTGTGGAAGGCTTATCCTCACCCAAGAAGCGCCTGGGGATCCCATCCTTGTTCGAAACACCTATACTAAACTGTAAGTCAAGGAAATCTAGCTGTTTCCTTTATTTTTATGTTGGTCTTCACGGATGTTCACCACTGAAGAGGTGGGGAACTTTCCCTTCCCTTGGTTGTGGCAAGCCGCTCAGAAATTGTCACCCTTCTGTTAAAACATACACACACACACACACACACACACACACACACACACACACACACACACACACACACACACACACACACACACACACACACACACACACACACACACACACACACACACACACACACACACACACACACACACACACACACACACACACACACACACACATATATATATATATATATATATATATATATATATATATATATATATATGCAAAGTAGACCACTTGGAAAAAGAAACTAACGAAACAGAGCGCTTTCGAATATCACTCTCAATGCAAAAGGTACGATGTAATATACGAAAGCGCTCTGCTTCGTGAATACATGTACCCGTGCTGTTATTAGCATATACATATATATATATATATATATATATATATATATATATATATATATATATATATATGATGAATGGTTTAGACAGATGAGAGACTGGGTGGAGGAAGAATAAGCGAAGATGGGCTGGAACTTTTTATTGCTTATACGTTTCGACCGACTCGGTCTTCTTCAGTAAGCTGTCTACAAACA
>NC_134782.1:64443708-64473708 GCF_046742065.1 Oratosquilla oratoria | reverse complement strand
TTTGGACAGTTCGTTTCCGCTCATCGTCCCAAGATTAATACCTAAGTGAGGAAACTTAAAAATATTAAGGAGAATATATATATATATATATATATATATATATATATATATATATATATAAATATATATGTATATACACATATATATATATATACATTATATATATATATATATATATTTATATTTATATTTACTTCTTAGTTGTATTTAAAAGTGAACTCCCTATTTATTTAAGTTGCTTCATGTTATTTTGTTCCAGCGAACAAAATTAGTCCCTCTTATATTGGGTTACACTATTTATGATTGAGTGAGCAGTCACATTGCTGGACAATGCAATTACCACTTGACACATGTACTCGCACACAATCACACTCACACACCTACACGCGCGCACGCGTGAGCAGACACACACGCACACACACACACACACACACACACACACACACACACACACACACACACACACACACACACACACACACACACACACACACACACACACACACACACACACACACACACACACACACACACACACACACACACACACACACACACACACACACACACACACACACACACACACACACACACACACCCACACACACACCCCCACACACACATAGATATATATACATATACATATAAATATATATATATCTATCTTTATATATATATACATATATATATATATATATATATATATATATATACATATATGAACTCTGAACTTTCACTCGGGAGGGTAATAGCTGCCGGTTAGCAGTCTAACTCGTGATCCAAAACCATGGTGAATTACACGCTCTTCTATAAGATCTCCGTCTGGGTTGCAGTTATGCCACCTGCGGGCCCCTCACCGCGGAGTCTTTCCTTGTTATGAGGAAGAGGATCGCCCCGAGAGGACCCAAAGAATCGGAAGCTGGTATTGTATACGAATCTGAATGCTCAGAAGACGTGCAAGCTTCTCCATATAAGCTACGTCGGCCATTTGATCACGAATTGGAAGGGACCATATGATCTGGTATTGTATTGAATTTTACCCTGTAGATGGTCACGTGTAATGGCTGAAACAGCGGTTGATATAAAATTTAACAATATTTTGATGTCTTTTGTATTATCCTCCCGAAAAAAATATATAGACAGAAAATGAGATAGATAATATCTTAATATAGCTGGTGATAATTGTGCTTTGATGATAGCGAGCACTACCTTGGGGGAAATAACGTACAGAAAGTGAAAGACGACATATTTCATTCTTGTGAGGAGGCGATCCCAGGGATAGAATCCACTTGTTTGAACCGACAACTCCACGAAGGACAGTTCGCGAAGGACAATTTCACGAATGACAATTCCGTGGAGGACAATCCCGCGAAGGACAATTTCGCGAAAGACAAATTCGCAAAGGACAATTCGCGAAGGACAATTTCACGAAGGACAATTCCGCAAAGGACAATCCCGCGAAGGACAAATTTGCGCCGACAGTGCAATGCATGACAATGCCGCGAAGGGCAATTCAGCGAAGGTCAATTTCACGAAGGACAATTCCGCGATGGACAATTCCGTGAAGGAAAAATTTGTCCCGACAGTGAAATGTATGATAATTCCGCGAAGGACAATTCAGCGAAGGTCAATTTCACGAAGGACAATTCCGCGATGGACAATTCCGTGAAGGAAAAATTTGTCCCGACAGTGAAATGTATGATAATTCCGCGAAGGACAATTCAGGGAAGGACAATTTCACCAAGGACAATTCCGCGCCGACAATGCAGTGCATGCCAATTCAGTGGTAGTGCGATTCAGCGCAAAGGAAAAATACTGTTTGAAATAGCTATGGTTATAACATAAACGTAACCCAGCTGCATAGTTTTTAATTAAAGTTTACATAAATTCTTTTTTGTGGTAATATAGTCAGTTTCAAGTCAGCACTCGTATTTACTTGGTTAAAACTAAAATACGAAGTGGATTTGATCAGAGAGAGAGAGAGAGCGTGCACATATTATTAAAAGTATTCTGTTCTCGTTTAGATAGAAAACTTGGAAATGGAATAGAGCCTTGGCGTGGTGCCGGAGACGAATGCAAAGGTCGTATCGATGTTAATGGAAGGTTACGGGAAGATGTCATGATGCATACTCGTGTGCCGCAGCCAGCAACGTCGGGAATGAAGCAAATGGTTTCAAACTTTTGTGAAGGCGGTAGTGCATCTAATGATGTCCCGAGAATAGTCCAAGATACATAGATTGGTGGCTCCTGCCGCCGTCGCAGAAGAGGTGGTGTTTCAACATGAGTTATCATAGAGTGGCTTTGATCTGATTAAGGGAGACATATTAATCAGAAGTCTGGCACCAAGTCTTTCAAGTATCACTGGGTCATAAGAATCACCGAACCTTTTATAAGTGTGTGGACTTTCTCAAACCAGAACAGGAATTCCTTGGCTTCTTCTGCCGTCTACCTCATTCTGTCAAGGTAGAGGAGGAATTGTCCTGCGTGGAATTGTCGGGGCGCCGTTACTGAAGACCACGGCGGTGGAAAAGCAGCCAGGATGCCAGTGTTGATATCATCCTTGGCTCTTTTGACCTTGAGCCGGCAGCGACGGTCAAGTTGCGGACGAATGCACAGCGGCTTACTGGAGGCCATTCGAGAAATAGAGTGACGGCAGACAATAAGACAGACAGGTAGCGCGCGTACGCACGCACGCACGCACGCACGCACACACACACACACACACACACACACACACACACACACACACACACACACACACACACACACACACACACACACACACACACACGTACACATACACACTGGTAATGGGCAAGGAGTTGGGTGTCTGTTTGTGTAAGGTCACAGCGTTACCCAAACATCTGGCCATATGAGCCCTGAACTCTCATTCGGATGGTATTAGCTGTCGGTCACGAGTCCAACATGTGATCCAAGACAGTAGTGAGTCGAAGACATTCAGACAAACGCCCTTCACCCCATCACATAGACACACGCGCGCAGGCACTACCACCAACAGCAACTACGTCTCAACATACAGAGGGTGAAGGGTCAGGAAGTATAAGGTCAGAGGAGGTCCGGCAGGGCGGTATATTTTTGTGATTGCGTGATCTTCTACGCTACCTGGCTATGCGTGCCGCTCTTGATCATCTGCACGAGGCGTATTGGAGCAATGACTGAGGAAAAGAAAAAAAGAGAGAGAGAGAGAGAGAGAGAGAGAGAGAGAGAGAGAGAGAGAGAGAGAGAGAGAGAGAGAGAGAGAAAAAAAAATAAAGTGAGTCGGATGTTTGCCCCGCGTACGTGGCATCAAGGATCACATACACACACGCGTGCGCGCATACACACACGCGAACGCACGTGCGCGCACGCACACGCGCACGCGCACACACACGCGCACGTGCACACACTTACACGCAGCAATACCAATAGATCGGTCATACATGAATTCTGAGCTCTCCTCCGATAGGGTAATAGCTGTCGATCATGAATCCAACACGTGGTCCAAGACTATAGTGAATTACACACACGCCCACGCTCTCCAACGCGTGCATACACACACACACACACACACACACACACACACACACACACACACACACACACACACACACACACACACACACACACACACACACACACACACACACACACACACACACACACACACACACACACACACACACACACACATAGAATGTATATGTATATATGTACACACACACACACACACACACACACACACACACACACACACACACACACACACACACACACACACACACACACACACACACACACACACACGGACTTGGAGCTATGCCTGGTTTGCTTTATATATTGTACATGACGCTTACGACGAAAACAAAAATCACACGGATGACCTGTACATGTAAGTGCAGGAGCGGTAAATGTAGAGGAAGGGAAGCTGCGAGTAGGAATTAAAGACTGTGGGGGTGGAGGAAGAGAACTAGGAACATTTAATTGCTGCTGAGTACTACTAATACACGAGGAACCAGAAGTCACTTCCCTAATTTTACATGAAAGTTTTGTTGCAAAAGACAGTAGAGTCTGTATACCTGGTGTATACCAGTGTATACCGTTATGGTATGGTTGAGTAACCGTTATATATGGTTACGTAGGGAAGTCTTAATGTGGCGAGATAGACTCCAAAGCGGGAGTTTTCGTTGTTTATTTTAAAGAACACATTTGAGATTACAATAAGTGCCAGGCCTTGACCTAGGGCACGATAGCTCTGACCTCCGGCCGGTAGGTTCGTGACCTACCCAGCCTCTGGCAGTAGGTTCTTCACCTACTCCAGCTCTGCCAACATTACATGGGTGTCATAGAATATATAGGGTTAGAAGGGTTGCTGTAAGCAAGGGCGTTAGTCTCGTTAATCTATGGATTGGGGACGGTTTAGATATATAAGGGTTAGTTGTATAATTGGTGGATATTGTTAGGTATATTATATCTATGTTAGTTTATGCGTAATACACTAGGGCAGTTATAATAAAAGGATTTATGATACGTGTCTGGTGACACTAGGTATCTATACTTGTTTGTCTTCAAATTGTGCTGTGTTAGGGGTGCATGTCGTGGGAAATGCAAGGTAAGCAAGAGGAAGTCTCGCTCTGTTGCAAGCATGTGGATCACGTGCGTGGTGGGTGATGATTAATAATTGTGAAGGATACAGAGTCTCACCTGTCTTATAGCCAAGAGAAGAGGTAGCTCTCCTCTCAAAAGGTGCTAAGAGAATGGTGTATGAAAGAAACTCCAAAATAAGGCGGAACCTATCCAAAGGGATAGTGCCATGATCAACCCACTCTGAATGGGAGAAAGAATTTAAGGCTTCAACCACAATTTTGCTGGCCTGGGCCTGAACACGCCTATAATCAAGAGTGCTCAATTTGGATGTAAGAACATCAGCCAGATTAAAACACCATTCAAAATAATTGCCTATAGGGGTATCAGAAAAAAGATTAAGGCAATTAGACCGAAAGAGGTCGTAATTATACCCTAAAGACTTGAATCGAGACACAAAGCAGAGAGAATCTCAGAAGCCAGAGAATTAGACACAAGATGTGACCTTACGAAAGAAACTTTCTCCGACCCCGTAGAAACATTAGTATTGACAATACAATCTTCACACTGGCGAAGAAAATGAATGACTTTATAATGGTAATCATTACCAGAAAATTTAATAACAGAAGGATCCTGATGTAATAGTTTGAAGGTGTGAGCCATTGTCTGAGTTTTTTTTTTTTTTTTTAAATAAAGGAGGGCAGTTTATGTTTAGTAGACATCCCTTAAAAAGATCTTTGAATGTCGGTACCACTGCGTAACAAC
Source organism: Oratosquilla oratoria (assembly GCF_046742065.1). Classification (NCBI taxonomy): domain Eukaryota; kingdom Metazoa; phylum Arthropoda; class Malacostraca; order Stomatopoda; family Squillidae; genus Oratosquilla; species Oratosquilla oratoria. Next base: position 64,468,362 of record NC_134782.1, on the reverse strand, counting down.
ATTAACGTGAAAAAGAGAAAACATTATACATACATTAAGTATTGCGACCGTTTTACAAAAACACATACCCCTATACAGGAAAGATGAATCCATCTAGGCTGACGATCGTAAAACAATGTCCAATACACAGGAAATACCTTAAGAAAATAATAACAATAGCACCAGTTTTCTCACAAACAACCAAAGAAAACGTGACCGTCAAGAAATGACGTCAAGGAGGATATTTATACAAATATTTGTTATCACAAAATCTCAAAAGAAGATTACAGGAATGCTTACTACAAGAAAAAATATGGAACTACACAATACACAATATTGATAAACAATTCAAAACAACGCGTTGGAGGCGACGTATTGAAACCGGTAATCACCCAGGCCAATTCTTCATTCAATCTAGGCATGAACAGTAATCCGTCCTCATCCAGTATCCAAGTTAGTTGCCATAAACACAGCAACCATTGGCAAGCGTTACACCAATGCTGAAGACAAAAACGATAAACAAAATTTCAAACGAAGCCAGAAGACGAAGAACCACGAGGCATTCGTCTCTCAATAGAATCACGTGGCGAACCTTGCCAAAACGCTGTTCCTTAACACCACCACTTCTTAAAAGGTACTAAATCCTGTAACCCTAGAAACTAGAAAGGGAGACAGAAAAAACACAAATACAAGCGCAATATGGCGACCGGCTCCAAAGATCACAACATTGTAAGGTTCAAAGTTGCGTTTGGAATACTTTTGAATGTACACAGAGCTCACACAATATCTAATGCTTTTATACCGCTGCCACAATATGTATAAGGGTGGCCAATAAAACGCTGAATACGAATAAATTAATATTTAGACAGAACAACATATACAAGCGTGCGGTCACTTAGGAGGCAGAACTGAAACTGCCTTTAATGCCAAGCCACGCCACCAAGCTCAGACTTGGTGGGAAAATCACAGACACGCGCTTAGTATGAACGCTTGATTCTCACATTAATGCATTGAATATACAGATATACATACATACATACGTACATACATGCATACACCAAAGGCTTCTTTTCCCCTTACAAGGGAGGTAGCCAAAATACAAAGGCATAAAAAACCACTCCCACACATTCCAAAATATATTACACTGCACTCCCCTCCACCCTTGTACATCGCATCACCTTACTTTTACCCACATTTATCTTGAACTTCCTTCTTTCACACACTTTCCCAACTCTGTCACTAACTTTTTCAATCCCTCCTCTGATCCTGCCACAAGCGCAGTGTCGTCCGCAAACAACAGCTGGCTTATCTCCCACTTTTCTCCATTTTCTTTAACCATCTCCAATCCCTGACCCACCACCCTTGCATTTACCTCTCGCACCATCCCATCCATGTATAAATTGAACAGCCAGGGTGACATAACACATCCCTGACGAAGTCCCACCTTTACCTCAAACCACTCACTCTCTCCATTTCTAATCCTGACACACGCTCTACTACTCTCGTAAAAACTCTTGACAGCTCCTAAAAACTTTCCTCCTATCCCGTATATCTGCAATACCTCCCACAGTGCCTTCCTGTCTACCCTATCGTAAGCCTTTTCCAAATCTGTAAAAGCCCAAAAGACATCCTTACCTTTTCCTATAGCTTTCTGACATATCTGTCTTACCACAAAAATCTGATCTACACAACCTCTACCTGTCCTAAACCCATACTGTTCCTCTCCTAATCCTCTCAATCAAGACCCTTCCTTAAGCCTTCCCAACTACACTTAACAAGCTAATCCCTCTGAAATTGCTACACTCACACTTGTCCCCTTTCCCTTTGTAAAGTGGAACTATGCAGGCACTCCTCCAGTCCTTTTGCACTCTACCCTCTCTTAAACAAACATTAGATAACCTCACCAGCCAGTCAACCATCACTGTAAGTCCTTTTTTCAGACATTTTGCATGACATCCATCTAGACCAGGTGCCTTACCTGCTCTCATCATCTGAACAACTGCCTTCACTTCATCCTTCCTTATTTCTCCTCTGTTTTCCTCACTCATCATGGTCATTTTCTTTGCACTTCCCACTACAACTACCTTTCCCTCCTTATCCTTCTTCACATTTAACAACTCCTTAAAATACTCTGCCCATCATTCCTTCTCTTCCATTATCATTTCTACTTCTGCACCTATTACCTTTTCTTCTCTACTTGATTCCCCTCCCCTTCTTCTCTTAATTCCCTTCCAAAACATCTTTTCATTACTTTCAAAATTTTCTGTCATACGCTTACCCAATTTTACATTTGTTCTCCTCTTTGCCTCTTTATCGTATGCTTTACTTCTCGTCTCATTTCTTTGTACCTCTCATATGATTCTCTCGTCATAGTTTATAACCAATCTGTGAAAGCTTGCTTTATTTCTTCTACAACCTCCTTTGCTTTCTCATCGCTACTCTTCCTTCTATTTCCTCCCGTCCTCCTTGTTCGACACACCATCATTGCACACCTTGTGACTCCCTCCTTGAACCATCCCCATTCCTCCTCTACTCCTAGCTCTACTCTATCCTGAACTCCCTCCCACTCGTCTCTCAGCTTCTTCTTGTACTCCTTCTACTTTTTTTTTCTCATTTAAGCAGTTCACTCTAAGCACCTCACTACCTCTTGTCCTTTTTCTCTTTCTCCATCTATCCTCCACTCTCAACTTACCCTCCACCAGAAAATGATCTGATATTCCTCCACTCTCTCCCCTTAGAACATGTATATCCTTAACTCTTCCTGTTATACTCCTATCTACCACAACATAGTCCAATAGCGCTTTGTCTAGCTTTCTTATTCGTTCTATAAGTGGGGAAATGGCAAGACGAATGGAAAAAAAAATGAAAAGGGGACTTCATAGCAACCAGAAAAGTATTATAGCAGGAGGGAGAGAAGAGTGAGGAAGAAAATTGGGACGCGGAGCGGGATGACATTGAAGAGGCGGAGCTGAATGCAGGTTATTAGAGTGTCCAATCCTCTCACCTTTGGAGAGGGGGGTGGGGCTAAGGGTGATGGTATGGTTACTTCAGTCACATCGGCATGGATCTATAACGGGAATTGGAGGGAGAGGCCGAGGGCGAGGAGTAGGGGCGGGAGGAGGAGTAGGGGCGGGAGGAGGAAAGGAAAGAGAAAGATAAAGAGAAGAGAGAACCGAAGGAGAAGGATGAGGAAGAGTGGGAGGAGGAATGAGAGAGAGAGAGAGAGAGAGAGAGAGAGAGAGAGAGAGAGAGAGAGAGAGAGAGAGAGAGAGAGAGAGAGAGAGAGAGAGAGAGAGAGAGAGAGAGAGAGAGAGAGAGAGAGAGAGAGAGAGAGAGAGAGAGAGAGAGAGAGAGAGAGGAGAGAGAGAGAGAGAGAGAGTAAGAGAGAGAGAAAAAGAGAGAGAGAGAGAGGCATAGAAGAGGGACAGGGAGAAGGAAAGTAAGACAGAGAGATGGGGAGATAGAGGTGAAGGGAGAGGGAAAGGGAAGGACGTCAACTATTGAGAGGGGGAAGGAAGGTGAGGAAGAATAAGAGAAGGAGGATGAAGAGAATGAATATATAGTAGGAATAGAGAAAGAACGAAAAAAAAAGAATTATGAAAATGCATTGAAAGAATATTAAAAAGAAACAAGATCAAATGACCGAGAGGAACCAGATGTCCATGATAGGGCAAATGTCCATGAGGCATTGAATGTCAGTGAAGTACCAAACGTCATTATAGAGCAATGTGTCAATAAAGAACAAAATTATAATATAAGACATCATGTTGAAATACAAAAAGTGTCAAAAAGAAATAATCACGAGTCACTTAATACCATGCACTCTAATGCTCGTAGTATTAGGAATAAACTTCAAGAAATACAAGGCATATGTCAAAGTGAAAATCTCTATATGATAGGAATAACCGAGACATGGTTAAATGGTAAAGAGTTTGAAGCTGAATTTAATATTGCGGGATTTAAACACTTTCACCAGGATAGAAACCACAAGAAAAGTTGGGGGTGTTCTGTTGTTCTTTAAAAGCAATGTCCATGCCTTGTTTTAGAGAAAGTAAAAAAGAATACATATGATAGTTTGTGGGTAGAATTAACCCAAACAAATGGACAAAAAAATGAATGTAGGTGTAATATATAGGCCAAAAACATTATCATTAGCAGACGACAAACTGTTGTTTCAAGAACTGTCTAGTTTCTGCAACCGGGACTTATTGATAATGGGTGATTTCAATTTTACTGACATTGATTGGATGACCCTAGAACATGGCCACATAAGTAGTCCATTGCTAGATTTTCTCGGTGACAATTACTTAGTTCAGCATGTAAAAGAACGCACAAGACATGGAAACTTACTCGATCTATTGATCACTAGCCGCGAAAGCATGATAGACGTTGTGGAGGTCGGTGAAACTATTGCAAACAGCGATCACAACTTAGTTAGATTCAAACTGCTAAAATTATAAAATAGATACATGTGCATCTAAAATACCCGATTCTAGTAAAGCTCAGTTCATAGCTTACAGATTGAGCTTATAGATTGGGAGGCAATCTTAAGCGAAAGACCTGTAGATCAGATGTGGGAAATATGTCAAAATAAGCTTACTAAGATGATTCATACTTACATCCCGTATAAGGACAGACGACCCCAAACCAGGCTCACCCAAAATGGCTCGACAAAGAAACTGAAAAAAGTATTGCTAAAAAGAGACAGGCTTATAAGAAATACAAGTGCTCGGGTACACCTAATAATTATCAAAGTTATGTATTAATACAGAGATATTTAAAAAAGACAATAAAAAAACGAAAATGAGAGTACGAAATGAATATCGCTGATAAATCCAAAGATAATCCCAAAGAATTCTATAGTTACATTAGAGATAAAAAGGATATTAGGAATCACATTAGCCCACTATTATCTGCTGACGGCCAAATTGAGTATTCAAATGAAGGAATGTGTAATATTTTAAACAACTATTTTAGCTAAATATTCGTAAACGAAACACCTTAAAAATCTAGGGTAAACTTACTACGGTAAATATAACAAAAAAAAAAAAAATAAAAGGTGCATAGAGAAACTCAAAATTAGCAAAACCCGAGGGTCTGACGGTTGGCATCCAAGAATCTTAAAGGAAATGAAAAATGAGATTGTTGTTCCATTAGAAATTGCTTTAAAAAAATTCGGAGATGTCCCAGGAGAATGGAAGCTAGTTAACATCACTCCAATATTCAAAAAAAGCTGACAAAAAGAAACTAAATAACTACAGGCCTATAAGCTTGACTTTAATCGTAGGAAAAATGATGGAAACTATCATCAGAGATGCTATCGAATATCATTTAGAAAGTAACTGTTTGATAAATGATAGCCAGCATGGATTCAGACGGAAACGTTCTTGCGTGACTAACTTACTCGAATTCTACAAAACAGTCATCTCGAGTTATGACGAAAGAAACAATATAGATTTAATATGTTTAGACTTTGCATGGGCACTGAAAAAGTGAATACAGTCATCTTTTTTGGTATATATATATATATATATATATATATATATACATATATATATATATATATATATATATATATATATATATATATATAACAGAGAGAGAAAGAGAGAGTGGGGGCAAAGAATAGAGAAAGGAGGAAGGAAAAAGTCAAAGAGGGGAGGTAAAGGGGAAGACATCGACGTTCGAAAGGGGGGAGGAAGAAGAGGAAGAAGAGAAGGAGGAGGAAGAAAATGAATAAGAGGAAGAGGAGAGGAAAAGAAGCGAGATGACGAAAAAGCAGAGAAAGAATAGTAAAAAGAAGGAGGAGGAGAAGGAGGAGGAGGAAGGGCAGGAGATAATGGGAGTGGAGTACGGGGGGGAGGAAGAGTAAGAAGAGGAGGGTCTGGGAAAGTGTCAGGAGGATTTGAAGCGCGATGAAGAAGGAGGGGAGGAGGAGCAGGATTATTCTTGTTTAAAACGGGCTTGAGAAAATGTTTTCGGGCATTCCATCTCGCTGTAGCAGAAGATGTGGAGTAATCGCTGTCCATCCTACCACACTCTGGTGATGTCCAGTTAAAAGGCCACGCTTTTACATTCCAAAAACTTTCAGGTGAGCCAAACAACATTTGTTTTTCTATTGGCTTGGTGTCGTCATTGTGTAGTGTGTAGCATGGCGTTGTGGCATCAATGACAGAAATGACTAGCCTAATGTCAAGAAAATATATCGATCAATCAATCAATCAAATCAACCATCTTGAATCTACTGCTGAACAAAGGCCTCTTTCATAGCACTCCATGATTCACACGACCGCGCATTCCTATGCCACATCACTCCTGCAAACTTCTCGATCTCGTCTCTCCACCTTCTGTCTGGTCTCCCTCTTCCACGCTTCCTATCTCGCGGCGTCCACTCAGTAACACGCTCCATCGCTCATCAGTCGTTCGCACTAACTTACCTGCCCAATTCCACTTCCTCTCTTTTACTGCCTCCACAGTATCTTTCACTCTAGTCTGCTCTCTCACCCAACTTGCTCTCTTTCGGTCTCTTAGTGTTATTCCTACCATTGATCTCTCCATTCTCCTCTGTGAAGTCCTAAGCTTTGTTTCCATCGCCCTCGTCAACTCCCAAGTCTCACACCCGTAGATTATTGCTGGTAGAATGCATTGATTGTAAACTTTACGTCTCAAACATAAAGGTAGAGAGCCTCTCAGAATTTAATTATACTTACCAAACACTTTCCAACAAATTGTAATATGTCTTTATATTTCATTATCATGATCTTTCGTTATCTTCACCATCTCGCCCAAATAATTACACTCATCAACTTCCTCAAGACTCTCGCCATCAATTACAATCTCTTTACTTTGATCTTTCGTGTTGAAAATTACTTTGGTTATACTCTTATTCATTTTTAAACCTACTTTGAGACTTTTTTTTGTTTAGACCACACAACATATCTTGCAAGTCTTCTGCTCTTTCTGAAATAAGAATAATGTCATCAGCAAATCTTGGGTGGCTCAAATATTCGCCATTAATCTTCAAACCTTTCTTCTCCCAACTCAACCTTTTGAAAACTTCTTCCAAGCAAGCTGTAAATAATTTGGGTGAAATTGTATCGCCTTGCCGTACTTCTTTCTCGATCTTGATCTTTTCTGTCTTTGTGTAGTCGAATTATAGCGGTAACATTCGCATAAATGTTTTCTAAAACCTTTATGATCTGTTCGTTTGTACCCTGATTGCGTAGCGAGTTTAGTAATGCTATTTTTTCTACCGAGTCAAAGGCCTTCTCGTAATCTACAAAAGCTAAACAGAGAGGTATATTGTATTCTGTCGTTTTCTCGATTAGTTGGTTCATCGCCTGCAAATGGTCTAGAGTCGAATATCCGCTCCTAAAGCCTGCCTGTTCTCTCGGTTGGTTTCCATCTAGAACTTTACTTAGTCTATTTGTAAGGATCTTGGAGAATACTTTATATACATTTGATAGCAAGCTGATCGGTCGATAGTTACTAAGGTCCTTCAGGTCTCCTTTTTTATGAAGCAAAATCACTGTAGCATTGCACCACGATTCAGGGACGCTTTCTTGACATAAGCACTGAGTGTACAACTGAGCTAAATTAATATGAACTTTTTTCTCTGCGTCTTTCAAGATATCTATCGATATACCATCTTTCCCAGGTGCTTTATCTCGTTTCATATTCTTTAGAGTAAATTCTACTTCTGCCTTTGTAACCTCGGATACAATACTAACATCTACTGATAGATTTACCGACTCAAATACGGTCTTCGACGAGTAAAGCTCTTGGTAATATTCATCTACTCTCTTTACCATTCTGTCTCTGCATTTAATGATCTCTCCTTTTCTATCTTTCAAACATATCATTTGCTATCTTCCTAAAACATGTCTGCGTTTGGTCTCTTTAATACTTTATCTTTCCGAATAGCTTCCTTTATTTCATCCATGTTTCTCTTTCTTTTCTCTGATCTCTGCCTTTTGTTGATAAGCTTGTTTAGTTCTACTCTTTCTATTTCGTCTCTCCTGCTTTTAATCTGCATGGTCCTTCTTCTTTTAATTAGGTCATTTGTAGCTTTGGAGTATTTGTTCTCTCTAATGTTTTTTGTACTTCCTACTTTCTCTGCCGATTCCCTAATGATATTCACTAAATTCAAATTAATATCTTCCACGCTGTCCTCCTTAGTTCTTAGAGCTTCGAATCTATTTTTAATTTCTAACTGAAATTTCTTATTATTATTCTTAACCTTTGCAAGGCTTATTTTCTTTTTTAAAACTAGTTTATTTCTCTCGGCTCTGAAATTGAATTTAGCTGTGCAACCTACCATTCTATGGTCACTACCTATGTTGACTTTATTTATCACCGTAACATTGCTAACGCTTTTGCTCTCATCTCCTAATATGAAATCTACTTTGTTCTTTGTTGTTCCATTTGGACTTCTCCATGTTCATTTACGACCTACACGCTTTTGGAAGAAAGTGTTCATTATCCTCATGTTGTAGTTCTCTGCAAAATTTACTAACATCTCGCCTCTCTCATTTCTTTCACCTACTCCAAACTTCCCAATGCACGTCTCATCTCCCATCTTCTTCCCCACTTTAGCATTAAAGTCGCCTATTACCAATGTGTACTTACTTTTTCTTGGTCCATTACCTGACTTAGATCATCTTAGAAAAAATCAATTTTATCGTCTGAACTCTTTGTAATCATTAAGATTCTCAAGCCTATCCACCACGTCAAGGTGTCAACTCTCGGATAGGTATATACAGTATATATATATTATATGTATATATATATATGTATGTATATATATATTATATGTATATATATATATATATATATATTTGAATAATTCGCTAGTGGACAGCGACATCAATCATACATCAATCTGCGCGACGGTCATGGATTGTATGATATATATATAATGTATATATATATATGTATGTATATGTATATATATATGTATATATATATATATATGTATGTATATGTATATATATATGTATATATATATATGTATGTATATATATATATGTATATGTATATAGAGTAAACAGTGTAACAAAAATAGAACAATAGAAATATATTCACTTGAGAAAGGACCTGGTGAAGGATGCGAGAGGGATAACCTCAAACCAGAGTACTACTCATCCATTTTCTTAATTACATAAAATGTATGTATGTATATATATATATATATATATATATATATATATATATATATATATACATATATACATGTATACTCTTACTCAACAATAGTTCCCAATGTCTACTGGAAATTTATTATTCCGTCTGTCTTGTGAAAACCAGAAATCTATGTTCAAAAGACTTGAAAGTCTACTTAAGAAATTTTGTAGCGCCGAATGCTCAGTTGTTTTTAACAAAACATGTATATGTATATGTATATGTATATGCATGCATTGTTAAAATCGACAGCGTTAGTGAGGTTGTTGATCTTCTTGTGAGTATTCTCCAGTTTTCTAACCAATATTCTGCCATTTAGAGGGTGGGCATAGACCAAGTTGTCAAAATGATTCATTTATTTCAACGTTTCGTCTAACAAAGAGACATCTTCAGGAAATTCTGTAACATAGATAATAATGACGTACAGAAATATAGAAAACAACATGTAAATCTAACCAATTATACAAATATAGAAGCAAATATCAATAAATGCGCAAATTCACCCAAATTAACACTATACATGGGCTGATGGGGACCGTTACTTACAATAGTTAAAAGGTCCGATGAAATGACGAAGAAAACCCTTCGCTCGGTGACATATATACGCACCTAGCCGGCTTGGGTGGTGGTGGAGGGCGGGAGAGGGGGCGGGGGTGGTATCTCATTAATACGTGAAGAAGAGGGTTGGGGGAGGGGTTGGGGGGTTAGGGGGTTGCGGGGTCGGTTGGGGGGAGGATGGAAGGAGTGGGTAGGAGGAGGTGGAGGGGGGGGTTTCGGAGAGAGGTCATGCTCGGTAGTAGCTTGGCCGTGCTGCTAAACAAAGCGATGACAGAAGTCATGTAGCATTGGATATTAATGATAGGACTACATTCTCTGATAAACATAGCTTCTAGAAGCTTAAGTTTATGTACATCCCTATTGCTTGCTATAATCCTAGTGTTTGAAACTAGGTATTCAAACACTAGGATTATAGCAAGCAATAGGGATGTACATAAACTTAAGCTTCTAGAAGCTATGTTTATCAGAGAATGTAGTCCTATCATTAATATCCAATGCAACATGACTTCTGTCATCGCTTTGTTTAGCAGCACGGCCAAGCTACTACCGAGCATGACCTCTCTCCGAAACCCCCCCCTCCACCTCCTCCTACCCACTCCTTCCATCCTCCCCCCCAACCGACCCCGCAACCCCCTAACCCCCAACCCCTCCCCCAACCCTCTTCTTCACGTATTAATGAGATACCACCCCCGCCCTCCACCACCACCCAAGCCGGCTAGGTGCGTATATATGTCACCGAGCGAAGGGTTTTCTTCGTCATTTCATCGGACCTTTTAACTATTGTAAGTAACGGTCCCCATCAGCCCATGTATAGTGTTAATTTGTGTGAATTTGCGCATTTATTGATATTTGCTTCTATATTTGTATAATTGGTTAGAGTTACATGTTGTTTTCTATATTTCTGTACGTCATTATTATCTATGTTACAGAATTTCCTGAAGATGTCTCTTTGTTAGACGAAACGTTGAAATAAATGAATCATTTTGGCAACTTGGTCTATGCCCACCCTCTAAATGGCAGAATATTGGTTAGAAAACTGGAGAATACTCACAAGAAGATCAACAACCTCACTAACGCTGTCGATTTTAACAATGCATGCATACAAGAGAATCTGCTCCCCAGATATTCAAATGTATATGTATATGTATATGTATATGTATATGTATATGTATATGTATATATATATGTATATATATATTTATATGTATGTGCATATGCATATGTATATGTATATGTATATGTATATGTATATGTATATGTATATGTATATGTATATGTATATGTATATTCATATGTATATGTATATGTATATGTATATGTATATGTATATGTATATGTATAGGTACATTTATATGTATATGTATATGTATATGTATAAGTATATGTATACGTATATACATATATATATATATATATCATACATATATATATATGTGTGTGTGTATGTGTATATGACTATGAATATATATATTGGTGTAGCCAGGTTGGATGTTTCCTTGCAGGCATACGAGATCTAAAGGTATGGGAATTTACTTTATCTATCTCCTTGTGTACTTTTACAATTTGCTTATTATATTCGTGGATCGGCTTATGTGGGAGGGAAGATCTGTAGGTAAAGATTTTTTTTTTTCATAAAAGGAGGTTTATGACACTGAGCGCTTCTTTGGGATATTCATTAGGGTTTGTATTGTGGCTCAGGAGGCATGGGTGGGAGACGTAGTTGTAGAGAAAGGTATAAACACGGATTTTTCGATTTTTCTTTAGTGAGAGGTATACTGAAATGAGAAGATGTAGTATGAGAGAATATTAGAAAGGAAGTGAGTTCTTGTCGAAGAAAAGGTATGTGGAAATGTTTGTGCATGTGGACGTGATTTTGTTCGCGGTATGTGTATGTTTTCTATGAGAGGTAAGTCGAATTCGCTTCCCGCTGTGCTCTGCCTCCTCTCCATCGTGCACGACAGACAACGACAAGGGGAGAGGACGGGAAAAGAAAATAGATCCCTAGTAAATATGATGGGAGATATTCACATTTTTATACACGATTTCTCGTGTATACCGCTCTGGGGAGAGGCGCAGCTAACAAATAATCTGTGCGGCGAGGCTTGGGAACGATGTGTCGGATCAGGTGTTTGTTTGGTATGCAGTCTTTCTGGGTGTCTTATGTGTATTATATGTTTGTGTTGGTTGAGTGGACGGATGTTGGCAGCTAGGCGTAGAGACTCAGAGGTTCTGAAGTTGCTCCATCGCGAACCCGTGACAAATCAGACTGCGACATTCTGAAACTTCTGGTGCTCGTAGTTGTTTGTGGGACATGGCATCTGACTCAATCCTGGGAATGGCACAGGATCGGCCTGACTAAAGCTAAGTACAATCGACGCTTGGTGGAGAGTGTTGCGGTTTTGAAGCGCTTAAGTCAGCCTTGGCTCTCGTTCCTTGCCTACTTGCGACTTCCAAGGAAAGACCACCCGCTTGCGCGGGATCGGTTTTTGTGGGAGAGGAAGAATGTCTCTAAGAAAGTGAAAAGATAGTAGTGTATAAAAGAGGGCTATTGCCACCGGGCGATTAAGCGAGCGTTCAGGGGCTGCTGGTGGTCGTGGCTTGGGAGAAATGGACAGGGAACTCGGACGGCGGCGAGGAGGGTACAGTCTCTAATATATATTATGTTTAAACACTGGGAGAGGTCACTTGTTGCCAGGCTGGACTGCATGAAGTCGACTGAGGCTACCTGGCTGCTACTACTATAGCTGTTGTGGCTGTTGAAGTTACCGCTTTTTAGGCTATGATCCTCCTTGATGAAGTGAATATTTGGAAATTTATTTGTGTGTTCATGGTTGATTTGTCAATATGTCCATGGCTTCTAAAATACGAGCAATTGATCAAAGCTGGGATGCTGAACAATCTGTAAATCATTTTACCTACCAAAAGAATTTTATTGTAATAAAATTTCATTTAGATCGGAGAAGCTGTTCTACACTTTCTTATTAAAAAAAAAAAACATCTCTTTATTTCTTCCATTAGGAAAGGATTCCATCAGTCAAAAGCACCATCAGGGACCTTGGCTGCTGACACAACGTACGACGGAGTGACACGAAGGGCCTACACACTTTTAAAGGTTTAGTTCCATTTAGAGCTTCTGGTGTGTGTACGGACAGGAGGTGGGGCTCGGTCCATCGAATGCTACAAGGGTTAGGAAGTCGCAGAAGAAACCCTACAAGTAAGATAGTCCTCAGCAGGACTTCCACGTTCTTCAAAGGACCTGGAGAACCTATCTATCAGTATGGTGTGGAGACATATCTTGGTGTGGACGGGTCTGCTAATTCTCTCGGGCCTTTCCACCGAGGCACAGAAGCTCCAATGGGGGCTGTGTCCCCCACGGACTACCGTGACGAATCTTAACGTTATGTGTGTAAGTTCTCTTGTTTGTTTAGTGAACAAAAATTAATAAACAAAATGTGTGTGGATAACTGTATGATATGTCACAAAACCCTGAATTTAGCATGATTTTTTATATTTCTATTTTTCTATGTTATCTAATTGTTCATTCTAGGCTAAATATTTGGCCTTTTATGTACTGTTGAAGAAATTCTCTAGGATTAGTTTCATGAACATTTTTAGGACGGTGTGAAATTAATTTTGTTCAGACGTGGAGGGAAACATGGGTCCCTGGGAGTACCTTATCAAGCGAATAACACACTCGTCGACCGGTTTCGACTTATGTCCTTTTTAAGAGTTGGTGTTATGACCTGGGGATGGTTCGATTGGTTCTTAAACCGCCAGTCATTTTGTTCGTGATTAGTTCTATTATGTGATTGGGTGTGCTGCTGTTTCGTGGCAATTGGTATCTAGCCATTGGTTGATTGGGTTGCCTGTTTGAGTTGGGTGGATAGTCGTGCTATGAGTGTTTGTTTCCTCTTTTGCATTGTATTGTCGCCTATCCCCTATGAGCATTTCCGTCGACTGTGATACTCACGATATATTTCCGTATCTCTTATGCATGTTGACTGTTGAATTGATAAATGGTGGCTCGTTGAGTTTCCTTGTCCATCCATGTCTCGAATCCGTAGAAGAGTCCATGCCAAGATTCGACGTGAGGTCCACATTGACCACATTTGCAGTGGACGTGTTGTGGTGTCTGAATTCTGTTTTGTACTTTTTAGTGTGTTCCTCTAATCCTGTGCCTGTTTCGCTCACATAGACAGTGTGGAAAGTTTCACTTGTGATTGAGTATTCCAGGTTGTCTGGTTGGTAGTGAGTGGTCATTTTCAGAATTACCAAGCCGTGTACCATCGTGCCACATGCTGAATGCTCTCAAGGTATCGTTGTAGATGGAAGTGTCGTTCGATAGTATGACTTATATGATGTCCTATTTTCTATTGAGACCTATTCGTACTATTTTACGGTGTTTGTTCTCGAGATGGAGGTGGTCATATAGGTATCTGATGAGTGAAATGCTTCCCCAAGTACCCACACTAACAGCGTAAAGTGTTGCCACATAGGATTCTTCCTGAGAGTCATACACAAATGTAATACAGGATTTTTACAAGAAGCATATAATGACACGAGGGCAACGTTCCACAGAAATGGAAGACGCCCAAAGGACGGAGACTGCACCAGGTAAGTTATACTAACCCATGGTACTTCTATTCTCAACGATATTTTGAGAGGGTTCGGCACAAGACTAGTTGGTGCCCGTGGCATCAGCAAACTCGACTTGGTTAAAGTGAATAGGCCAACCAGCCCCTTCCAAAACAACATAGTGTGCTCCATTCCATGTATAACTTCCTACATGATCTACCTGGCCGAATCTTGCAGAGGGATGAAGACACAACATAATGAGCACAGAGAGGATTTGAGACACCACCACACGTTCACTGCGATGGAGGTGTATGTAAACCTTGCGGGACACATACCAGACTAGGAATGATCTAACATATATTTTTGGGGCAAGTCAATTTGAGAACGAGGTATTTATTTAGACAACAGACAACATAAATCTGAGATGAGGCGATGAAATGTGGGTTTCTCGGTTGGCAAAGCTGATCACCGAGGGACACCGTCCACATGAGCCACAATACGAGGACAAGTCACAAAACAACTCTAAAGAGTAGAAAACATCTCATAGCCCGACTGCCTACCCAAGTCGGATACACCAACCTACGAAAAAGAACAGCAGCACCCAATCGTGTGACAGGACGAGTCAGGAGGAGGAGGAACTAAAGGCCAAACAGTCGCAAGGCAAAGTCGACGACTAGTGAATGTGAGGACAAGTCGTACGATCAGTGCATTAGAACACCAACTCTTGAGAATATCAAATAATAAATGGTGGAGCAGTGTGTTATTCCCATTGTTAGAACGATTGATCCTAATCTCGCCTCGTTAAGCAAGGGTGTTCTCTTAGTAATACTCAGAGGCATTTGGTAAATGCTAATATTCATCTAGGATTAATATTGAAATGAAACTATGTATCCTTTCCACCCTGTGTGGACGTATGGAACTGCAAACCTGATTCGGCCACGTAACAGTCGACCCGACAGATGCAATATTTATGGACAATCAGGGGTCAAGTCAAGATGCGTCACGTGCAGCCTGACTCGGCCAGTCAGAGGTAAAGACGCGTGATACGCAACCCGACTCGGCCAATTAGAGGCCAAGACACAGCTCAATTCAACCAGTAGGGCTCACGTCTGCTGGGGGAATTGTCAGAAAAAGTTCGCAAGGCTAAAAGAAAAGTATTACTTTTGCTTTCACGTCGTCGGACCCCTATTGGATGGTTGACTGATTGTTGGGTCAAGGCACAAGAAATAGGTGGTGGGAAGGCCGAATATCAGTTATATATAATTTGGTTAAAACAAGCTATTCTATCAAGGTCAGAGGGACCCCTGCATTGTTCCGTATGATGATTCTAAGCAAGGTTATCTCTTTCCCCTGGCAGTTTATGGGCACCTGGTACGAGGTCTTCCGGTCAAAGGGACACCTTGATTTCACGAATAGGTGTGGAAGGGTTATCTTCACCCAAGAAGCGCCTGGGGATCCCATCCTTGTACGAAACACCTATACCAAACTGTAAGTCAAAGGAATCTAGCTGTTCCCTTCATTTTTATGTTGGTCTTTATGGATGTTCACTGAAGAGGAGGGGAACACCGCCTTCCCTTGGCTGTGGCAAGCCATATATATATATATATATATATATATGAATATATATATATATATATATATATATATATATGTACATACATATATACATATGTATATGTATATAGATATATATGTACATACATATATACATATGTATATGTATATGTATATTTATATGTATATACATTATATATATATATATATACATATATATATATATATATGTGTGTGTGTGTGTGTGTGTGTGTGTGTGTGTGTGTGTGTGTGTGTGTGTGTGTGTGTGTGTGTGTGCGTTTGTGTGTGTGTGTGTGCGCGCGAGCGCGCGTTTGTGTAGACGTTTTTCTAAGCTCTATCAATATTCAGTCATTATTGTGAAGATAATGTCTGAAATTGACGGGTTCTTCTTCTAAATACTTTTTCAAATAGTGATATCAAGTGTGTTGTATTTGTGTTTATACTATTGGTTTACTAAGAAGCAGCTAGTGCATACACTGTGCATTGGTGTTATGAGTTGTTAACTAATTTCGATGACCGCGTTGTCAGTGAATGTGATAAACGTCTTAGAATGGTAACGGAATATTGTGTGGTTCGGAGTTTTAGGGCTAGATTTGATAAATACGCAAATGTCCAATATGGTGTAACATCTACCAGTTGGCCCATCTACTTGTTTGTTTTATGTTTTCTTGCTTCTTTATCATTTCTGTTGCCCGTGCGACCTGGCTGTTCTCTGCCTCAAAGAATCGAGAAACAGAAGCTTTGAAGCTACGAACGCTACTTCTGAGCACGGAACTAAATATAGACGACGCGACACTATAATTTCTCTTTTGTAACCTGTTAAATCACATCATGCTTCCCTGTCATACATAAATGACGACCAACAGCATGACAATTGTACTTCTCCTCCACTCTCAGATTTGGCTCGGACACTACGTTCACCGGTACCATGCTTCCGGTCGGTGATGACGGAATTTTCGCAGGCATATACAACACTGATTTAGCGAGTAAGTAGACACCCCGTCATTCAAGTCCCCTTCATATAGCCTTCCTAAACGCCTCAAATACCCAGTCTCCTGTCCCCTTTCTTTATCATTATGTAATGGTATCCACTTCTGAGAAATTACATTATGTAGGAGTACAAAGTTGAAGGGCCGTCGTTCTAATATGCTGACTCTTTCCCTTTGGCTTGATGCCACGTGAACTAATCTGACCTGACTCGAAATGACACCGCATGATGTGGTTGCTTCACCGTGAACAAACGCAGTTAAAAGAGAAATTAATTTTTCTGTGGTCGAAATAGATGACACTGACTTCGCCATATTATTTAGCTGCCAAAACTACGGCTTCCTGCATAAGGGTAAGTCATAACTCTTTCGTAAAGGAGCCATAAGAATGAACACAAAAATGAATGGTATATAAGGTGCATGTACACTAGATGTATGTATATATGCCTAACTATATGTGTAACGTATGTATATATATGTGTATGTGTATAAATGTATAAGACGCAACCATACATAAAACGCACTCCTATTCTACAATATCATTTTGTGGAAAAAATAAAAGTAGTATGTTTCACCGTACATTAACTGTAAGACATTTTGAAGTGGCTTTGTAGGGAAAATGTATGATTGTGTGCATGAAATACAATACAATGTTGTGGGAGTAGACCGCGCCAGAGCACCGGAGCGGGGCACCCGGTGAAGGCGCACCATCGCAACGCTATGTCTTTGTTATCATGTATTCTTTGCAAGTGTCTGCAAGGCAGGTGAAAGTTTGAAATTTCTTTTAAAGCTCTAGGGGCGTTTTTTATTTAGGTAATTAAAAATTGTTTCTTAAAGAAAGGTAACGCAGTCATTAAATAAGACATTGCTTTGTTGCGGAGATGATATGGATCATGTCACGGACCAGACCATCCTCAGACGCGGAAATGGATGCCATCAACGCCGCCATTGCAGCTCAAAATCTCGACAGAGATAAACTCGTACGGATTGACGGAGGGTGTCCACAGGGAGAGGCTGATATACCTCCAGAATGTGGTGAGGAATAAAAATCGCCATATATGTGGATTTCATATAGTGTCATGAAAAGCAGCACATAATAAATGTATATATACATGTACACACACACACATAGACACACACACACACACACACACACACACACACACACACACACACACACACACACACACACACACACACACACACACACACACACACACACACACACACACACGCACACACACACACAGACACACACAGACACACAGACACACACACACACACACACACACACACACACACACACACACACACACACACACACACACACACACACACACACACACACACACACACACACACACACACACACACACACACACACATATATATAGATATATTCATCTTAACATTTTCAAGTTTCCTCACTAAGATTCTAATCTTGGGAGGATGAGTAGAAACGAACTGTCCAAAGTTCCCCATTTTAATTAAGACACTGTTCGACGTTTCGACTACAAGGAGCCATTATCAAGATACAAATATAGTTCAGACAACACAACTAGTTAGATACGTTACAGGGTCATAGAATAAGAAAGAATACTACACTCTTGGTGCCATTCGTCACATTTAAACCTACGAAGCCCTCACTCTGGTTTACCTTCTCAGGCCTTGAGGAGGGGGAGGGGAAGGAGGAGGGAAAGGTGAGGGTGGGGGAGCGCATTAAAGACATTGTTTTTCGAAATTATATATATATATATATATGATAAAAAAAAAACGCACTGGTTACCTAGTACTTAAAAAATATTTGTTTGGCAATTCTGGGATGCTGTCGAGAACCAACGTAGTTTACAAGTTTAGTTGTACCTCTGGAGACTGTGAGCTCTTTTCTCGTAGCTATGTTGGTTTTACGACATGCAGCCTTAGCAGGCGTTTAATTCTCCACCTCCAACAGGGAGCCATTAAAAACCATTTTGAGCATTATCACAATTCTAAGTTGGATAAAACAACCATTGTTCATAACACTGAAATTGTAGCTCAATGTAACGACATTAAGAAGAGAATTGTCTCCTGTTATTAATATACAGTCCAATATGATTTCTGCTATTTCCCTTTTCAATAGCTCCTCGCAACTTGTGGTACTTCACCTCACCTTACATCGACTTCAACTCTCCCCCCTCACCTTTACCTTCCCTTTCCCCTCCCCCTCCTCAAGCCCTGAGAAGGTCAACCAAGAGTGTAGCATTCTTCTTTATTCTGTGACTATGTAACGTATCTGTATAATTGTGTTATCTGAACTGTATTTGTATCTTGATAATGACTTCTTAGAGTCGAAACGTCGAACAGTGTCTTAATTAAAATGGAAAACTTTGGGCAGTTCGTTTCCGCTCATCCTTCTAAGATTAGAACTTTAGTGAGGAAACTTGAAAATATTAAGAAGAAAATTATTATATACTCGTGTATATATATATACATATATATATATATATATATATATATATATATGTATACACATATATATATATGTATATATATATATATATGTATATATATATATGTGTGTGTGTGTATGTATATATATATACATGTATGTATATTCATATTTACTTTTTAGTTGTATTTAAAAATGTACTTCCTATTTATCTAAGTTGCTTCATGTTATTTTGTTCAAGCGAACAAAATTAGTCCCTCTTATTTTGGGTGACACTACATATAATTGAGTGAGCAGTCACATTGCTGGACAATGCACTTACCACTTGACACATGAACTCGCACATAATCATACTCACACACGTACACGTACGTACGCGCACACAAACGCACATACACACTAACACACACACACACACACACTCACACACACACACACACATACACACACACACACACACACACACACACACACACACACACACACACACACACACACACACACACACACACACACACACACACACACACACACACACACACACATATATATGAACTCTAGACTCTCACTCGGGAGGGTAATAGCTGTCGGTTAGCAGTCTAACTCATGATCCAAAACCATGGTGATTTACACGCTGTTCTGTAAGATCTTCTCCGTCGGGGTTTCAGATATGTATGCTCGCTAGAGTGCTCTTATTTAGAGCCTATGGCCACCCCAACGCGGTGGTTTTCCTTGTTATGAGGAAAAGCATCGCCCCGAGAGGACCTAAAGAGTCGGAAGCTGGCATTTTATACGAATCTGAATGCTCAGAAGACGTGTGCAAGATTCTCCATATAAGCTACGTCGGCCATACGATCACGAATTGGAGGGGTTCATATGATCTGGTATTGTATTCAATCTTACCCTGGAGTCGGTTACGTGTAATGGTTGAAACAGCAATTAATATAAAATCTAACAACATTTTGATGCCTTTTGTATTATCCTCCCGAAAAAAATGCATATAGAAAGTTAGATAAATAATCTCTTAATATCAATCAATCAATCAATCAGTCAAATCGGCCATCCTGAGTCCACTGCTGAACAAAGGCCTCCTTCATAGCATTCCATGATTCGCACGACCGCGCCAACCTCTGCCACGTCACTCTTGCAAACTTCTCAATCTCGTCTCTCCACCTTCTGTCTGGTCTCCCTCTTCCACGCTTCCCATCTCGCGGCGTCCACTCAGTAACACACTTGCTCCATCGCTCATCAGTCGTTCGCACTAATTTACCTGCCCAATTCCACTTTCTCTCTTTTACTGCTTCCACAATATATTTCATTCTAGTCTGCTCTCTCACCCAACTTGCTCTCTTTTGGTCTCTCAGCGTTATTCCCATCATTGATCTCTCCATTCTCGTCTGTGCAGTAATTAGGTTTGTCTCCATTGCCTTCGTTAGTTTCCAAGCCTCACACCCGTAATTATTGGTGGCAGAATGCATTGATTGTAAACTTTATGTTTCAGCCATAAAGGTAGAGAGTCTCTTAGGATTTTATTTTACTTACCACTTTCGAACCAATTGTAATGCGTCTTTTTATTTCATTATCATGATCTTTCGTCACTTTCACCATCTGCCCTAAATAATTATAGTCTTCAACTTCTTCAAGACTGTCATCATCAATTACAAACTCTTTACTTTGAACTTTCGTGTCGAACATTACTTTAGGTTTACTCTTATTAAATTTTAAACCTACGTTGAGACTTTCCTTGTTCAGATCATTCAGCATATCCTTCAATTCTTCTGCTCTTTATGAAATAAGAATAATGTCATACGCAAATCTTAGGTGGTTCAAATATTCGCCATTAATCTTTGAACCTTTCTTTTCCCAATTCAATCTTCTGAAAATATCCTACAAGCAAACTGTAAACAGTTTGGGTGAAATGGTATCACCTTGCCGTATTCCTTTCTCGATCTTGATCTTTTTTGTATCTTCATATAGTCGAATTATAGCGGTACCTTTTGCATAAATCTTTTCTAAAACTCTTACGATCTGTTCGTTTGTGCCCTGTTTGTATAGCGAGTTTAGTATTGCTATTTGTTCTACCGAGTCTAAGGCCTTCTCGTGATCTACAAAAGCTAAACACAGAGGTATATTGTATTCTGTCGTTTTCTCGATTAGTTGGTTTATCGCCTGCAAATGGTCTAGAGTCGAATGTCCGCTCCTAAAGCCTGCCTGTTCTCCCGGTTGTTTTCCATCTAAAACTTTACTTAGTCCATTTACAAGGATCTTCGAGAATACTTTATATATATATTTAATAGCAAGCTAATCGGTCGATAGTTACTAAGGTCCTTCTGGTCTCCCTTTTTATGAAGCAAAATCACTATAGCATTACACGACGCATCAGGGACGCTTTCTTGACGTAAGCACTGGGTGTACAACTCAGCTAATTTAACATGAACTAATTTCCATGCGTCTTTCAACAGATCTATTGATATACCATCTGCTCCAGGTGCTTTCCCTCGTTTCATAGTTTTTAGAGCAAATTCTACTTCTTCTTTTGTAATCTCTGGTACACTACTAACGTCTACACATGAAGTTACTGCCTCAACTACGGTCTTCGGCAAGTAAAGCTCTTGGTAAAATTCTTCTACTCTTTTTAACATTTTGTCTCTACATTGAATTATTTCTCCATTTCTATCTTTCCAACATATCATTTGATGTCTTCGTAAAACATGTTTGCGCTCGGTCACTTTAATAAATTTACCCTTCCGAATAGTTTCCTCTATTTCATCCATATTTCTCTTTCTTTTCTCTAATCTCTGCCTTTTGTTGATAAGCTTGTTTAGTTCTACTCTTCCTATTTCGTCTCTCCTACTTTTAATCTGCATGGTCCTTCTTCTTTTAATGAGGTCATTTGTGGCTTGGGAGTAATTGTTTTCTCTAATGTTTTTTATACTTCCTACTTTCTCTGCCGATTCCCTAATGATATTCACTAAATTCAAATTAATATCGTCCACGGTGTCCTTATTAGTTCCTAGAGCTTCGAATCTATCTTTAATTTCTAACTAAAATTTCTTATTATTATCCTTAACCTTTCCAAGGCTTATTTTCTTTTTTAAAAATAGTTTATTTATATCGGTTCTGAAATTGAATTAAGCTGTGAAAAATACAATTCTATAGTCATTACCTATGTTGACATTATTTGTCACCGTAAGATAGCTAACGCTCTTGCTCTCATTTCCTAATATGAAGTCTACTTCGTTCTTTGTTGTTCAATTTGGACCTCTCCGTATTCATTTACGACCTATACGCTTTTAAAACAAAGTGTTCATTATCCTCATGTTGTAGTTCTCTGCAAAATTTACTAACATCTCACCTCTCTCATTTCTTTCACCTACTCCAAACTTCCCAATGCACGTCTCATCTCCCATCTTCTTTCCCACTTTAGCATTAAAGTCGCCTATTACCAATGTGTACTTACTTTTTTCTTGATCCATTACCTGACTTAAATCATCATAGAACGACTCAATTTCATCGTCTGAACTCTGTGAAGTTGGTGCATAAACCTGAACTATTTTTAGAGTGTACCTTTTACACAGCCTAATCACAATCCAAGCTACCCTGTCTGACAAACTACTGAATTTGACTACGTTACCAGCAACCTCTCGGTTGATCAAGAATCCTACTCCACTAGATCTTTCTTTGTCCTTACCTCTATAGTAGAACAGGTGGTGACCATCTTGTAATTGTATCAGCTTTTCTTCCGCTCTTCGGACTTCGCTCAGTCCTACGATGTCCCACTTGATGTTGTCTTGTTCTTCCATTAAACACTCCAGCCTGTGACCTTCTGAGAGACTTCTTACGTTGTCGGTATAGGTCTTCATTTTCTTCATGTTGTTTAATGTCCAAGACTTGGATCTGCTTGGACGGTGCTTACTCACATTCTGTGGCACACTGGCCGTAATCAGACGAGGCAATGCGGCGGACCTTTAGGAGACGATGATTCAACGGGAACGCCCGGTTTTGTTTTGGTTGTGGTACTTATATTTGCTATGAAGGAGGGTTGGCATTAATCTCACCTCCTTGCCAACTGGTTTTCTTGTGAGATATTTCACTGGTGTGAAATTAATATATTCGGTTAAGACCTATAACTATAGGGTGCCCAATGGTTCACGCTGTCATTATAATGGTACTTCATATATCTATGAGGAGTTTCCCTGTTCGCCATTAAGGACGTGCCAGTTTGGAGTGGGTCCTACGACTATACGTGTGAGCTGCTCTTTGTCTGATCTTTCTTACAAAACCTGTTCGATATGGGTGACCCTGCAGAGATTGTCTCTCTATCGACATAGCTTTTGTAGTCATTTAGATTCTCAAGCCTATCCACCACGTTAAGGTGGTGTCAGCTCTCGGATAGGAATCTCTTAATATAACTGGTGGTAATTGTGCTTTGATGATAGCGAGCATCACCTTGGGGGAAATAACGTACATAAAGTGGAAGACCACATATTTCATTTGTTCTTGAGAGGAGGCGATCCCAGGAATGGAATCCACTTGTTTGAACCGACAACTCCAAGAAGGACAATTCGCGAAGGACAATTTCGTAAAGGACAATCCCGCGAAGGACAATTTCGCGAAGGACAATTCCGCGAAGGACAATTCGTGAAGGACAATTTCTCGAAGGACAATACGCGAAGGACAATTTCGCGAAAGACAATTCCGCGAAGGAAAATTCCGCGAAGGACAAATTTGCGCCGATAGTGCAATGCATGACAATTCCGCGAAGGACAATTCATCGAAGGACAATTTCACGAAGGATAATTCTGCGAAGGACAATTCCGTGAGGGACATTCACGCGAAAGACAAATTTGCCCCGACAGTGCAATGAATGCAATTCTGCGAATAGGACAATTCAGGGAAGGACAATTTCACCAAGGACAATTCCGCGCCGACAATGCAGTGCATGCCAATTCAGTGGTAGTGCGATTCAGCGCAAAGGAAAAATACTGTTTGAAATAGCTATGGTTATAACATAAACGTAACCCAGCTGCATAGTTTTTAATTAAAGTTTACATAAATTCTTTTTTGTGGTAATATAGTCAGTTTCAAGTCAGTACTCATATTTACTAGGTTAAAACTAAAATACGAAGTGGATTTGATCAGAGAGAGAGAGAGAGCGTGCACATATTATTAAAAGTATTCTGTTCTCGTTTAGATAGAAAACTTGGAAATGGAATAGAGCCTTGGCGTGGTGCCGGAGACGAATGCAAAGGTCGTATCGATGTTAATGGAAGGTTACGGGAAGATGTCATGATGAATACCCGTGTGCCACAGCCAGCAACGTCGGGAATGAAGCAAATGGTGTTTAATGATGCCCCGAGAATAATCCAAGAT